>NC_051848.1:50829281-51177732 GCF_002237135.1 Teleopsis dalmanni
ATGGATTCAAAACGCGTTCCTCTGAGTGGTAATTTGAGTTTGGGAAACAGGAAAAAGTCACACGGTGCAAGATCAGGTGAATACGGTGGCTGTTTGATGGTATTTATTGAATGTTTGGCCTTAAAATCGTTGATAATGTTGGCTCGGTGCGAGGGAGCATTATCGTCATGAAAAATCCATGAATTATCCTTCCACAATTGAGGCCGTTTACGGCGGATAGCTCTCACGACCGATGCCTAGCTCTCGTGCTATCTCTCTAACACTCACATGAGGATTTTGGAACACGATTTCCTTTGCCTTTTCAATGTTTTCGTCGGTGGTAGAGGCCGAAGGTCGTCCAGAACGCGGCATGTCTTCGACGGTCGTACGACCGTCCTGAAAGGCTTTGTACCACTCATAAACTTGAGTTTTCGATAAAACTGATTACCCATAAGCCTTTTGTAGCATTCGCAACGATTCTGCACACGAAATTTCGTTCGAAAAACAAAATTTGATGCAAACTCTTTGTTCAATATTTTTTTCCATTGTTTTTTCGCAACGCACTACTGAGGGGAACTGGTTTCAACAGCTGCCGTAAACGAACCTGTCTGACGCAGATCATCAGACATCTTGATTTTTGGCATAGTAATTAAGACCCCTGCTGCCAAACTACCGGCATAAACTTAAAATATCGAAAAATATACAGCGCGCGAATTTTAAATGAGAACCTCCGAAAACTTTTCGGTCACAATGTATTAGTATTGAGCAAAGCGAAAAGGCAGATGAACTTACAAAGCAAGGATGAAGTCATAACTTCAGTGCCCCAGAGCCTAGAATATCATTAGGCTACAACATGACTGCAGGTGAAAAGGGATTAGCACTTGTAGATAGGCTAAACTCATAATGCCGAAACCGTTGGCCAGGAAGTTATAGAAGTGCTTAGCTATTCGCGTAGCAACCTAAGTTGGTTAATCTCATTGATTACTGGAAATGGAAACTTCAAATGAGCTGCTTGCAATAACAAGGGATGTAATTAAGCGATCGAAAGCCACTTTGACTTTAACTCAATAACGACATCCGAGAATTGAAGAAAAAGGACCTAAATCGCTTCATGGTCTACTTCAGCTAATTCTTTACCTCAGTAAGGCCACTTAATGGACGGTGCGCTGTGCCAACATCCCACAATGTATATATAAATGTGTGGATGTATATATAAATGTATATATAAATGTTATTTTTGTATGATACTTTAAATTAGAGAAGTAAGAAAATAAAGTTAAGGAATATTATTTTTGTAAGATTTATATATGTATGATTTACATAAACGGAAATTATGTAAATAGTTGAAAGTATTTCTTTTTCTTTATAGTTCAGCAAGCTTTGGTATAAAAATGAAGTTAATTGATATTAATGAATAAACTATTGAAGTGCTCGAGTGTCAAAAACATATTTCTAAAATACTTTGATGGTGGATATTATGCGATTGGACATTGGGAAGACTAAGAAATTTATTTATGAATTGACTTCTATGGTTAACTAATTTCATTAAATATTAAACTATAAATAATCATAATTTTATCATAGCATCTTTCTTATAGCTTATATTTACATATTTATATGCAATTAAAGAAATGCGAATTTCTTCAAGCACATAAATGTCTTCACCAGAATGATGTTTTCTTTCATATAAGCTTAATTAAATCCTACATAATAAGATTTTCGCTCTAATCCGATTACTGATAACCCAAAATCGTTGCATATATTTGTAAAGAACTGAATGAGGAGGGCGATATCTTACTGTTGTGTTTACTGTAAATAATATATCCACTCATTTTGATCAACTACATAGCCATGCATATTAATGTGTACACATATGCATAATCGCAAATAACGCAATTTGTACATCAGTCTAAAAGTATGCAATGCAATTTTCTTCAAATGGTTTGAATTGCAGATTAAATTCAATTGGCTTTGATTAACGTCTTGCTGCTTAATGCATAAATCTGTTTGTGTGGGTTAACGTTGTTCTGTTGAATTCATTTGAAAATGACAATCAAGCCACATGACATCATGGCAGACCAATTCATGTGTCCACAATAGTTGTAGTAAAATATCAGTTTCAATGTGAATCGGAGAATCCGACTGAGTAAGGGGAACTTAAATTGCACTTCATTGTTGATATGATTCAACAAAGTTGCTGTCGCATGTAGTCATTTGGTTTCATTTCAGTGATATTATGATAACACTATAATATTAATTAACTGAAAGTAAGACTATCGTATGAAATTTTAAAGCATTTGCTTAAGCTGCGGTGTGGTGAAGTATATTAATTTTGAGCTATTGTGAAATTATCTTTGCTTTTGCTTGTAATGATGGCAACAGATAATTGTAAATGTTACAATAAGACAAAAGAACAAATTTCAGGCCATAATAAGGGTATACCTGAGGCCATAATTTTTAATTAACTCAAGTCTTAATGTACAACAACACTTAAACATGTATTTTTCGACATTTATAATGTAAATAAATTAACTAAACAAACATATTTCGCTCTTGTTGATTTTAAAGTCTAATTAAATTTTGCAAACATTTAAATGTTGCTATTGAGGTATGGCTTTTAATTGAATGTTAATATCTTATAGGAATGGTGACATCCAACTTACGCCATTCCTTGTAATTAGGCGTTTGCTGTTATACGAAAACAGATCATGAAAATCATTGTATGCTTATAGGTGCAATGTAACGTAAAAGTATTAAATTTATTTTTAATATATGACAGAAGCAAACGAAAAACAGTTCAAGAAAACGTTTAATAAAATAATATATACATATATCAATGTATATACAATAATTAATGTATACTGCTGAACTCAAAAACTTTGCTTCATTTCTTTTGATTTTTATTTCTTTTGAAGTTCTATCTTTCAAGAACGTCGAGTAACCTAAGTTAAATGATTTAGGATAATTATTTTATTTACAAACACATTAAATGTAGAATCTTTCAAATGTACTACTTCTGCGGTAGTATTTATCTATTAGAATTCACAATAAAACCAAACATATTAACAATGAAAGTCAGCAACAGATCTTCTTAGCTAATCAGGTATAGTTATGTTGATAGATGCATTGATTTGAAAGATTAAGTTATAAATATGGTTCAATATGTTCTATTACAAAAATTACAAAAGGAAAGTAAAAAGTATATAATAACATATATTAAAAATTAACATATATATATATATATATATATATATGTATTTATTGACATATTTATGAAACGATTTAGGCAAAATTAAATACAGACAAACCTAAAAATAATCTCACAAATTTTTTGGTGTTTATAAACAACCAAAAGTGCTAGCTAATGGCACCAATAAAAAAATTTCATAGAGGCTGTACCGAAAATAAATGATAACGTTTTTCGGAACTGAACAAGAAAAGAGGAATTAGAACAATTTTAGAAAAATAATTAGAAAATTGCTCAAAAAGAGGAATATTATACCAATTTCACAAAACTGGAAATAAAAGTAAGTGATGGTACATGTCGAAAATAGACGAGTTAAGATGAAGAAATGTAATTACATACAAGAAATACTAAAATTGCCTAAAAATGCTAACTAAAGACATCAAAAATAAACAAAACCCTATACAGATGATAAAAAATTGCTTGCAAATATCAAAATTCGAAAATTTTATGATAATAAAAATTGCAGAAAAAATGCACGGCATTGCCAGCTAACAGTAAAAAAATAAGTCAAACCTCTGTAAATATTTATTCAAAGTTTTGGAATTGAACAAAAAAAAAACGAAAAAAATAAATAAAATATATAATGAAGAAAATAAATAAATAATAAAATTAAAACAGAAAAAGGAAACGGAAAAATTGAGGTCCATTAAAGTAGTTAGATAAGAATTTAGAAAAACAAGATCACATTTAGTAGAAGTACTTAAAAATTTACATCTACATGATCTAAATATAGATTTAAAAGTCCTTTACTTGATCTAAGCATAGACTTCGAAGTACTAAATCATGTACTTTTACCTGATCTAAATATTATTTACCTGATCTAAGAAGCACTAAATCACGTACTTGGATGTAATCGAAATATAGATTGAGTATTAAATCACGTACTTTCACCTGATCTAAATAAAGATTCAGAAGCAACAAATCACGTAACATTAACTGTTCTTAATATGAATTTAGAAATACTTAATCGCTTACTTTGACCTGATATAAGTACAGATTTAAAAGTGGTAAATCACGTACTTTTACCTGATCTAAATATAGATTTAGAAGTACTAAATCACGTACGTCTTTCAGATCTAAATATAGATTTAGAAGTATTAAATCACGTACTTCTAGCTGATGTAATTATAGATTTAAAAGTACTAAATCACCAACTTCGACTTGATTTAAGAACAGATTTAAAAGTACTTAGTCACGTACTTCTAACTGATTTAAATATAGATTTAGAAGAACAAAATCAGATTTAGATCAGGTAGAATGATCTAAATATAGACTTAAAAGTGCTAAATCAAATACTCCGATCTGATCTAAACATCGATTTAAAAGTACTAAATTATTTAAGTTATAATAATAATTATCATATGTTAAAAGTCGATTAAATTAAACAAAAGTCAGGTTCTTAAAATAAAATTTCCGAAACAAAATATAGTTTTATTAGTTATAGTTTATCTGAGTCTTACAGAAATAGTTATTTTTCAATTGAGCACATATACGAGTATTTTTCAGTAACTTTTCATACAACCTGACATCTATGGCATTAACCACTTAAACCTTTCATGCAAATGGAAAAAAACTGCAAAACTTTCATCATCGTGAAGCAATAACGAAGTTTTTATGATGACAATTACAGGTTCTTTCCTTTCTTAGTACAACGTGATAGAGAAACGTTAGAAAAACTTCGAAAGAGCCTTTCCAAACAGGTAGCAAATGCCAAATGTGGCAGATGATGTAATAAAATGGTTGGTATAAGTCTTGTACTTAATCATCTTGTTCAATTCCCGAAAATTTTCCCAAAAGCTATAGTCTACCAAGACATCCAGTCGTTTTTGAAAATCCACGCGGCGGGATCGCTGCATCTTATACTTGTATGAAAGCATAAATGGCACGAAAGAAGTTGGACGATCCTTGTCTGGTTCGAAGGGTATAAATGCAGCATCGGGAATATCCATTTGTTGTCTAAGCCATACATGACAAGCACACACCTGCTCCTCGAATCGTGCTTGCGCTTGCAACTGCAGTGTGGGACACATGCGAAGAGCGGTTGTACCTCCCACAACTGGCAAATTGAAGTAATCTACAACATGGTGGCTAGCAAACTGCTCCATATCCTCGTCATTAAAGCCTCCACCGTACTGTAAATATTGAAATTACTTAATACACAAATATGCTAAAAGAGTTTATATTGAAATAATTACACGTCTGGGATCCATCTATTTCCTTAAAAGTTTAATAAACCAAAACACATATATACAGACTATTGTATTGTTTGCTAAAAATACTTTAAATTTTGTGGTTTTTAGATAACGTTGCCAAATTTGTGGAAAAAACACACAATTGTTTTTCTTGTTACTGATAGATATACACATAAAATTTTACTGTTTCATATTATCAAGTAAAATTATGACATGAAAAACTAATTTTTTGGAGCAGAGAGTACTAGATTAAAAAATAAAAGTAATTTCATAAGAGCTACCATTTCAATTTCAAGTATCAATTAAAAATTAAGTTTTTAAAGCAATTAAGCTTGTCACGAAATATCGTATGGTATATCTGTTATCCAGATGTTAGTGTGTTCATCTGTTAACAAAAGACAGATGTCCGAGCATTGGAATATTTCTTAGAAGTGTGAATCCGACAAATTGGACAAAATCTACTTACTGTTGCCTAAAACGTCATTTCCAGTATATTTAAATAAGCTTTTTAACATTAAGTAATACCATAGAAAGTACGAGATAATTTCAAAGACAGCAGTTGTAGTATATCAAAATTTTCTCCTAATCAGATATACCGTATAGATAAGATATGGGTTCATTTCAGTGACTACAGACATAGCTGTGGATTGGAGGTGGCAGAAAGCAATGTTGCTTAGAGACTTTAGTGCCATTCATTGTTTGCTAAAAGGCACTAGATTGTCCTTACTTTAAATTTCTATATGTTATTACTAATGTAAGATAATGTTTTTTTCAGTAGCACTTGTACAAAAGGCTGTAGAGTTTCCTTCCCCCAAGTTTCTATTCGATATTCTTAATGTAAGATAATGGTTGTTTCAATAGTATTTTTACAAAAGGCTCTAGAGTTTCTTTTCTTCAAGTTCTTTTCTTTCAAGAGAATTCGCCAAAGGAACTAAAAACCATACCTTCACGGGTCTGTATGGAAGATTGGGTTCAGCGTTGGCATTTGTGTATCGCTTCAGAAGGAGCATATTTTGAAAATAAATTTTTGTTGTTGTATTTCACTACTGTTCGAAAAAACCTCTTTATAAATTTGAAATAAAATTTAAATTTATGTGTTTTATTTACAAAATCCGAATACTTTTCGAGCAGAAGGTATATGATTAAGTTATCTCTGGAACTACTCTACAATTTGAAACACGTAGTGAGTAAATACTTTTCTTATTATCTATCAATATATTTTTTAATCATTTTTTCCACTGTTCTCATATATACATTCATATAGACTACTCATATCTTCTAGGGAAAGACAACGCAAGCCACAAAAATCAGTGCTCTTCATATGTAAAATTATACGAATTAGCCAAGGTTCAAGCCAAAGTAAACACGCATTCACTTGCGTATTTATGCAATTCATTATGTTTTTAATTATAATTTGCTGCTAATTAAAGTTTAACACAGGCGTTGGGGAATAATTAAATATTTTGCGGTACAAAATTTTATTAATATTTTGCAACGTTTTTCTTTGTATACTTTTTGGCGTATTAAAATTTTATTTTATTATATTTGGTAAAATAATTGAACGGATGAGTACGTTTTGTTTTCAAGGCGATTACGCTGTGGAGTGCTGTATAAAATTTGTACTATTATCTGTAAACATTTGTATCGCAAATATTGTATATATATATATATATATATCTTAACATTACTTATAATTTAATATAACTGGTTGGCTCTTGTGGACTAGTGCAGTGTAATACAAAACAGTTTTGAATGGTTTTTCATATTAAATAGTATATAAAAAGCAATTATTAATTTTAATAACCATTTTGGGTGTTGTTGAAGAGAATTTAAATTTTTATATGCGTAAACTCTGACATTTTCCGTCTTTTATTTCAAATACACATTAATTGAAAGGATGCATTTAATTCTATAATCATTACATATGAAAAACTGGGAACTAACAAATCAGAACATAAATGGCACAATTTCATTGCAATTCGATAATAATTTCAAAATAATGCAGCCTAAAACCATACAGTGTGTATAGGTTAAATCGGCGTTGTAATAATGGTTATACGAACTTAATGATATCATTATGGATCGTAATTATGTACAGATTTCGACATAAAAACTGATAATATGAAAATACACGCTAAATGTGTTTGCAAATTATTGAAAAACATTTGTTGGTTTGTAGAAAGTATCTAAATTATATGTATGAATTTAGACATAAAAAAATGGTAGATACAGCACGTACAATTAAATTAAACACACGATAATCAAATTAATACTGTTTATTTTTTTAATGTCACTCTTATAATTACAATCTCTCCAAAGGATATTATAACATTTTTAACAGCTACGAGCCTATCCAACTAAAATGAATTTGTCACAATAATCCTCAAAGAATCCAATGACGTGTGGACATAGTTTTCAACCACAAAAACCTAAGCCCAGTTCTGGCACAGTACAGGAGATATCACAGAGTAGACCATGCCTAGCTACATGCCAGTGTCCTGTAAAGACAAATATCACCCTAGATTCCTTTGATTTTCTGCTGTGTATCAAGGTAGAGGTTCTGCATTTGAAATAGATTGGCCATATATCGTTGCATGTAATTACTAGTAGATATGTTACCTTCACTTTTTACTTGCAGTGGTTCTAAAATTGTTTATGCTGCTTCTATTCATTATCTTATTGACCAATATTCTCTTTGTGGTTTATAAAAATAAACTGAAAATTCCAATTAATTTCTTAGCAGCACATTTCATTTCACATTACTTGACGAAACTATTTATTTTCTGAGATACGTTTGAGACACGTTTGCAAATGCAATCTACATTTCATTTAGTTAAACAAGCTTTTGTGAATAATTTTTCATTTTTGTGCATATTTATTGCTTTTTATATTTTGCCTGAGGTGCGTTTTGACAGGATAACACTTTTCACTATCATTGTCGGCATGCTCAACATATACTTAATTTTTGGTCTTTATTGCAAACTCTTTGACTAGAAAGTTTTTGTTCTAACAGTTTTGTTTGCTTTCTTTGCCTTGTCTTAATACCTTTTTAATTTTTATTTTCTTAAATATATATCAAATTTATGTATAACACATTTCTTTCCAGTTGCATCATTTCGTCCTTGTTCTTAGCGATTTCAATTTTTTTCAACAAACTTTTAGTGCACTTATTCAAGTGCACATTTGGCCAAAATGCAGACTTAACAAATATGTACATGCACACACACTCTACACACACTCTACACCCATAAACACCCGCTCACATGCCATTTTAATGGCACATTTCTTTGCAGAGCCATTTTCACTTCAAGGATGTGCAATGCGCACGCCATTGCTTATAATTTTGTAGAAATTGAAGACCGAAAAAGGAAAAAATTCACAAAAATAAAATCATAGTAATAGTTGTAAGAAAAATCACAAAAAAAAAAAAATTAATGCACATTTAGTACATTACATATATAATAATATAGATTTTATTACGTATATATGCAATCTTCATGGTCTGCAGATACTTCCCGAGCCAAGCGTTGAAAGCGGAAAAGTTGAACGTGTTAAAAGTTTTCGAATAATTTTAATGCACTTTTTTATGCCACTGCAGTCAGATGTGTGCATAGGTGTGTGTGTGTATGTAGACTGCAATGACAGCACATGTATATATACATTTTTGTATATGTCAACAATTGATATATAGTATAAATATATATATATGTATATGTATTTAGTATTATACGCACACTGTCTTCGCTTTAGTTGCATTTTTGTGCTGCACACTTTAGCAGTGGCGAAAAGAGCTTTAGAAATTTTCAGTGCATACATTTAGGAGCATAACATAGAAATGCATATGATAAAATTGCTCATAATTCTTAAGGATTTTTCAACTTTCTTGTACATTTTGTTGGTGCAGTGTTGCACTAAATGTGAAACTAAGATCGAGCTACTTATCCACTGAGGCAGGATAGAATACCTGGTAGCTTTGATGTTCCGTAATACGATGGTTGATTATGCAAGATGGAAAGAAAAAGAAAGAAATAAAGATAAAAATCTTTTTAACATTATTTTTAATTTTAAAACAGTTAACTTCATCTGATTACATTATTTGATTAAACAAATTTGGAAATATGGCTATAAAGATGGTAATATTCGAATTCAATGTAAGTATTAGAATCTGCTAGTAGTGGCAGTATATTTACCAATAATCTATACAAGGATGATAAACATTGCTAAATTACGCTCAGTTATTTTAAAAATAATTGTCTCAACGTGAACGTAAGAGTGGGTTTTGAAGTAACCAACTTAATATACATTAAGACAATGGCTTTTTTTCAACGGTTCAAGCTTTTCATTTAGAGTTTTGTGATGCATGAGGAAAAGTTCCATTATAAATGCCATCTTACACGCATAATCATGGTTAGGTCAAATTGAAAGTTGTTGTTGTTTTCAATATTAATTCGAGAGGAATTTCGGTTAAATTTGGTCATGATGACGACATTTTATGTGCCTCGTCATATTGACCAAAACAGTATTGTTTGGTGTGAAATATTTGATAAGAGAATAACTAACGTCTGACGTTTGCTTGCAAAATGACAACGTATACGTATCGATATTACCCAACCGTTCTGACTAAGAACAACATACACAGACACTGAAATTTATTAAAGTGTAGCCATTAAGAAACTTATAAGAAACTTTAAAAAACATCGAGATGTCATTACAAGAAACTTCTAAAGATATCGACATGTCATTACAAGAAACTTCTAAAGATATCGAGATGTTATTACAAGAAATTTCTAAAGACATCTAGTTGTCATTATAATGGACTTCTAAAAACATTTAAATGCAATTATAAAGAATTTCGAATTAAACTGATTTGAAACTAAGATCTTCTGCATATAAATTACACACATCTACGATGAAACTGTAGCCATAATACTAAGTCTTACACCAGTATTCCCACAAAAACAAGCGACTATTTATTTCGAAGTGCTTCGAGCGCGAACAACTTTTATTGGATTTGGTTCATACACTCATACTGTTGACTGCTGTTTACGTTTCGGCTTATACGCATATATCTATGATTCGTCATCTATTACAATCTTATACTCGTATAGGTCTTTTAAAGCACCATCAGTGTATTTCTTGAGCATTTGTGTGCAAGGTGCACCTTCACGAATTTCTTGAATTCCGCCAGTGAGCGAACTACAGCGACAATTAAAGTCATTGTACCAGTGGCGGTGCTTCACAGTGTCAAAGAATGGAGTTTCAACGCCAAATGTGGAAACAAGTTGATCGATGCACTCTTGTCTTGATGCTCGTAATCCAAGTAGAAAGTCGTAATACATCATCGCACGTAAATTTTCTCACTTTAATTCCTTTTTTTCGAGAACACTTAATTTACAAATCTCTGTAAATAACACAAATAATACTCTTTTGACAAAAAGTCTAAGGTAGGTTATGTTTAATAATCTCGAATTTTCATATGTGGAAACGTCAGATGACGCCTGATAACAATCAGTTTTGTCAAAACTCAAAATATAAATAGTGTCCCTCATATCAATCTTGTTGAAGCCATACGAAAAGAGCTTCAAATTAGAGGAGAAGTTTTTGTCTGTGATTTATAGGAGAATACCGTTTTCAATTGGCTGCAGGATCTGAAAGTTAAGAAATTCTGAATTTTAAGAAATTCAGATTCCATCATATAGTATGTGACGATTTGACTAACATTGCTTATCCTACTGTGGCTTACCAAGCCACTTTATTTTAAGAGACTTAAGAGAAGTATACGGATATATATGAAGTAAAAAAGAATAAGAAAAATGAAATTGCACAGAGATGCATGTGTACATTTTTCGTCAATACTTAAACTTATATATTTAAGTTGTGGATTTAGTACTAGGAATAACAATTTTAATCTAAAGACATGTAACTTTTTTGAAATAAGAGTGCTTGTGTTCATCACTTGTTATATGTATCATTTTCATATTGAGGGACGCAGTATTGGCTTTCTCAATGCCTTCAAAGTTATATTATGCGGAATTGTTTTATTTTTACTGAGTATTGCTTGCTGTCCGAATACATATTGCTTGCTGTCTGATATCTATCAGCATGTAATTCCAATCAATGTTATCGTCATCGTTGACGTGTAAAGACCAGTTAGTAGATAGTATTAGTAAACTATTTATTGTGTATTTTTAGAAAACTATTTGACTGTTTGATTATTTTCACAAATTTTGCTTATTTATTTGGGTATTCATTTTCTTCATGCATATAATTTGTCAACTAAAGCAATTCAGCAATTCTGTCCATTAAAATGTACAAATTTCATGTACTAACATAAGTTATTTCAAATCTTAATCTGTACACAAATCTGAATTAATGCCTTTCATTATAATATTTCAGCTACTTTATTACTTGTTCATTTAATTTCTTTTTTGGGCTTTTCGACTTCGGCTCGTTGTTTCGTTTCGTTTTGTTGCCTATTTTATTTCATATTTCAGTGGGTCTAATGCGGATTTTATTTGCAAATAACAATACAAAGAAAATGTCAAGTTGTGTAATTTGTGGCCTCAGTGCGTATGATTGACATTAAATCGATTTACACTCAAATGATTTCCTGCTTCAAATGATTCATTCATGCTTCATATTCATCAAATTTTATTACCACTTGTACAAATAAGCAATTATCTTTTTGATTACACTGGAGTGCAATAAAAATAAGGCACATCCGGGAAGTACACTACCAGTTCACTAAAAAGTCCAACCACGAACGCACAAGTAACTCCTCCAATTTGTGGTTGTTAATTTCATTAAGTGCAATGAATGTGAAATGATCAAAAAGTCAAAAAGCCAAAAAAAAAAAATCTTGGATGCAATTGACTTTTGCGTTTATGCTTAAATTAACTATTAATATTTTCATATTGTTTTCAACTATAATTATGCTATATACTCGTAGTTCGAAGCATAGTTCGAAATTCTCTTCAACATCAACGAGCCATTATCATTATTCTCTGGGGTTTCTGGGGGTCAGGATGATACAACATCACTTACCAGCACTTATGATTGTACTGTGTTTAATGTGATGTGCCTGCTCGTGCCTGTATCTTGTGACATTAAAAATTGCTGCATTAAACTGCTTTAAATGCGATTTTTATTATAATATCATTTTTACGAGTTTCACTTTACGATTATTGTAAATTTTTTTGTATGGCAGTTTGTTGCTAATGGCGCTGTGAGTGTACTCTTTACAGCACTCTTCATCTTTCATTGCACAAATTACACTCTTATGCAGTTTGACTTCGAAGTAATCGCTTTGTTATAGTGTGAATTATGCATAATTCTTTTATGACACAATTTTTTTTTCTGTGTATTTTAATACATTTTGCTGCCTACTTCAACAGCTTTGATATTATATATTAATATTTGCAAATTATTTTCAAATGCGTTTTAAATTAAGTTGATTTTTTTTTAATTTAAACTTTAAAACTGAAAATGAAATCATTTAAAGGAAAGTGTACGCAAATTATTTTAATTACAAAACCATAATTCATTTAAGCCCTCACATGTGCCCAACACTGCGTATGAGTAATCCCATTTAGCATACTTCAGAAATTTGTTAAACGTTGTTATGTTGAGTATGTCTGTGAGGTAAGCGAGGTGTATGGAGTGTACGGGGTGTACGGGCTATACGGGGTATACGGATTGTATGGAGTGTTTTTAATGTATATGATGTGTGCATGCAACATCAAGTTAGTGTAGAAGTAAAATGTAAAGTTTTGGGTATTGCCTGCCTGTCTTAACCAAACCACAAACCAATACTAGCAGTCAGACGCAGCACAGCAGAGAGATTAAAACCATTTTAGTAACATAAGTAAGTTTCAAATTTTACTACATTTAACCACAGTCAAACTAGCAATTTTAATGTTATTTATTTTATATTTAATATACAAAAGAAGTATGTTATGTTAGTTCTTAAAGTGAAGGGAAATGAAAATAAGTTAAATGGGACTTAACATGGACTTAACGTTTCGTAATTGTACATAAAGTAAGATTATAGTTTCCCCTCACAAAATACAGTACGCTTGAAATTAAGTTAAAGAAATTGAAAAGAATTAAATAAGAAATTGCATTAAAATTATTAAAAATGGTTAAACTAAATTCGAAAGTCCAATTGGAAGGATAATAATCGAAAAGCTTAACAACAGGTATGAGAAGTTGTTTCTTGTTATTAACTTTAAGAAGGTATAAAAATGAAGAAAGAAACTCTTCAAAACTCTTTTAAACTTTTTCAAATTAAAATTATTAAAATCCTTAAGATTTTGTAGATTTTGTAGTTTAAATAATCCCGCTATAATATTACAATTTATTCGCATAAAACTCTTAACGGCTTAGCACTTGTCTTATTTTAAAATACAACCAACAAAATAAACGAAGATGATAAAATATAATAAAAAAAATATAAGAAATAAATGTTAAAATGTATAAAAAATGTACATAAAAATGTATATAAAAGTATAAACTTCAACAGTATAAACTAACCATATTTTCTACTAGAACTAAGAGAAAAGCACCACAGACAATGGGACTATATTTCCAAGTATCCTTTGAAGGATAAAAAGGCTGCTTTGTATGTTGCACATAATGCAATGTCAGTAATCGTTTATTTGTTATATGTGCAGTAAAGGATTTTGTATGAAGCTTCTTCATACTTGCAACAAATGCATTAAGATAAAATTTGCAACAATAATTCTTATTTTTTATATTGATAAAGACATTAGGTTCTTTTTCTCTCTTCTTAAATTGATATATTAACAGCTGTGCTTGAACTCAACTTTATAGTTTTTTATTCTTTGAATATTTGAGCAGAGAGTTATAGGTAATTCTTTTAATAACTAATAATGTTTTATAGAAAGGACTCAAGAGAGGTTTGGGTTTTAAAGCGAAATAGGTTTACTTGAAAATTCTTGCCAAATTCACAAAAATGAATTTATTACAAAAAAAAAAAAAAAATGAAAGCATCCATTGAGAATCATCAAGGTTTTCAGCTTTATACATTTTATTTTTCTGTCTATTTCTCTACCAACCACCATTCATTAGAAAGATTTCTTGAAAGATATATAAAATGATAGGCAAAATATTTCTATAACAGAGTGAATTAAATATAACACTACACATATTCAATCGTGTTCAATTATCAGTACATTTTCGAATATCTATGTTCAAGCTATTACCCATTTCATGGAAAAGGGTAATTAAACTACTTATTCTCAATCCTATAGAAGTCCTTTCTTATATATGTTTTTATGGTAGTGATATCTAATAACAATTGAACATTAATAATATTGATTTATTAATGTCAATTTTTTTTGTCGAATGTGACGCGTCATTTGACGAAGAGAAACTAGGTATTCAAAAGTTGGAAGGGTTCGATTAGAAATGAAATGATAACAACAAAAATTTTAATTAATTTATTTTGCATTAGTTAGAGTATAGTGGTGAATGGAATCGATTTATGAATGTACTTATGAATATAAATAAGATCGATATACTTAAGGTGTATTTGATTTTTGTTAATTACCAAATTTTGAGAGCTTAGTATTTAGTATTGCAACAAAAATTTATTATTATAACATATAGTTATATTAAACTTAACTTCATAATTTCCATTAGTTCTATATTATATTTATAGTAAAACACAAATGCTTTGATAAAAAACTGTATCATAATGTATATTCATAGAGCAGAGAGGTCATTAGATCTGTTTTTATAAACAAATCAAAAATACGCAAGCAAAGTATATGATTAATTTTACTTTCGATTATTAATCTCTCATATTTTATTTCATATTATTTAATTTATTTTAATTTATTCTTAATTTCATTCAAAATTAAATTATTTGAACTGTTTTTTCGCGGCTTATAATAATTTCATAATGTACATATACACCGAGCGCATAATATCTTAACAGTTAGGAAAAAATTAAAGGATCACCTGTGGCTTATAAAGAAAGAAGCTAGTAGGCTTTCTTAATACAACAGTCCTATTCTGACTTGATTGCCATTTAACTTAAGGTAGTGATTTTAAAAATTTCTTAGTATTAATATATGAATACATTAAAGGCAAACTATTCGCTAGTTCTCTTTTAACTAGTTGTTATGTTAACAAATATTGTTATGTACATCCTTATAATAAAAAAAAACCTTATCTGTAATTGCAAATAAATAATATATATTTCTTGATACGACAGCCCTAATCCGACAACTTCATCGTAAGAAGACACATTATCTAATTTTCATTCAACTTAAAGTAGCGGTTTTAGAAATCAACCAGTAAAAATATAAAATGACATCAATGACAAGCGACTCGTTAGTTCTCTGCTAACAAATATAAGTGTTAACAAACATAGTTCTGTACACAATAATAATAAGTGATAATAAGCCGTCAATAATTTCGAGCAGCCTCTTATACTGGGCATAGCCATAGGCCGCGGGTGTTAATTTTTATAATAAAATAAATTAATTTAATATATTCTTATTTGAATTTGTTAAACTGTAGTAGAGGTAAACTCTCTATAACATTTTATCCTTAATGAAATATAAACTTAGAAACTTCAGACTGTTGTATTTTCTTAAATATTTACTAGAAATTTTTTTTTTGATTTAAGAAAATGCTATACAATAAAAAATATTAAATTATAAGCAATTACTTTTTATGCTATATATTATTTCTTAATTATGCTAACATTTATACACTCGTACATATAAAACCTCATCAGACATTTTACGCAGTGTCGCAGCAGATGTAATTACAATATTTAAATTAAGAAAAACGTTTTAGTTTGCGCCTGAAGCTATGCTAAAAATTTCGTTTAACGAAAAAAAAGCAAAAAAAAGAAGAAAAAAATAAAAACAATATTCACCCACAGCACATTTTAGTTAAAAAATCCGGAAGATAGCGCGTTTAATAGCGTTTCTAAGGATTCTAATGCAAGCAAACGTTTTACACGAATTTAGTCTGAATTAAGTATAAATACGGATTGCTGAGTTAAATTAAATTTCCTACTTAAAATTTTAGGGAAGAAGCCAAGTTCCCTCATAAATACTTGCCTTCATATTCGCGCAAGCAAGCATACACACACGTACACACACACGCACACACACGCACCAACTCAACAGTGTTTAGTGGTTTATAAATTTTAGGATAAAAGTTTTATGTTTGCTCGTGTAAATGCGCAGGTATCGCATAAGCTGCTTTTGTTACCCACATTTATGTGTGAATAGATATCTTATTTCACACACACACACACACGCATCTACTGGCACGTACTTACTTTTAACGCACACTTATGAAAATTCTTCTTCTTTCTTTTAGGGAGAAATTAAGTAGCAAAGTAGCGCATTACCGCTGCAAAAAATTATTAAGTAGCTTATGCTAAACAAATTCAACCGCTGTACACACAATATACGTGTGTGCGGAGAAAATATGTTTACCGTTTATAATTTAATGAAAATATTTTGGAAAATTAAAGTAGCGTTCTTGCCTGCCAACGCTTTTGATATTGTATGTGTAAATATACACATTATTAGATGTGAAAGTTCGTTAATATTTACCTCGTATTTATTTTTGCGAAATTTATTTTCAAAATGCCGCAGGAAGGAAGAAATCTATCTATTCAATCTCTTCGACGGGAGCAACGGAACCTATTGTTGCATTTTCTTATATACAAAAAGGTTATTGTTCAAATAAAAAAAAATATTCCTTAGTCCAGGATTCTTTTCGTACAAGCCATTTAATCGAAAGACGAAAATTTACCTTAAAAAAATATTATTATTATTCTCCTTAATGTCAGAGCTTTCTATTTTTACTAATTGAATTAACGCAACTTGGCAGGTAGTGAATGACATCAAGCACTAGAATAAGAAGAAGTTGTTTTATATATACCATATATATAGAGACGAGTAGTATAAACAAAGAAGAAAAAAACACAGGCAAACTTATCGGAAGTTCAGCACAGATGAATGAATCTGCAAACATGGAACTTATAGTAAAATTTTTGTAGTACTTATACATAAAAACATCATACATTTTGATATAGCACAGCGATTACTGTGGGTCACTCATATTGTAGAAATGACTCCAGAGAGAAGTTCGTAAGGTATTGAATATTAAGGTAGACCTAAAACAAGTTGAAAAAACTTGATTTTATAAAGTACAACGGTAGCTGCTACTCATACTGTAGAACAGAGAAAAAAAAGGAAACCCCAAAAATATCTATATAACGGAACCTATAACAACTAGACACCGAGATGGATCGCAAAAAAAAATTGAAATAATATATTTGATGTTGTAATGAAATTTTAAAGGACAGCTTATGTTATGAGTACTCTAGAGCATCTGATGTGTAATTGCCCGGCTCTCTCGAGAACTCGACAAAAATACTTGGGAGCTTTCAGTTTTGCAGGACTGGAGTACATACCTGAGGTTTCTGTTGGAATCTTAATAAATTTTGCTAATGAAACGCGCATCTTAAGTGATGCTTACAATCGCTAAAACAAGACTCTGATCTGGTATCGCAATGGACCTTAGTGGTCTACGCGTGGCCTTTATGGCCTGCCAGAATAATCTAATCTAATCTATGTTATGAGTATATAGCTAGCAAATATTTGAAAACTATTTTTATTACTAAACACTGAGAGTCGCCTTGAGAGTCATTATCAGGATCACCATCTAACATAAATTAATATAACTAAAACTATATCTACGTCATTCTCTTTATTCTAACGTCTATATTAAAGAGCAATATAGCAATATAGACAATAGAATAAAAAGGATAGTTTTAGTAATATTAATTTATGTTAGATCGTGATCCTGATGATGACTCTCAAGGCGAGTCGAAATATAGATTATAATAAAAAATATTAAACTTTGAATAATCTCAAAATTATTTATATAATATAATTTTTCTTCAATAAACAAACTGCAGTTAAGTAATATATAAATAATATCTAAGAATGTCTTTTGGCACTATATAATGTTATCAAGCTCTCATGCTATATTATATATTATTCATATTATCTTGAAATTTTTGTTTAATAAAATTATACATTGAAAGAAAATTCTAGAAACTGAACTGGGACTTTCACCGCATAATTTCCTTTTAAAGTATTTATTTAATATTTTTCTTTTTGATATCTATGTATATATATATATATATATATCCTTATGTATGTATGTATATAAGTGCATGTATATGTGTGCATATATGTATGTGCATGTAGTATGATTTGTAAATAATAATATATATATAATATCCATTAAAACAGATTTAAAATTTTTATTATTTTATTTTTCTTTTTGGTACATTAAAATTTTTATATGGATTAAAGAACATTAATTGAAAATAAATAAAATAAAAATGGTTTGAATTAAAATGATATTATTATTTCAATGTTAAGGTTTTTTTTTTTTTGGAGACATCGTATCCTTATAATTGTCTATATATGCGTGTGTGTACGTTGAATATCTGTATGTCTGCCTGTTAAAGTTGCCAACACAATTTTTTATAAATAAAACGTGCAAATATGTCATTATTTTCTGCTCGAATTACTCGCATAAACGAGAGTCAAAATAAAATTTAAACATAGATACGGATTTCTATATATATATATATATATGTATACTATTATGTATGTATACACATACAGATATTTAATAGTGTGCTTGTAAATGTTGAAAACATTTTAATAGCATTAAATAAGCGTTAAGGCTCATATTCTCATATTTACTTTATTCTGCTTGTATTGATTTTAAGCACGTGTGTTTGTGTGTATATGTGTGTATGTGTTTGTTTTGAGCTTATATGCAAATTCAGGCATACGTGGACTTATTCACACTCAAGTGATTTTTTATCATGACAGGATAAAAGATATCAAAGCATTATATCCAGGCACGCTAGCGCATTGGCAAATAAATAAATTTCATACATAAAGCATATTCATTGATACAAATAAAATGACACAATCACACAATAACACAAACGCAGTTACACAAACAATTACACAAATGAATATTAACACTTAAACAGCAATTTAACAAATGCTATTGGGTTGAGAAGAATATTCCTCTAATTGTGATTATTCCAGTTGTTATTTTGAATAGTTACATTCTAAATTTTTTATGGTCTTGCATTATCTTAACGCACAGATTAATTCTTTCCAATTAATGTCATTTGTATTTTAAAATGAAAGACAAGAGAAACTGACAAATTAATTACATAAATACTTAAATAACTATATCGTTAGCACACAAATAATGATTACTTCTTAACACTCCATTTGGAAAGACCTTACGATATGTTGGAATAGAGTTCAAGATTCAATATACCTAAAGGCATGACTAGTACTTACATATACTAAAGATACAGTTAGTATGAACTAAAAGCCAAATGAAATACTAGAAAGATATACACAAAAATAAAACTACCGGAGCACAAATTACATTCGTAGTAAATCTCAGAGAAGACAAGGTTCTAACTGCTCTGAAATGATGAAACTCTTAGATGTTTCATTAAGCTGCATGGAGCATAAATTACACTCGTAGTAAATCTCGGAGAAGACAAGGTTCTAACTGTTCTGAAATGATGAAACTCTTGGATGTTTCATTAAGCTGCATGAAGCATAAATTACACTCGTAGTAAATCTTGGAGAAGACAAGGTTCTAACTGTTCTGAAATGATGAAACTCTTGAATGTTTCATTAAGCTGCATGAGAACTCAAAATTATAATAGAAGACAAAAATATTATTGGAATGTAATTTTTGTTATTATAATCTGGTAGATAATTTCATGGCATTTTTTTTTTGAATATGATTTCTAGCATATGCCCACCGCAGCTACGAGTTACATGGTTCATTCGATCAGTCACAGTTTTAACTATTTTCTTGCAATAAATCTACTCGAATACCATCACTGGCGTCAATGGTGGCATACGCATTGGCTTGAAATGCTTCAAAAGTTTTTGATTTGTCGGCAAAAATCAATGACTTAACAGACCTCTATAAAAAGTAATCGAGAGAAGTTGAATCTTACGTACAAAGGGTCCAAAATCAATTAACAGAACTACTTCTGGAAAGAAAATTGCTACCAAATTTATTCCGCAATAAATCGATTATTAGAAATGCTGTATGGGAAATTGCAAATTGCGACATCTTGTTGGAACCAAATGTCGTCAACGATGGTATTTAATCGATTAATTTTTGGATTTTGCTGACAAAAAATCAGTCAACATGACACGGTAGCGCTCATTATTCACCATAACGACAGATCCTTATTTCTTTTGAAATAAGAACCGTTGATGCCGGCGCTAAACTATCCATGATGAATTGTCAAACCTTATCAGAAATGTTAACACAGTTTGATATTCTTTGCTATTGAACCATAGTTATAAATAAAAGAAATACCTAGGTGAGCTTCTAATATCGGATGAGAAAATAAAACTCTGTAAATTAGGATGAATACTACAATTTATAAGAAAAGATTTAATACTATAATTTAAAGAAGAAGTTGACTTTTACGAAATACACTAACTCCATGAAGGGAGCACAATGGATCTGAGGTCGCAGTGCAAGTCCCCCAACTGACACTATTGAAATGATGCAATATGGCAACCCAATACCAATTAGAAACATTTTTGAACGTAAATTTTTTTTTTAAATAATATAAATTTTAATCAATTTAATATTGCCCGTATTATTTATGAACTTTTGTCATTTCTTTTGTTCAATTTTCTTATCAGAATAAATTATATAAACCAGGGACGTTTTCTGCTTAAAAAGATAAGTGATTTGTAGAGTATAATATATATTAAACAGTTATATGACAATGTAGGTATACATAATACAATAAGCTCAAACTAACTGAATTAAAAGCTGAAAAAAACTCCGAGCAAGATAAATAAACAAAGTGACAGAGAGTGGACGAATGCGTCCCAACAACTGATGACATGTAGTGAGAGATAAGAGTAGATAAGAGAAAATCCACGATATAGTTAATTTCCAATTCTCTTTTAAAAAAACTCTCTGTATTTTAGTATCACAACATTGATAAGTTTTTCATAAATTTGTTCTACTGTAATTAAAGAAGTTTTCAAAACACTTCAAAAAAATTATGCCGATACTCGTAATTAATATGAATCATAAATCAAAACATGAATAAAATAAGATAAGACCAGATGTGTTGAATCATAAGAATAATAAACTATTCCTTTAATGGCAAATTTTTTTGTTGTAAGTGACGCGTTTAAGTTTAAATATACGTAACAGATGTCTCTGCAGAAAGAATAGCTTTGAACTAAAAATAGGCAACCTCAAAAATTAATTTTCAATTCGTTGAACTTGTTTCCAAATAGAGCTGTGGTTTATAAGTTCCTTCTAATTTAAGGCACGGCAACTGCTTTGGTTATTGTCATTTAAAAAATAAGAATTAGACAAAAAACTTGGAACTTGAGCATTGACGGTTTATGCAGCCATATCTACTTATGAAAAAATATGATTAGTCAAACAGACACAAGTTCTAAGCCTGGCACCTGCAGTCTAAACAAATAATATCCAGATTATAAATTAATTAAAAGAGAAATTCGAATATTTCCTAAGACCACTTAGGAAATATTACCAAGTGCTGATGAGCACTTGGTAATATTCGCAACAGCGTTGTATGGTTAGTCAAATTTCAATAAATTAACTAAAATTTTTGTTGTTGTCTTTTTATTTCTATTCGAACCCTTTTAACTAATAAACTATTTGATTGAAATGTGTCACTTATTTTTATGGTATGGTAGCGATGATTACGGTTCAATGTTGAACTTAAACTTTAATTAGTTTTACCGTGTCTCTAAATTAGACCAGTAATGTTGCTCACATTATTATGTTGCTCACAATATTAAAGTGGGAAAATATATGGGAAAATAATTGGTCAATGCAGGATAATGCACCCGTTCACTCGTCAATGAAAACCATGGCCAAATTAAATGAATTAAAGTACGAATTGCTTTCTCATACATCGTATTTTTCAGATTTGGGTCAGAGTAACACCCAGGGAAAGAGATTTGAATCAAATGATGAAGTGGATTGGGAAACTGAGATATATTTTGGAGGACTTGATAAATCGTATTATTTAAAAAGAGTCGAAATATTGAAAGATAGGTGGACTTGGTATGTTGAGCTAAAAGGGGACTATTTTGAAGCATAAAATAAAATTTTCCAAAAAAATGCATTTAATTACTTAAGCCTGGTATTTATCAATCCACCTAGTATAATGGTCTATTACAATTTTAGTGCTGATATTTAACTTAATTAATTTATGTGTATTATCAATATTATCAATATATTTATTACTCTGTTTAAGTAAAAAATATAAACACACATTTTTGTCATTTATCTCATAAACGTGAACAGTGCGTCTCTATCATTCGAAGGAATGCATTTCAGCGGATACTTAGCAACATGGTCTTATGTTTCGTAAGATTCAAATCTGCAATGCAGTTTACTATGCTATAACTTGTAAAAATTTTGTGAATTTCTTTTGCAGTTCGAATATTTATTCAAATTCCAAAAGTTTTCGCAACGCAAAATTTTTTCTCCAGCAGCGAAACATTTACTTAGTCTAGATATTATGCAATGCAAATGCGAATACATAAATATACAGAGTATATATGTATAAAGCAATATGCCTCTATAAACAACTGCACTTTGGCATAACTTATAATTGTTAACTATTTCAACTCAAAGTTTGCAGGAACTCCCTGGCGGGGCATATCGTTCGATCATTAAAAATTTAAATTCTGGGTTGGTTGCCGCAATTTATACTGGATCACACACATACACACCAGCTGGTGTATGAAGAAGACTTCTGCGAACCCATGGAAGCAGTTAAATGCTTTCGATACAAAAGAGCATAAGGAGACACATAGAGAAGTCTCCCTGATGTCCTTTAAAGATTTTCTTCTGCTTTCCATTTGTTATAAAGTTACCAAGAGTGTTCGGCTTACTTTCATGCTCGTAATGCATCCATAGGATTGTTTAACTCATAGTCGAGTGTGGAAAAGCACTGAAATGTGCAGATTGTAGTTTGGTTTTATTTATTTTTTTTAGTTTCTTTGGATTTTGTTCTGTTCGTTTTGGTATTCAGAATTATTGTTTTTGTCTTCTTTCTTTTGAAATGTTTCATACCCATTGGGAATGCATCACGAAAATTGCATTATTGGGAAATGCTTACTTTTATATATCATAATTTGTTAATAGAGCCAACTGACTGATTGGTCGATTGAATAATTGCACTACTTTAAGTTGCAATGTTTGCATTTCAGGTATGCAATCCACTAGGAATTTATTTATTTAGTTTCAAAGTTTACAAAGGGGTTTGAAGTAGCCAATTATTGGTTAACCAGGCGAACAATCTAGCTCTTCATCTAACCTCCAATCTTCTGTCTCCTCGAAGTCAGACAGTGCATAAGTAGCTGACGGACTTAAACTAGACAATGTAAGCCACATCCGCGGAACGTAGCAGATGAAGATGGTGTGGGCATGTATACATATGGCCTAAAATTGACGTTTGTTCTCAATGTTAGAGGCAGTCATAATGTGCGTCTGAACTTTAGTAGAGCGACAAATCCCGTTCTCCAATATGTTCTTCTTTTTAGAAGCAGCGCAAACCTATGTGCTTAGTCATTCAAAGGATGATAGATCCTACTAAGCTTCCGTTTTGTGTTTATACCTATAGCACGAAATATTACAGTTGAACTCATTAAAGTGTAGCCTAAAATCTTTGTAGCATTTTTAGATAATATTCATCATTTGACTTTGTATGATGATTAAATTATTGTCAATATTCCTTAATTCAGCGTTAGAAGTCAGCATTGTCTTTTTTATTCTTTCTGAAAGCATATTTTTTTCTAACATAGTTCTTCTAATGGCTTTCATATTTCAATTTATATTTCGTGGTGGTTGTGTTTTGGAAATACTATGCTTCATTATTAATTACAATGGTGGAAAGGATTGATAGACTCCTTTGAATCATTTTAAACATGTCTTTCTAATATTGAACTTTCTCATACTTTGTGTGTCACGAAACACGCACAAACCTTTCATATACTTTAATCTTTTGTCAAAATTCAATAGGCTCTTCGGTACTGCAGTTTCCTTCTCTAAAAAACTCAGAGAAAAATATGATTTATATCTCATGATTAGTAAAACAAATATGTTTTTAATACAAATGTTAATAGTATAGGACGTTTTACCGTTTTACTAGGCTAAATTTTTTGAAAACTCCTTTCCCAAAATATTCCAGAAATTCAAATATTCCAGAAATTCAAAAATTGATATAAAATATAATAGTTAAAGTACTGCAGATAACTCTGGAATAAGGTAACCATATATTAAATAACTTCTCAATACTAAGCCATTAGCAGAAGATGTGTAAAGGGAAAAATACCAAGCAAACACAATGGACAAATAGGCGGATACCATATAATCCGTAAAAAAAGTTTCCTTAAATCTTACTTAAATTGAAATACTTTTTAATTAATGTAACTTGATATCTGATAGCGTTTAGGGAAAGACAATATCATGGATATATTACAGACCACTTAAATTGATCTGGGATATAGAAATTTTAATATACACAGATTTTTTTTTGGATACAATGTAGTAAGAGAAATTAAATTGAAAAATTAATGATGGCAGTGGATTCGACATATTCTTAAATGGAACTGTCAGAGTAATAACTGATAATAATAACTGATTTCTGAACAAAAAGTTTGAAATGGAATCATACTAAAAAAAAAATCATTTATATAAAAGATATAGTAAAGTTATGATTTCAAATTAATTTTTGATTTATGAATTAGTTTAATTAATATTAATTATTGTATTCAATTAAATCATAAATATTAAATTTAATTATACAAAGAGTTTTTATGTAGAACTTTTTTATTTTTACATATTATATAAAAATTTTTAAGGAGGTTTTTCTGAACAGTAGTGAACTACAACAACAAAAATTTTATTTTTTATATTATTTTAATTAATTGAATTTTTGGCTGACCATACAGCTTTTTCGAGTATTGCCAAATACCCATCATCAGTGGTCTTGAAAATAGTTCTTGTATTTAATTATTCGTAAATGATTGTTTTTGAGATTACAAGTACCACGATTCGAACTCGGGTCCTGCCATTTGGGTTAAGTAATTATTTTGATTGATTATAAATAGGATGATATAGCGTTTTAACAAGAAAGTGAAGCAAGCCCTATATCTCTAATAACGATCAATTTATTGAGAGAATATGTCAGTGAGCTAATCTGATCTGCCTGCCTAAATATCATTAGCTAGGATCGACCTGAATCCCAATGTGAGCTGATAACGAGTTCATATAATCAATCAAATGGAATTTAGGATGTAATGCAAACCTGAATCTGTACTCTTTTTTTGGTATTTTAAATTCTTGGTTTAAAATATTACAGTCCAACAATGGACGCTGTAAATTACTGGTTTAATCCAGCAAATTATAATGGTTTTAGTTATGTTTTTGGTGAAGTAAATGGGGATTAATTAATTTTAAAATAAAAATATATTAAGAAAATATATTAATATATCAAACTGTGTAATTTTTATTTCCAACTAAAAATGTTTTAATATTATATATTTTAAGTGCAGTAAAGTATTATTTTTATTTCTCGGAAAAGTAAACTACTTTGACCCAGCTTAAGCTTTACTTTTTATTTCAATAACCTTAAGATTTTATTGAAATTATTGGGAAAATTTTAACATAAATGTATTGACTTTTTCCTAATAATTTCCAGTGCACTTTCCATTTAATAGTCTTTATAAAAGAATATATTTTTTGAGTATTTTAATGTAGTAAATTGATATTATATATTTTTGTGCAGAAAATTATTATTTTGATTTCTGGGTAAAATGAAATACTGTGCAACCCACTACATTTTTCTTATATTTAATTAATTAAATAAATTTAATTAACTTTAAGTGATATTATCGTGTTTATTTAATCTTAAGTGCATTGTCTTTTTCTTTATAATTTTTAGTCCACTTTTCATTCAATAGTCTTAATTAAGGATTATTTTCTTAGAGTTCCTTCACGTGGTAAACTGATATTATATATTTTCCGTACAGTAAATTATTATTTTGATTTCTGGGTAAAATGAACTACTGTGCAACCCACTACATTTTTCTTAAATTTAATTAATTAAATAAATTTAATTAACTTTAAGTGATATTATAGTGTTTATTTAATCTTAAGTGCATTGGCTTTTTCTTTATAATTTTAAGTCCACTTTTCATTCAATAGTCCTAATTAAGGATAAGTTTCTTAGAGTCCCTTCATGTGGTAAACTGATATTATATATTTTCCGTACAGTAAATTATTATTTTGATTTCTGGGAAAAATGAAGTAATATGACACAGAGTAAAAGTTTCTTTATAATTAAATTAACTTAATAATTGAACATAAATATTGACTTTTTTCTCATAATTTCTAGTTCACTATTGAATATTTCCAGGAAAATGGAACTGGTGTGGGTTATAGTATATCTACTTTTATAAATAAATAAACTTAACTTCTTTCTCTTGACATTATTGTGAGAGCTTACACGCAGCTACAATTAAATTTATCTTCTGATTGACGCACAGGTATATCATTTCGAAGAAGTGTCCTTACAAACAATGTATAAATAGTGCATTTTCCAATCTTTAGGATTTTATTCTTATATCTCGAAAAGCAATAACTGCAATTGAGAGTTCACTGAAAACTTTCCTTTTTAAGATATTGCCACTTTACTGGAAATGCAGCTTTTCGTATTCAATACCATATGCGCTTGCAGCGACTTGTATATTTACAGCAGCCAGATGAATCCGTAGTTTTAAGTATGGAAGGAATCTTTTAAGAGGATTAATTATTCATGGCTGCTACACTCACTACACTCGCTACATGCTCCGATAGCAGGTTGAATATAGAGCGTTGCGTATTAGTGCTCCTAATGCTTAATTGAGGTTGGTCGCTATGTTGGATTTTTGGAAATTGTTCGAAAAATGATTTAAATTGAAATTTTCATTGCAGCTAATACCCGTTAAGACTCAATAGCAAAAGCAATAAGTCAATTAAATTACCGCACGAAATCCTGTGGAATATGTACTCGTAATTCGCACATAGGCAAATAGTCTAATATTCCTAATTAGTGAAAAACGTGTTGGAGCTGTTAAAAAGGATTGACTGTTATGGTTTAAGTACAATGCCATAACAGCTTATATATACAGGCTATTGCTAAGTGTGGCTACATGAAAATGTTATTACAATGCACATATCTCATTACATTTTAATTACGCATTTCTCAAGTTTGCCTAGAGTATGAGTAGAACCCTACCACAATGCGAAATAGTCCTTGCAACACCCACAGTGTTGGGGCGTTAGATAAGGAAATGCCTCGTTGTTATTGTGGAATATGCGTGCTACTTATCACAACTGCAATAACCAAACTTCTGAGAATTTGCTAATAACTTGAAATTCTTTTGGCTTTTGCATTTAGTAGGAACTCATAGAGCCAATAAATCTATACAGTTTCTACGTACTGCAAACCACATGTGTTCTCAGAAAATATTTGCCAAAAAATATTTTGCCTTTCGAACATGAAAGTTAATAACTGTGATTTGCTCTGAAAAATAATGAAAAATTTGAAATCCTATCCTCCTTTTCCGTACATTTGCAGCATTTTCCAATCGATTGCATTGAATTTGTAAAGGAAGAATGTCAACAATTTTTAATTAAGAAACGAAGCTTTTGTTCTATTGCGTTATTTGGAATTATTGAACAAAATTAAGTTTAGACTTTGCACAGAACATAATCAAATAAATACGAAAAAGGAATTTTTGATTTAATAAAAAATTGCTATTAATTGGCTAGAAAATTTCATAAACTTTGATAAAATAAACTCAATAGGCAATAGAAGTTGTGAATAGTGCATACGAAATTCTTTGTGAATAAATATTTTATTTCCGAACAACAATCACAAGACCAAAGTTGAAAGATACAAATGCAAGTCAATAAGTTGTTATATAAATTAAATGAGTTATTTGAGAATATTTCGTAATAAGTTGCATCTTTACTATACAATTATACAATAATATTACAGTACAATACAGTATAATATTACTGTCAAAAGGTACTTCTACTAGGTAATTTTATTTCAATAAATTCTTTGAATTTTCACAAATTTTCACAAATAAATTCATTTTATTTTCACAAATTGAAAGGAAAATTTATTACAATTTTTTTTAGAAAATAAGAGAAAAAAAGGTTAAAGGTTAAAACCGAAGAAAACTAAAGTCAATTGGAGTGATATTTAATATTAAAGTTTTAAACATCATTTAAAACGAGTTAATTCGTTTTAGACGAAGACAACGCTGAACACATCATCTTCAAATGCAACAGATGGAACACAGTAAGAACATCACTTGAAACGAAGATATTGCTACCTGAAGAGAACTGTACCATCATGTATCGATCCATTACGATCATACTCAAACGAAAAAAATATAATCTTAAAATAGACTATTTTCGAAAAAAAAAAAATAAACGAATAAACCTAAGCAAGAGTCGAACGTATGCTCAGAAAATCTATTTATTTATGATTTTTAAAAGTCAAGGCATTTTTTATGAAATAGCCAGGCCAATTGATTTCAAAAAGAATCAATCAAAAGTACAAGTAGTAGAGTCCGATTTTCTTAGATAGTATAACTATAATTTTTGCTGTAGTCAACTATAATGCATGTACTTTACAAACTAGTGGTGCAGTACAAAACTCAACTTTATTTGGTGATCAATCAATATATAATTTTAAAAAATTCGTTTAGTTTAATGAGCAAAAAAATAATTTTACTTTAAAAAAATTGCACTTAAATATGATCATCGAAGATGGTTAACATTTTAAACTTATTAAAAATTAAATAAAATATTTGATAGGATGACAGACTAATAGTGAGTGGGCCTATACTAGCTCAACAGTCAGGTCAAATGCTACATGTTCAAACTATTCCACATGCAGAATTTCTGATTTGATACACAGAACCTATCTTTATAGGGCACAGGATTAAAAGATGGCATGGAATTGAACTTGGCCTACCCTGTGGTATCTCCTGTAAAGCATGTCTACCAACTCTGGAAGAAAGGACACCAGAACACCAGTAGTGTCTATGTTCAGGCTTGGTCAGAACTAGGTTTAGGTTTTTGGGGGCTTCTTCTTTTACTCCGTTCTCAAGACATTCATCATTATATCCATTTCATTATATATTCATTATATTCTCTGACTGGTTCTTGTTTAACCTTTTCTTTTCTAGCCATTATTACTTGAATTTATAAATTCAAAACGGCTTTCTTAGCTAATTGTGGAGGATTCGTTCCTACTTCCATTTCAACTAACTTACTAACTATAGACCGAGATATAATTAACTTTTTTTATTTTGAAATTAAAATAATCTGCAAAAAAACTTTAATATACAGAGTTTTTGGTTTGATTTGTGTTTTTGGAAATCTTAAAATAAAAAAAAAAAGGAATCGTGCCTTCGGAAGAAGATTATTTTGAAGGGCGCTGAAAATAATTTTTTTTTACGATGAGTATATCATATTTTCCAGACAATGGTAATGTGCAATAGTGAACGTGTTCAAAAGGGGATTTAAGGGTTTCAATAAACTGAAGCCCTACAAAAATAAAATATTTCTCTTAAACAATCATTTAAGTTAGTTTTCTTCAAATTTTTAACAGAAATGTAATAACTCTTCGGAATATTCGCTTATTCAGGAGATTACTTCCATAACTATTCTAAAACTGCAAGAAAAAGGAACTGGGTTGATGAGATTAAAACACTTGCCTATGAAAGCCTTGAAGATAGCGGGGCTGGAGGATAATTCAAACATTGATATCGCAAAAATAAACTTATTTATCAATTACATAAGTTGGTTCTAAATATTAAATACTAAAATTATATATCTGGTTGTGTGATAACAAAATAGCATAGATAGATAGAAAGTGCCGCTACCAACCAATTACTGCAGACTCAACAGAAGATCAGTATTAAATACACAATAGATTTCACAAAACAATTGACTTCACAGCATGCATTAATTCGGAAGAAGTAGGAGGTCGTGATGTCGTGGGGGGAGGGGGAAGGGGGAAAACCCAATAATGCGTATAAATTGCTTTCTGTATTATTTACACAATTCAATGATATTTTAAATGCAAAAACTAGGAACATTTGTATCTAAGAAAAGAGGGCTTGAATTTTGCTATTAATTGACTATGTTTACGATTTCAGTAGCACAAAATTATTGAACCCTGATTTATCGACCACCCATATGTTTTTAATGACTTTCCTTATTATGCTATACTTATTCATGTTTTTGCATTTTATATACAACATAATATTTAATATTATGTAGGTTTGTGATGTTAATATATTCCTGAATATTAAAATTGAATAAAAATTTGGTGTGGAATAAAATAATTAAAAATATATAAAAATAAATGAAGATATGAAAGTGAATAATATAAAAAAAATATGAGAATAATATTCTTCTTCTGAAAGCGGTAGAGGCTGAGTTAATCTCATATAAATAATCTGGAGTGCTTTCGCATTTCAAAAGTATAAAGCATACTGCGTCACACTTTTATGATGTGTGTTTTCCATTACCGAACTTAACTGAGATTAAACGTGAGAATTAGCACAAATTGGTTGAATTAATATTTAAAATATATATAAAAAATATTTCATTTAGGAAACTGAGAGACAATACTGCAATAAATACATTAAAAATATATGAAAATATTAGTAATTTTATACATGGTATTTCCCATTAGATATCTTTAATACAGAAGATAATTATTGGCTTGAGAAATGTTTAAAATTATTTGAGATAAAAAGTACATTTTAAATTTTTCCATTTACTTTTCGGATACTACAGGTTTATTCATAATACAAGGTGATAAAACTAGTACTTTATATTGTCTAAAGCCAGTAGCTACCAATTTATATTCAAGCATCTCTGAAAGATACAGAATAGCATTTAAAAGTTTTGTATCTCTTTTGGCAATACTTGCCACATCATGCAAAATTAATGGTCAATATAACTAATCTTTAGATTCATTAAATATAATTTAGTTCAAAAATTCTATTCAAATGGTAGTATTTTTATTAAATTTTTAAATTAATCCATCAAAAACGTGAACAATACTATAAACATCGTTCTTGAGAACTAAGACTTGTAGATACATTTGTTATGGAAAAGTCATTCTTTTTTTAGATTTATTATAATTATAACATTACAATTATTTTAAAATATATAATATAATATTATACCTATATTATATTATATTGCATTCTAATTTATAAATAATTATATGCATTTATTTATAAAGTTTTTATAAACTTTATAATAAGTAATAGTATATTAATAGTACTATAGTCTAGCGATCGTTTTGTAAGTTTTTCTTAATCTCTATACTATATTAATTTCGGACGCCCAGCTAGTGCTTGGCAACTAAAGTTTTAAATCTGTCAAGGACTTCAGCCACTGCCAATACAAACACCAATGATGTCAGCCTGGTGATCAAACAAGGAACCACCATTGCTAATAGGTGCTACTATGGACTCAGTAGGCAACTGAGATGTAGAGATCTCGACAAACAAAACTCACGTTCTGTAGTTCAATTATCATATCTGTGTTTTTATATGGCGCAGAAGAAAGAATGGTATCACAGAATGATGAAGCAGCACTTAGACTGGTGGTGGGAATGGGTGAAGATATTGCATCGAAAAAGGTGTTTGCAGCAGTAATTGAAGTAAGAAGGCATAGAGGAATATCGCGTCTTCGGTGGAGTGTTCAAGTTAAGGAAGCACTAACCGGATTTGATGTACTAGACTGGAGAAGGCACGCACGCAGCAGAGGTGCCTGGAGAGACATGCTGCGCCAAGTCGAAACCCGGTAACGGGTTGTTATGGCCAAATAAGTAAACATAATAGTATATTATTTAGAATATTGAAATATTATTGATAAAAGATTTTTTGCTGATAAAATTTTGACTGAGTGATATTTTTCGAACAAAAGAAAATTAATTTACGATTTTATACGAGTTTAGGTATTTTAAAAGCTTTTGTTTTTAAATTGGAACAATACAAGCGCAAAAGCAAAATTTACACTAATCAATATTATATTTCCTAAATTTAAATTTAGAAATTATTTTAATTAATTAAAAATACTTTATAAAATCAAAAAATAAATATATAATTTAATTTGTTAAGAATATTTTTTAAAAAGTATTTATGTTTATATATTTAAAAAATATTTATAGAACATATAGAAATTTAAATTATAAATAATTAAAATTAAATGATAAATATCATTTAATTTTATTTTTTTTTACAAGTGTTTGTTTTTTATAAATTTTTATAAAAATGGCAAGAAATTTATATATAGTATATAAATTATTTATAATTAACTAAAAATATTAAATAAAATTAAATAATAAATATTTAATTTAATTAGTTAAGATTTTTTTTTTAAAAATTATTTATTTTTATATTTATTTTATATTAACATTTAAAAAGAATATTTATAGAATAGAATATACAGAAAGTTAAATTTATGAATAATTTTAATAAATTAAAAATATTTAATAAAATTAAATAATAAATATTAATTAAACTTAATTGAGTTCAATCTTTCATTTTTATACATTTTTTATAAATTTTTATTAAAATAACAAGAAATTAGAATTATATTAATTTAAATTAATTAAAAATATTCAATAAAAGTAAATAAAAAATATTTAATTTAATAAGTTATGAATTTTATTTTAATATTATTCATTTTTATATGTGTTATATAAATAATTTTATTTGATTAAGATCATTTAATATAATTAATAAATATACCTTAAAGTTTTATTTTATAAATTTTTATTTAAAAGACAAAAAAAAAAATTAAAAAAAGAATTGATTAAAAATATTTAACAAGATATTGGTTTCATGTCCCAAGAGGACTGGAATTGCGGCCACGTCTAAGTCAATTTTTTTGTGGGGGGTATAGAATGCAATTTTTAAGAATAATTAAAAATAGAAAAAAAAATAAAAAAAATATTTTTTTTTATTTTCTTGTTATAAATAGTTCAGATACATAAAGAAAAGAAAACTTGTAAATATCTAGTATGTGTGTAGACTAAAGCGTAAAATTGTTTTATTTCTTGACCTATGGGTATTAATGATAAACCCTCTATGTATAAACATTAACAAAGCTACTTGAATCGGATTGCGTTGAAGTCATTATCAACATTTAAGTTGAGCTTTTGCAGTGTTTGACTTCATAAAACATATTTTAAGAACATTTATATTAATTTATAGAACTTATTTTAAAAATTTTTGAATTGATGTATAATATATTTATATTTTGATGTGCTGAACTCATTTACGTAGCAGTACTATTTTTAGCGTATATAACCCATGAGACGGTTTTTGACTCAATAATAGATGTCATGTTTTGATTTATGATATTTGCTGACTTAACATAAAAATCTTAGTCATAATGAACGATTATCAAACGCATGAGAACATTTCTACGTACAACAACAGGCCTACCATCATCATGATGAATCTTTATTAGTATTCAAAAACTTTAATATATTGTGCCGTCGTGAATGATACATACAGTCTTTAATATTTAGCATTTGAATCATATGAACTGCCCGCAAGTACATTCATCTGAATATGGGACAAAATATATAAATATTGTATATATAAATTATATATTTGTTATTTTTTACAATGCATTGTAATAGAGTGAAGCGATGAAATCAAGTTAAAGCAAATGGATATTTAATCTAAAACAATTCAGTGAAAGTTGTAGTTTAAGATTAAAAGTGTCGCGTGTAATATTTTCCAGATACAAAAATAAATTTATTTACTACTAGCATATTAGAAAAAATCATTAATTCCATTATAATTAAAATTGAAATTAAAATTAAAATTGAGAATGTTTCAACGAATCATAATTGAAGTTGGTATTCTATCAATTTTCTGGATTGGGATTGTACCGCACTTATATAAACGTTTGACCTCTATGGGTATACTGAAAGATTGGGAAACCTACAGTTATTTCTTTGCGGCAGTATTTATCACATATCTAGTAATATCTCAGATTAGTACTTGTATTTATTTTAAATGTAAAAAAATTGAATTGAAAATGGCCCTAGACGTTGAAAAGGCTTTAAGTGAAAAAAAAGGGGCGAAATCAAGGACGAATTCAACAGAAACGCTAGAAGTGCACAGTATTTCTGATTCGACCGACAAATTGGATCACGTATAAAAATTGTGAAAATTATTTAATAAGAAACATTTTACATATAAAACTGCATATAGTGTATAAACTTCAATATAGCTTTTAAGTTAACATATAAGATTTAGTATCTGTGTTAAAAATACATTCTAAACAATTAAATCTATTAAAAAATTGTGCTTAGAAAAATTTTTTGAAATAAAAAATCAAGTGAGAATTAATTATATTTTGAACAAAATGTTAGAAAACATTAAAACTCTCTTTATGGAATACTTTCCCTATCTCTCACAAATAAATTGCTAGCATTCTCTACTTCGCAATTAACATCAAGTCATCACTTTTCAACGTTATAATTTTAACAGTACTGCCAACAATCCTACAACGCCCTCCACAATCAATGTAACAAAGCCTGAATACAAATATATGTGTACATTATGCGTGACGAAACTAGAAGTAAAGCAGCCTTACAAATTACTGGAACTTTACGTTCCACACCTATGGAAGCTTTTTCCAATTTATTTATATTGATTACCAGCTAACTACTACTACTAAAACGGCAAACTAAATTAGTAGCAACTAAGCTTAATGGGCTACTGTCTGGCCCAGAACTGTTATAGGGCACACTAGAAATTTTGATTGGTCAGTTCCTTTTTCTATTGACTACTTTTGTTCTAAACTTTAAATTAGACTTTGGCTCCCTTATATACAGTAGAAACTTTCTTGAACTTAGATAGAGTAGACACCGCACTAAATTAAATGACGAAATCGACAATGGCAAATTATAAAAAAATTGATCTTTGCAGTTAGTTTTGACCACTGCATATGATTGCAACAAAATCTTATTGAATAATAATATTTTCAGTGTTAATATCATAATGTTCTCAGATACGCAAGTTTTTGTCAAATATTTGTTACATATCACATCCATAACATTTTGATAATGCAAATAAGCTCGCAACAAACTGACTGTGCTTGTCAGTGTCCAACTTATATGAGTATCTGAATGGAGTATCTAAATGGATTATCTAAATGGAGTATCTAAATAGATTATCTAAATAGAGTATCTAAATGGCGTATCTAAATGAATTATCTAAATGGACAATCTAAATGGATTATCTAAATGGAGTATCTGAATAAAGCATCTAAATGTAGTATCTAAATGAAGTATCTAACATTCCGTCTAACTGCAAGGCAAATTAGATTGCTAAATCACGTACGCGGCTCTCAGACATTCATTCCTTGGATATTGGTATTCCACTTGCAGATAGGTAAATAATATTGGATAGTTGAAGAATGTTTTCAAATTATGGAAATTAGACAATCAGCTGGCTCGTGAAGCCAGTTTCTGTAGCTGAACTGGAACTTACTCAGTACTATAATGTCGGTACTAACTGATCGCTAAGACAAATGGTATATTAAAGCTTAATGTAATTTGTGATAATTCAAGTCATGGTTATTGATCTGCAGAAAAGAAGGAAACTGTTTAGTAGAACTAGAACATTAAGAATCTTTGATGTCCCTTTTTGTAGCGACCAAACAGAGCTTTTATACTTTAAAGTTAAGAATATAACCGAATTTATTTACTTATCAATTTGGTGAGTTTTATTTTAATAATTTGAGTTTTGCGTTTTTTAAATTATTTTAAATTGATACATAAATAAATAATTTTTTTTAATATTAATATTTATATACACCATATATATATATTATATGTATACATATAGTTTGTTACTTGACTATAAGTTTTACAATTCATTTGCCAATTAATTAAAATAAATAGTTTCTCTTTGACTTATACTTTTGACCCACAAAAACATATTTATATATAGCAGTGATATCAATAATAAAGATATGTAATGAAAGATATGTAATTTGTAGATTTACTATAGTTTCCTTTTCCAATGAGCCTCTTAAATATTAACAAACTTCCGGCTCTATATACACAACGACGTGAGTATATATACTGTGCAGCCATCTAACATATTTAATGTGCACAAGATTTTAGTCTATAGAAAAGTGCAACTACTGTTGTGCGTCTAATATAGATCAAATCTAATATATCTAAAGTCCGTCTATTCGCTATAGTGTATGATATGCATGTATATATGTTTTGTTAATTACATTGAATTTGTTCTGCAATAAAAATACAATAGAAGTTAGTGAACATAACGAATGAATTTGAGCACAAAAACATAACTAATTCTTTATAGATGTACTTTAATGTTCCAGAAAAACACAAACTAGATTAAGTTATGCATTATCACTATTGCCGCATCTCAACAGAAATTGTTCGAAATTGTTTTGAGCAACGAAACATAAGTAATTATTACAGATATATCCTAATTATTACTATAGCGGCATTCTAACAGAGATTGTTCGAATCCCACTAAAGCCAACATGGTATATATACTTGAAATGTAAAATCTTAAACTTCATTCGTTAGAACAAACTACAAACATTCAAAATAATATTGAATCTGTCTGGACATTAGACTATATGATGATTTGAAATAATACTGGGCATATTCTAATGCAACTTTTGTTAATCACTAGACGCTAGTAAAGTTCACTGAAAAGACACTGCAACTCTTGCCATGTCATTGCATGGATTTGTATAGATTCAAAGTTTTATTTATATTGATAGGTAAATGTTAATGCTGTATTCTTTAATGATCTCTACAATGTTTCTAACTTTAGACGCAGCTAAATATTTGAATGTTCCACAACATCCGGATGTGCCACTGAACAGTTTTGTTGAGTCAAAGAGGATTTCAAGCTAATTGGGCATGCTCGACTACATTTCATTTCACCTACCCACACTAATTTTGTCAAAGTAGCATGGAAGCACGTTTGCAATTTTAGAGTGGTTCTATGCCACAAGGAATTAGAAATTGTATTTTAGTGGAGTAAATAGATTCTTTGTTAAATTTTTAAAGTTTCTAAAGAGCTATATTTCGATTTCGAATTTGATTCGCTGATTTTTGGCAATGTAGGTTAATGTAATATTATAATAGAACTGATAGATTTTCAGTTACTTTCATCAAATTTTAAGTATAAAATACCATAACCTCAACAATATCATGACAGACATCAATAGCCTGTCATTGTTATAAGAAAAAATTGCTTCACCGAATTCAATTAATTAATTGAAATTTTTTAGACGATTTAGATAAATAAAACTAAACTATCTGTTCATTCTAATTGTAAGTAAGTATTTTCGAAATTATGAAAAAAAGATGAAAGATGAAAAAGTATATATCGTATATTTTCCAAGCTATTTGCATAGATTTTCCGGCACTTTTCCCAAACGTGTCTGCATTTTCACATTTATGCTTAATTCAGCAAAAAATTAGTTTAAGGTGGCTGCATTCGCAAGAGGCAAACTTTTGTGCAGATACAAGTTTAACGAGCAGTAGTTACGGCTGAAAACGTAATAATGCAACAACCATACCGGTACCAAATGATGAGTTAGGCTGATTGAAGGCAACATTCATGCGTGTGTGTCATCCATCTATTCGTGCATGCATTTTTTCCGCACCCTTTGGCAGTAATGACAGTAAATCTTCGTGTTGTCATAAATGATATGCACAACCGGGATGGATGCAATAAATTTCTGAACAACGACAAAAGACAAGCAGGATGAAGACTCAACATGAAGATCTTACTTTCAACGCAAGGAGGAAACTTTAGAAGTAAATTTATTAGCGGAGACTGAAAAAACACAGTTGATTCATTGGAAAAATGCAATTAAATTAAAATGAAATAATAGATAATAAAAACTAATAATAGTTTAAATCATTTAACTTAAATTAAAGTGATTAAATTTATTAATAAACACTGGCTAAGAATATGAAATCGAATATACCATTAATAATAAACAAAAAAATATAAAAAAATATATTTTACTATAAAAAATGGCGATCTAAAATTTGCCTTTAGGCGTTTAGTTAGCCTTTTAAGAAGTGCATCATATTTGAAAGTATATTACGCCAATCAAACTGTTCAGCAGCTTGGTATTCGTAGTTATTAGAAATCACACGACAAGTAGTCATTTTGTCTTAAAGTTCATCTTAGAATCGAACATCTCTGATAAGATTTACCCAATTCTAAAAGAAATGTTGTTAGTCCTCAACATCATTTAATATAAACGTATAAGTTTTGTCTTTAACTCAAATTCAGATATGACGGTGTAGAGAGTGCATCTAACACACCGGTCAATAAGTCTGTAGGATAACCAATAAAACAATGAAATTCTACTATCTTCTGGAGTCATTTAACATTTCGATAGTTCTTTTTGTAGTATGATTTATCTGCGATCTTAAAATATGATTCAGTTTCGATGAAGATTTTTTATTGGAACCAAACTTCTTTCACTAAAACATATTTTTTTTTTTGTAGATCTGCGAATAGATAGTGATCACAAAGAGAAAAATACGGTGAAAACAGTGAATGAAGAGAAAATTTCAAGTACTATTCGTAAAATTCCGTCATAATACCCTACGACTTGTATAAAAGCACTTTTCTCTTTTTTCATATGAGGCCACTGTTTTTCTAAAAGTAATCTCGAACGTTTTACTTAGATTATATACTAATCATTAATCACTGGTTTGATCTTTCTGAAGGTTTAGGCATGACAACATAGAGAGTGTATCTATTTTAGCTGAAGTGTTAAATAAGTAAAACATGCTGATTTGCTATTTTTGGGCCTTACTGTACATCAACATTTTTATTGTAAATTACTAATATGGAAAATAAACAAGCGCTGTTGGATCACGCTCTTCACATCTCGTCTATTTGTATTTGAACATTCAAAAAAACGGATTGAGGCGTCTTTCGTCATACTAATTTCGGTCCTGTTTTAACACTCAATGACTTCTTCTTGTTCCCGAACTTCAAGAATACTCGTAAATTGCGTGGACAACGATTTTTGTCGGCGGAAGATGCAGAAGCCGTTGTTGCATTTAAAAACTATGCATTGAAGGTTTTGCATCCGCTGTGCAGTTGTATGGAATATTTTCTAATGTTTCCTTCTCCTTATGACAGAATCGATAGGAATCACTTTCTACTGCACCTATATTCTACATGTGGTAATTTAGTCTATAGTGTTCTATAACTAGTTCAATGTAGAGTTTAAAGAAGATTGGATAAAATATTTTCACAGACGGTTCAAACTGATGCAAAAGTATATTAAACATATAGGTGAATACTTCGAGAAACAATAATACAACTTTCAACGATTAGTTAGTATGTTTTCATTGTTAGTTTTAAAATATATTAATTTATTAATTACTAATATTAAATAGTGGACCTCGTACTACATTTTTCTACTTGATTACTTTTTTAAGTATAAATTGCAAACTTCTATACGAGATTTCAAGAAAAACTACTCAAGTGAGTAAACGATTTTTTGTCATAATTTTTATATATGTATACATTAATACATATACATATATATATATATATAATATATATATATATATATATATATATATATATATATATATATATATATATATATATATATATATATATATATATTGATATATAATATATACTCGTACGAATCAAAAGAAAACAAAAAGTATTACTACAATGACGCATAAAAGTTTTTTTTAGTTGCCGAAGCTCTCGGATTTCTTTAAGATTATTTAATGCTTGCCTGCTGGTATATATATGGTACGGTACATACGCCACACTAATTCAAAATTGTCGATAATAAAGTGAGATAAAAGTTTGGTTGACCTCAACCTCAACCGAAACTTTTGCAGTCGTTTAAGTAATTTTTTTGGCAGCTGAAAATTATGAAAGAAAAAATTATTAAGTGAAATAGCATCAAATAAAAATAAATAAATAAATACAAAAACAAAACAAAAACCAAAACAACAACGTGTAAGATTTACAAAAACAAAAATGTACGTGCAAAATGAGTGGGGAATACACCGGAAGTTGTTTATAGGTAACTTTGTTGAGAACGGAAGTTCAATGGGCGCAAAATTAAAATCGGTCAAACACGTACAATGCATACGCAACCAACCAACCAACCAACCAACCAATTGAAGTAGATACAAATATGATACACACACATACGCACAAACTCACACACACGCACACACTCATACAAACATACATGCTTACAATTAAACACTTCAAATGTGTGCAGCATGTAAACAGAGAAAACGTAGAGTTTTACAAAAACAAAATGAAAAAGCGAAAAAAACAAAAACAAGAATAGACGAAAAAAAAATCAGTACACGCACACAATGACATTTAACCTTATCGCACAGTTTGTTTACTACCAGCGGAACTCATTGCGAACATTACACACCTTGGAAGTTTGAAGGATTTTCCTACTTTACAAAGTACAAAGTACAAAGTACCACACAGTTCCTTTTTTTCTTGTTTTTGCTTTTATTTGTTTTTTTTTTTTTGTTTTTTTGTTTGTGGCCAACTGAGCAACGCATAGTATAACGTACCGCCTGTGGTTTCCCGGTGGGTGCGCATGTAAATATACGTGAGTGTGTGGCGCAGCACTTCAGGTGTGAGGGTCATTTGTTTTAATTTTGATATTTCCTAAAAACAACAACAACTACAACATATGCAGCAGAAACAACAAATCAAACACAAACAAAAAAAAAAAAACAAAAAATGTAAAAAGCGAAAACTTTAATAAAATGGCGGAAACTCCATTTCTATTTGGCACACCACATACGTGATCACTGCGAGAAGTCATATACCCATAGTATTTCCATACCATTCCCATTCCATACCTAAGCGGGCGCGATTTAGTGGGTCTGCATGTGAGTGAGTCGATGAGGGGGAGTCGTTGAGGGAGTCGGTGAGGGAGTCGGTGAGTGAGTGCGTAAAGTATTAATAACAGCTTCAAAATTTCTTATAATCTATTTCTAAAGCAGAGCACACTACTCTGCTCTCTCCCTCTCTCTCTCTCTCTCTTGCCCAGTGCTGGGTGCCAAACAGACCTGGCATAGACGGCAATCGGCATTAAACTAAAGACGCAAGGGCACATTTCATTACCATTAAAATGCTGATTACCATAACACGCGCGCGAATAAATCATTTCATTTTACTGCTAGAACAGGAAATGAAATGTAATAAAGGCGACTTTTATTACGATTCTTACGCTTTTCCTTTTTCTTTTTCTTTTCACTTCTTACCACCACTTTTTATATGGTATTTTGTACATTTCATACATTTCGTATATTTCGTACATTTCGTATTTGAAAGTTTCTCCTTTGGCATACGGCAATGTACTTTCACATTTCTGCCTATCTTATTCCTTCTACGACGCTTATGAGGACTTTGGTAAATTGTTGAAAAAGTATTTAAAGTAATCAAGTTGAAAGTTGGTATATTTAAGGGATTTGAGCCTTAGACAAATGGTGTATTAAGCCTAAAATACTAAATGTTGTTAGCATCACACAACGCATATATATATACATATATACATAAACCTCTCTTAATCTCCACCCCTACATCTATCCACTTATCCACTTACCCACTTATTCACTTATTCACAACTCAACATATCTGCACATGTATGGACTTTCACACACATTAACTCATCTAATGGCAGAACATATATATATGCACACAAATCAAGTACAAGTAATAACGTTTCACGTAAATCATTATAAATTACGTTTTAATTACTTTACGAGTATTAGCATCACGTTACGTTACACTAACATGTTACGCTTGGGTAACACATTTATGTGTGCGAATACACAATCATACATACATCATACATCATACATATAAATGTGAATATACATATGTAACATATATTCGTAGGTACACCAAACTTCTGTAAATGTGTACCGAAAGATCCTAAATCAAGCACACAGGTGCATAAATTTTGAAACTGGTTTGGTCTTGACAACTTAAATATGGTCAAATTGATTACATGGGCAAAAAGACGCCATGGAAAGAATAATTCCATCACAAAAGCAATTATTATTATTATTATTGTTATAATAATTTAGGACATTTACATTTAGCTCAAGACTTTTCATTAAAGAGATCTAACAGCTGTGGTGGGTTTAATATTAACCCGGCAGGAATTGCAGCACCGAAAGTCCGCAAAGCAATCGCAATGGGAAAAACCATTGCCATTTTTCATAGCTCTAAGGTTCATGCCTTAGAGCTATGTGCAAAAGAGTGTTTACGCAGGGGCAACCGTGATACCAAAATATAAGTTCTTACAAACAGCCACACAGCTATAAAATCCTTGACAAACTCTTCATTCCAATTAAAATTGTTCCGGAATTGCTTTCAGCTGCTCTATACTCTAGCATCGAGGAACTATGTTACTCTTATGTGGGTAACGGGAGAGCTGTGAAATAATAGACTCCCTAGCAAAGAAGTGTACATGTACTTTTTTATTTGATCCAAAGCCAAATCATTGGTCTGCGGGGTAACAAATAGCTTCACAAATAACTTGTTATGTGAACGATAAAAACGAAATCTACTTGTACACTGGAGAGCCAAAACAGGCCGAATGGCAGTCAAAAAAATTCATTAATCCTGAACACATCAAAGTTGATGCTATCCCGAACTTTAGCGGAAACGATATTAAAATCTACACTGAACTTCTTATAGAACACGGTAGACTTAATCACCATATGAAGATTATATGGTAGGTGCAGTAGAATGTGATTCCTGTCGACTCTGTCATGAAGAGAAGAATAAATTAGAATATATTGTATGCAACTTTTAAGCGGAATCTTACTCCCAAATCAAATAGTTGAAATTAAGCCCCCAACAATTTCGCGATTTATAAATAGACTAGAATTGTTTAAGTTGGGCTTTTTGGGCGGAGTACATTCATAGCATATTATTTAATAATAATAATAAATCATCTGGACGTAGATTATGCTTATAGTATATATTCTGTTGTTTTCTAATCCTATTAATATCGTCGACAAGAGTAACAGGTTGATAGGTTGATATTTTCTATACAAGCTAAACAGCAGAACGGTAGAACTTTAGAGTGAATTTCTTGTTAATCACAAGAAGAATTCTATGCATTCCATACAATGGATGAGTTCCAAAAAAAAAAGAGTTTTGCATTAATTTTGCTGAAGTAATTAATTAATAATAATTAATAATAATAATAATAATAAAGTTATAATTAATTAATAAAATTAAGAAGGAATCGGTGTGAGGCTTCATTTTTAATATATAGTGTGATAAGCACTATCCAATCAATGAATCAGTTATTATAGTTAAGATTTATGGCCGGAGTATCCTTCAATTTAGTTTTGTTATTCTTATAATATAGTGTAGGAGATAAATGGATGAGAAAACCAAATTCATTTATATTTAAACTTTACTGGATTGGATTAATAAAAAGTTACTGCGCAAAACTTGAATCGATTAACTAGAAAAAAAACCTGGAAAACTGGTCTAGTGATATTGGTTGGGCTGTCTATCTTAAAGACTACTTATAGCTTCAGATGTAAGCAGGGAGTTGATTAGAGCAAGTGAATTCGACATACCTTGATAAGCTGATTAAAAATATTATTAATCTCTGACATCTTAAGTTCTGACATAATTTATAAAGATTTAACTGAAAAAAAGGCTTATATATTAGACTGGTATACCTAAGGCTGTTGCACTACATTTTTATTGAAGTGGTGTTTTTTATGGTAGGTGAGGCTTGTGAAGATCTATGTCTTTGTACATAGCAAATGGTTGTGTTTTAAATAAGTTTGTTGTATTTTAAAGATACATTGTTCTAATATACACTTAAGTTGAATTAATACCATACTCTCAAAATTATACGAAGGATGGTCTGCGAATCTAAATTCATTTTTTAATACGTTGAGAATACTACTATAAACTTACAGCGTTTTCATTTTATTTTACACGAAAAATGTAAAGGATATTCTCAAAATAATATTAGATTCATATACGCTTTTTGAATTAAATTTTATTTTCTAACAAATTATTTATCAAGCGAACACTTGCACGTTATTGATAGCAGGTGGTTCTAAGCCTGGCACTTGCAGTCCCAATAAATTAAATACAACTGAGGATGATTACACGGCAATACTCGAAACAGTGTTGTATGGTCAGCCAAACTTCAATAAATTAACTAAATTTTTGTTCTTGTCTTTTTATTTCTATTGCAATGCTTTTAATTTTTCAATAATAATTGAATAGTTAATGTCTAAAAAATTGGATGAAAATAATTTTAAATGCTAATGGTATTTAATGGTATTAAATGGGCACCTTGTGAAACCACGAAGAAGTTTAAAAACCTGAGCTTACTGCAAAAATTAAAGGTGCAGATATTGTTATTCTAGAACAGTTGAATATTAAGTAGTACTCTTTGTTCTAAGACTATTTGAACAAAAAGTGTTTCTTATAAGACAGCATGAGTATGAAAATTATGTTGTTTACACCTTGTTGAGCATCTTGTATTTTACTCTTAATTGAGGTTAGGTTTAAACGTGTATCAAATTTTTTGGGAGGAAGCAAGAGACCATACAAAATAAAACATCTAAGTACATTTAATTTGGTTAGCACGACCCTTGTCATTATTTTCTCCAAGTTGACACACAGCGTTTGAATGGCCCCGGATAGAACCACGGGTGGCTACAATCATCCATACGTTATAAACTAATATGTGCAGCGAAACTTTCTTCGCGGATATATTAGGTTATGCAACAGGCTTAAAACAACACTCCAATGAAAACGTAGTGGAAGTCATAAGGTACGCAATACTATCAACTGGCAACAGCAAGTTACTGATCGGGTGGGCTGGTGAAGAGTAATGGATGAGGCCAAGGACAACTCACATTGATAATAGTGACTGCTACCAACTGACGATAGTAAGCTACTGTTCAAGTTGGCTGGCGAAGGCTACTGGATGTGGCTAAGGATGGCTCATGTCTATAATAGCTGGTGCTACCAACTGGCGATAGCAAATTACTGTTCTGGTTGGCTGGCAAAAGGCTACTGGATGTGGTTAAGGATAGATAATGTCTGTAATGGCGCGTGCTATTAGCTGGCAACAGCAAACTTCTATTCTAGTGGCCTGGTGAAGACTAATCGATGCAGGCAAAGACAATTCATATCTGTACTGACCACTGCTACCAACTGGCATCTGCGAGCTACTCTTCAAGTTGGCTGGCTAAAGCTACTGAATGTGGCTAAGGATGACTCAGGTCTGTAAGCGCTGGTCCTAACAACTGGTAAGACTGGTTTGCGATAGCAAACTAATGCTCAGATGGGCTGGCGATGGTTACTGAAAATAATCTGGTCATTGCAGACGTGAGTAGTTTGCAATTTATTAAGTAATTAAGTATATCAGACTCCACGTAAACTGCCAACAAGTCTATTGCAATTAATTGGAGCTGCTCTAAAGGTAATCGTTATCATAATGATTTGGTTATTCTTTTAATGAAGAATGTTTTTGTCATCTTGATTTAAAATTAAGTGTATTACATTTCATTTAAAACTTGTAATTTATTTTCTTTTCAAATTTATTTCTTTAACATTAAGGCTTAGAAAGAATTATGAGGAAAATTTATTCGAACCAGTATTCAGTATACATAAACAGAAAATTAATAAGGCTTATTGAAAGTCTTTTCAAACACATTGAAAAAAAAATTGAAATATAATAAGCAAAACAGAAAAATTTGATATCATAAATTAGGCAAATTTTATTCCGAAATACAGATTCCAGTCAGTTTAGCTGACGTACTTCCGAGCGCAGCAAAGTGTAAAAATAAATCCATAATGAGAATTAATGATTGAAAAGCAAAATTTGTAAAGGAAGTCATTTTAAATAATAATTGAGCGTTTCAGCTTACAAATATTAAATAAAAGTGTAAAAATAAAATTTATAGAAAATGGTATATGAAACACAAAAAAAAAATTTTCATTTCCCAAAGAAGTTAGGCTCTTCAAGATTCTTAAGGAAAAAATCAATTCCACTAGTTAAGGAACTTTTCGGTGTACGAATTTCCCGCTACTTAAAACTCACTTCGAAGTAAGCTGTGCATTGAGGCAAGTGTCTATAAGCCCCTGCGATATTATTCCACTGAAATATTTGATAAAATAATAATAAAGTTAAATTTCAAAGAAAACCATAAGTATTTTGATTTATTTGAAAATAATTTACCGAATTCAATGGCACAACATTGTTTCACAACAAATACCAAAAATATTTCTGTCAACCTAACCAAGAAAATACCGAGAATTTATTTACGATATAGTTTCTTCCATACATTTTTTTTGTAGTTTTTGTAGTTTTTGAAATTTTTTAAAGAATTCGCTAAACAAAATAATTGTATATAATATTGCAGTTATGTTCGTGCTGACACATATAAATATATGTAATAATTCACTGATAAAGCGCTACTATACTGTCAGGAAGCTATTCGTGCCGCTCTCACCACAAATGCCGCACTGAGTTTTATCACAAAATTCTGGTACATTTTCAAGGTTGTGCATATTTGATACTAAAACTGTAATTATTTTATCAGCAAAATAAATTAAAACAAGAATAATTAAAACTGAAAAATGTTAAATTACCAAAAAACAAAAACAAAAACAAAATATGAAAAATAAAGCTCGATATTATATAAAATTTAATTTCACAGGCTAGGTTTAAAATATTAAAAAATCTCCATAAATTTAGTTAAAAAACGCGCACGGCACGCAGCGGTCACTATTCATAGCAAGCACGTCAGCTCACTGCAGCATATAACTTTTATGCACTTACCTAGCATATAAGTGCCACACAACGTCACTACAAAAATGTCAAAATTTTCACCGTTGCAGCGAACATTGCTGATCATTTTCTGCGTTTATTGGTTTATATTCTTTCCAGTTATTTGGTTTGTGGTACGACCGCCATATTTTGTGAGCAGTATTTCGCGGGCTATAACATTTGCCGCTTTGCTACTGGTCGTCTATTGCATATTGCACATGCTGATATTGTGCTGTTACAGGTATTGCAGTAAACGAAAACGTGAAACTCTAACAGTGACAACAACTTCAATGTCAACCAGACCTCCACCACCACCAGTTCCAATCCGGGTTTCTATACCAGACACAGCAATCTACAACCCATCATGTAAGGCAGCAGCCAACAATGGTGATAGTCATGGATTGCGTTTTACATCGAGTTATCAACTCTACTATGATGGGAATAGCTTTCGTGATACCTCAACCAAAGTATAGAAAATAATTTATACAAAATTCAAATTTTAAAGAAAATTCTTTTTGTGAAACTCTAACAAAAATCTTCCAACAAAAATAATTACTTAAAAATGCATCATATTTCCAGTAAAAACAAAAAATTTATGTAAATAATAACTAAAACAATGCTCGAAAATATTTAAACTAAAATGTAGCATAAAACAATTTCCAAATAAGTTGTGAAATTAATAAATTTCATGTTAAGAACAAATAAAATATTTTTATGTTAAAAAAATAATACAAATTTTTGAGAAATAAAAAAATATGTAAATATTTGTGCTTTCAGTTGGAAATACAAATCGAGGCAATTTAAAATTGTACAAATATCCAAAAGATATGTAATAAAACTACTCCCTCCACCGCTTGCCGCATGGCTTATTCAAAAATTCGATTTATCAGCAATTTTTTAATTTTTTCCAGTGTATCGGTAAATATTTTATACTAACAAGATATTAATTGAATCAAATACAAACATTGTGAACCGCGTATGCGTTCTGTCGAAATCGATTTAAATCTCAAACATAAATGGAATGCCAAGTTATACAGAAAGTAATATAATATTTATGAATTGTTAAACAATTAATTTTGTTCATTTTACTGCCCCTGCTCTTAATTGAGACAAACCGAAAAATTCAGAAGAAAAAAATTCAACTTAAAAATTTTGAACATTTCAATATAAAACAGCCTTTCTAAACTTTCGATGTTTATCTGAAAAAATTAAAAGAAAATTAGAGTTTTAGCCGCAGTACATGACGTTGGATATCAAGGAACACATACGGAGCGTCCATGTTTTATAAGAGAAAATAACGAGGTTTTAGTCTACCTATATAGCCTTAAATACCACATCAGTTCCTCACATAAAGCATCGATATTTTATAAGAAAAAAGTATAGTCAGGCTTTAGTCCTAGTATATAACTTTTAATATTAAAGAACCCACTCGAAGCGTGCTAAATATAAGGTTTTAGCTTACGCATATAACCTTGAATATCAAATGAATTCCTCACAAGAAACGTCGATATTTTATAAGAAAAAAAGATTTTATAAAATGAGAGAGAGACATGAGACAAGAAAAATGAGATTTTAGCCTTAGTACATGACTTTTAATGTAAAAGAACCCAAATTAAAAAAAATTAGGTTTCAGCTTACGTTTATAACCTTGAATATCCCATGAGTTCTTCACAAGAAGCGTCGATATTTTATAAAAAAAAAATGAGATGTTAGCCTTAATATATGACTCTTAACATTAAAGAGCCCACATAAAGCGTCGATCTTTTATAAGAAAAAAAAAATGAGGTTTTAGTCTACTTGAATCGAATTGAGTTCCTCAATTGAAACGTCGATGTTTTATAAGAGAAAATAATTTTACGAGATGACAAAGACATGAGAGATGAGCCTCAGTATAGACTTAAGCCTCAGTATATGACTGTTAATATAAAAGAACCCAAATAAAGCGTCCATGTTTTATTGGAAAAAAAAATTAGGTTTCAGCTTACGTTTATAACCTTGAATATCCCATGAGTTCTTCACATGAAGCGTCGATATTTTATAAGAAAAAAAGTAAAATGAGATGTTAGCCTCAGTATATGACTTTTAACATTAAAGAAGAAAAAAAAATGAGGTTTCAGCTTACATATATAACCTTGAATATCACAGGAGTTCTGCACATGAAGTGTCGATATTTTATAAGAATAAAAACTAAGGTTTAAAAAAAAATATTTTCGACTAAAACTGACGATTTTAAATATAAATTACATACAAATTAATTGATTTAAAGTGAACGGAAATCTCCAAAACCATATCCTTTATAACTGATGACTGGTTAAAAGGCAGGCATATACAAAGACTTCATATTTTAATTGACAACTTTTGTTACCTCCGCTAAGTAATAAAAGAAGAATTATTAATAAATAATCTACTGTGCAAATATACGGTCTTGGTAACGAACTGGGTTACAAAAGCCTCAAGAGTCAAAAGTTTTGAGGAGTGCGTATAACTGTCGAAAACTATTATTAGAAGTCAAAACAAAAGGTCTTATAAAAGCATTACAAAATGCCTTTAAGAAGAGGCAGACATTTTAAAAGAAAAAACTTGGAGTAAGAAAAAGCAGCAAGAGGGAGTCTACGTGGAATCTGTCGTTGTCTCGCCTTTAAACCTAACCTACTCTATTTGATTTTGTTTGCAACTGAATTTTTTTGAATAATTAAATTAAAAAATAATTTTTTTGAAAAATATTATAGAAAATTTAGAGAATATATGTTACACATGAAACAGATCTTCCCTATGTTCTTCTTTGGAGTATTTCTTCTAAATGGGAAAAAATTATAAGAAAGTAAATGTAGAAAGCGCGTTCCGTTACAATATTTCTTTTTTTAGAACTTTTTATCGCTGATGTCATGTACATGAAATTTTTACCACACTTCTATGTGAAATATATTAATATAATAATATATAAAAATGCATAAGAACTAGAATAAGTATACTTTGAATATAAAAACTTGATATAAATTTTTACCATAAGAGGCAAAATAAATAAATAAATAAATGCAATGCAATTATTGTTGGATATTAAAACTTAAATAACTTAAAAGTTAAGCTGCACTGCACAACTGCAATGAACAAAACTTTTACAAATACGGACTGAGCCTAGTGAACCTATCCAAAAGATCTACACACAAACCTAAAAGAATTGCTAATGAGAAAATAAGACAACGTTAAAACAACAATAAAAGAAATAGGAAAATGGAGCTTCCTGCAGTAAACAAAACCTCTTTTACCAAGTATCAGGCATAAACGAGTTGTAATGTTGAGCTAAAAAACAAAGAAGAAAGAATAGCAAAGCCCTACTTGTAAAAGTGCAGGCATATTAAGTTCATAGCTCATTTACATAAAATAATTATAATATTTAGATTTATTTTTCCGCTAATAATTTGAAATTAATTAATTAATTAACTGTATTGTAATCAGAAGATATTTTGTCCGAATACTGTCCGAAAGGCTCGTCTTCGCTTCTCACATTCTTTGCAACAACAAAAGCAATCAAAAATCGGTTTAGTCAATAAATTATGTGTCCAAATGTGATAACATCAAGTCATATCAAATGCAATTGAACAGATTGCTATTGTAGTCCTTAGCAGCATGGGCGTGGTCAAGGAATTTACAACGGTCATCTCCTTAAAAGTGGTATGGAAGTAATATCTTATAATGAAAGAAGTGTCATATGAGAATGACACTCTCAATATGATGGTTGACCAAAGGCGAAGGTACGTGCTAACGCATATTAAGTCGATCTTGTGTAGCGTTAACAGTTTTATGCCTGCGTGTATACCTTTTTTATGATTTTCACAATTTTTTGTACTTTTCTGGTTTTATTTAAGAAAGATTTTCTTTGACTACTCGTATATCCCATAATTGTGACCATGACTAAATTCATACAGTTTCAGTAGTTATTTTGGCCGCCATAAAAGATATAGTAGCTAGAATTGTTACAAAACATTATCAGAAACCGTTTACTGGGGTCTTCCAAGTTTCCAGTGACACTACAATTATACTATATATGACTTTTGTTGAGGAGACACAGATATATGAACACGATATGCAATAAAGTTGTTCTTCTTTAGAACGAAGAATACATAATATTGCGAAAGGTAAAGAAGCCTACCTAGAAATCAACCCAAATCAAGATTATGGTAACTATTTTATTTATTTAACATAATTCTTAATGAATTCTCAGTTAAAATAATGAATAGTAGAATGTAAGCGTTATTAAGCCTTTTTAGAGATTTCTGCAAAGACAACAGAACTTTAATAAATCTCATTAAATAGGTAGGTGCCGAATTCATCAGTTATGGTTTCACTATGACTTTTTACTATTTTTCAAGCTGAAATACTAGCTTTTAGTCCATTAAAGTTATGCAAGCCCATTCGTTAAAGAAAATGAAGCAGCATATAAATCACATTGTAAGTCAAGAAAACCAACAAATACCAGGCGGGATAATGAAAGTTTTTATTTTCTGTTCTTCTTCTTTTAAGTCCTACCATACTGGGATTGAAACAAAATTTACTGTTGATTGAGTACACTGATCAATGGTGTACCCAGGAAGAGATTAGTTGATATATCTCCTTCTTTAAAATATTATACAAAGATAATAGATTACAAGAAGACTACCCAAAAAAATATTTTGTGGAATATCAGCGCCCTTTGACACAAAACTACCTACATTATGGGAACTAATTTAGTGCTTTATTCTGATTTTGTAAATAAATTTCAACATAAAATCTAATCCAATAATTAAAGTATGACATGACCCTATATAAATTATAGAGGTTATTTTTTAAGTGTATATGTAAATTACATTTTCCCATTTAGTTATATTAAATTAATTACGAGACTTTTATACAAATAAAAACCTCAAACTATGACATGTGCTTTATGTAAATATAATATAAAACCACAACTTTAAAGTATTTATGTTAATTTTAAATTTAATTAATATAATCATTACTTTAATATAGTCATTATTAATATAGTCATAGATTCGAAAAAAGCTTAGAAATTTTGAAATCTTAACATTTGAATCCCTCTATGCGCAATGATGTCTAGTTCCAATGAAGGCTATCAAACATACCTAACTTATGTTACAAAAAGAAATATAAAACTTTTTTAAACTGCTCTATAGCTCTGAAAAGAAAGTATGGTGAAATGAACTTAAAGTCAAACTATGTTTTACTTTGACTATACAGTTTACCAAATGAAAAAATTTTTTTTCATTTTCACACATTTTACACAAAACAATCTGGACCTCTTACAAAGTATCTTACACAGAGATTTGGTACCTAAAAACGTAATAACTACCTTCATATTTGATTATAGTGCACTATGCAGTAACTATTTGCATACTTGTCACTTCTTATGAGAAATAAAAAATTTTGGCATTATTCCGCTTAAGAGAATAATTTTTACTGGCAACTGTTTGCATATATTTATGAAAAACAAGCATTTTGTCTGACATGAAAAAATATTTCTTCAGTCTATTTTTTATCTCGAATTTTTTTGTTTTTTGTTTTTTATTTTTATTCTGTAAATAAATTCGTCGTCGTCTTTTGTTTGTAAAGTATAAAATTCAACTTTTTGCTGGTTTGCATACAAATGTGGTACAATTGCCAAAACGTGATGGTATAATATCTTTATGTTCCTATCACAATTTTTAAGCCAAGCGAAGAGCCAACAGCGAAAGTAGGACATTCCTTTTTGCTGTAGAAAATATTTGCACACAAGATTTGATGAGGTAAATATGTGCCTTGAACTGACAATAGCCGGGCAAGACAGTTTACAATGGAAATATTCATACGTTTTTCAAAAACGTTTGAATTGATAACGAGAGTGGTATGAGGAGATGTTGAGAATATCTAGCAATGTGAGTGCATGTACTTATCGTATATTCTGTTGTTTTTTCTAAATTCGATGAAATAAATGGAATAGTATGTTGTAGAAGCATTTTATAAAGGTGTACATAAGTATACTTTTATAGTATGTTAATAGAATATCAAATAATTTTTTTAATAAATTTTAGTTTTGTGTCTCCTTCTCCCACAAAAACAATTTACTTATTGCATATAGGTAAAATAAAATGCAATAGAAAAATTTCATTGCATACTTTATGGCCAAAAATTTCAATTTCAACAATTAATTTTATTTTTCAATATAATATTTAAATTATTATAAAAACAATATAATATTTATATTTATTAATACATAAAGTGTAAGACGTAATAAAAATAATTTAATTTTATGTAGTGATTTCATATATGATTTTGTTCTAATACAAACGCAGCAAGTGAATTTGTTAAAACTTTCACAGCAAATTAACAAGATTCCATAAAAAAGTGTAAACATAAAAGTCAAGTACGGCTTTGGGTCAGTTGGTTAAGGTGCGTTGACTCTGAACTTCAAATTTGGCAGGGCACGACTTTAATTTTTGATACTTGCAGTCTTAAAAAATTATTTACGAATAAATTTATACAAAAATTTTTTCCAAGACCGCTGATGATGTGTATTTGGCAATACTCGAAACAGCTGTATGGTCAGCCAAAAATTCAATTAATTAAATTTATATAAAATGAATTTCTGTTGTTGTAGTTCATTACTATTTGAAAAATCACTTCATCAAAGATTTTTAAAACCTATGTACAACAACAAAAACTAAATCAGTTATTAAACTTTTAATCACGTCATATGAATAACAGATTACTTTATATGATAGTTGAACAGAGTTTGGCACTGAAAAATACCCATTTTTTTCAATATTTTTAAGCTATTTTGCATTTAGCTTTCGAATTTTTTACCTTACTACCTCTATTATGTATACTTTTTTCCAAGTTTTTCTTGGAGGATTCTCATAATATAACAGTTAACAGTTAAGAAGTTATTTAATATATTGCAATTTATATAATAAGTGTGTCAGTGTATAAATTATGTGAAATCATGTTGTTTATACAAGAAGTATGATACTTCCCACATTAGTGTTGGCCAGATAAATGTAAGTATTTTATCAATATATCCAGCTGTTTTGAAGCCGACTTCTCTTAAGCAAACATAAGTTGCCCGACGATGATCATTCAAAACAACAAAACAAGGCAGTTTTGCAATATTCATGACTATATTACATACGATATACCGACATCAAATAATAACGAAGCTGATTGTGGTTCTTTGATTTAAACAGTTTTTGTGTTATTGTACTAGTAATTACTACAAGAACACTGTTTCAAAATTCATTCACAATTTTTCTATAAATACATACACTAAAAAGTGATTGAATTCGGTGTATGAAAGCAGTGTATATAAAGCTGTGTTGACTTGTAGGCTTCGTTATAAAGATGTGAAGCCTCTGAGGAATACAAAAATTAGTCAAAGAGAAGGCAGAGTCTCTGTAGAAACTCTCCTAGCTAAGAAAGAGTAAAAGTAGAATCTAAAATTTTTCTGTCTTAAGCATAAGACATTGAAACAAATCATATCATGCACCGGTCCATTTCACAACTTTTTAAGTAAAAAGTAAGTATGTTGTGTTTAAAGCTATTAGGAACCGGTTCAAAAGATTTCTTTAAGTCCATTTTTATAATAAATTTCTCGCACAAAGTTTTGAGCATTTCTATTCTTCGCAACATATTCTAACAATTAAACTCAAATAAAAATATTTAGATTTGATCACAAATGTTTTCAGTATCCTCAAAGCAAAATGAATCTTTTTCATTTATTGTGTACATTCCCCTCCTCCTGTCTCTTATAGTGTGAAAAGCAAAGAGTACGGTATATACGAGTAATAAAAAAATTCCTGAAATGGGCACAAATATGCTTTGCATGACTGCCATTCAACTTGACTAGAAATTGGCATTTTTGGATCGTGTTTTTTCTTTGCCTAGAATTTACGTTACAACGACTCTTTACTCCGACTGTTCAATATTTTTGGTAATAAAAGCATCCTATTGCCAGCCTCTTTTATATTACTTCTATGAAGCTACAAAAAAAGAAAAGATATATAAAGACAAAATGAAAAGCATATAAAAAATAACGCTTTTCACCTTGAAATTTTTATACGAAAAGCAAAAAAAAATAGACATACACGCTTTCAGGCGTTGATATCAAGTACCTAAAAGCATGCAATGTATTTGTTGATTTCATACGCTTATTTTTTTTATTATTCCTGTAATTTCATTTCAATGGCAAACATCAATATTTGAGTTTGAAAATTTCATCAAAAAAAAAAAAAAAACCAAAAACAAAACAAAAAAACAAAAACAAAATTTAATAAAAAATAAAATGATAAAAACAGAAATAATATATTGTATAAAAAAAAAGATGTTTTTGTTTGTTTATTATTATAAGGATTTCTTTTTTTTTTTTTGAATTTCTTGTGAATGTTGCCTAATATTGCAAGCCTAATATTTGCTATTTGACATAAGAGGAAATAGCTTGCAAAAATAAAATAAAATCCAAATCCTATGTGCTTTACTTTTATAGCTTTGATTTCTTTCAGTCAAAGTGTATTTGCTTTTTAAATTTAATTTTATTTCTATTGAAAAAAACGCAATTTCTATAAGTACGCACATTCACAATGACATGTCAGAAAAAAAATATATTAATTTCAATTGGTAAAAACAGAAAAATTTGGCAGCAGCATATGTGAGTTGTAAGTCTAGAAGAATATACCCAGTGACATTTCTTCAAAAAATTTTATATTTATTATTAAATATAATAAAAAAATGCTTTTTATGCTCTAAGAGGAAATTAGAAGAGGATATTTTAATTGAAAAGATATTGTTGCCGGATATAGATGTATTGTCAGATTGTATAAGTAGTTGGTGTCTGATATGAGCACTTTGTCAAATTGATAAAAATTGAATTATGTCAATAATAAAGTTAATAACTAATATAATTGTTTTTGAAAATAATATTATTTTATTATAGAATTATATGTGCTACTTTTATTAAGCAAATTTGTGTCACAAATCTCACTATAGTTTATTTACATTATGTTATCTGACAGCCAAGTTTTCGTAATTTCGTAAAAATGAAATTAAGTTAATTTTAAAAGTGTTCTTACTGCCCCAAATTATAGAAATCATATCTCTTGTTTACAAACCTAGGCACAGTGTTATGTAGAGTAATAAATTGCGATTATATAAATAATAAAATAAAACTTAGACTTAAACATAAAAATCTAAATCGCGTAGTATTAATTAGTTAAATATGAAATCACAGTAGTGCTATATTTCAACACTTTTTATATTTTTGTGTACTGTCCACATCTGATTTACTTATATAAAGCAATTCATTAGTGTACTGTAAAGTGTGGATTTGTTGATATAAAGTATATATTACACGATAAAATCGATATTTAATAGCTGTATGTAAGTAAGATATGTGAAATTATAAGCTTTGCCGATATTATACAAGATTACGTTAAACTAATTTATTCTAATAAATAGTATTTTTTTTACATTCATGCAATTATATTGTTAGTCAGCTATTAAGTGACTCCTTTGAATAATGGCTTTAATAGCAGAAAAGCTATCATATTAAGCTGTTTGTGTTTTAAGTAATCGGCTGAAAATAAAATATAATTGTAGATATTTTTCTTTCGTCAAAAAACTGTATAATCTGCCAAACCCAAATTAATAACTTTAAGAGGAGCTTAATGCGATGTAAAAACAAAAATCTACAAATATGAGTTTTTTTGATAATCCCCACTATGAAGAATATAGTACTTCATATGTTATAAAATCACTGTTGCGATATCCATTGAAAGTATATATTGAATGTATAGACATCTCGATTGATTTTCATAAAATTTGGGAATGGATGGTATCGAATTTTCTTTACCCAAACTGCGTTTACCACTAGAAGAATCTCAATGATGAAAATTTATGTTTGAATCAAAATTAATGGAATTCGAAATTGACGAAATAATTGATTCCAATGGAATAACACACTGTGACCATTACGAATTATTTATGCTGGCAATCCACACTAAAGAACTAAAGTCCTTCGAATGAACATCAGTATATTCTTTTTACTACTAAACTGTAATAAAAGCTATCGAATTAGAATTACTCTTTTTGCTCAGTTCAAATCCACATAGTCACAAAAACTATGACTATAACCCTTATCTGCTTTCATTCTCCTTTAACAAAACTATCTTATGGAGCTAGTAACTAACTCTATGTTAAATAATCAGATAACTTGCAAACAGCTTCTATAGAGAACGAGTACTTTCTCATAGCTTTAAGGACACATTAGCTATTTAGTCCGGCGAATATCATCTTTGACTTCTTTTTAAAATATTATTTATCAAATAGCAAGAACAGTAAACTGAACTATATATGTCACACGCAAAATCAAATCTTAACCCACAAATTCTGTTGAGTTTTTTATATTGATTTAATACGATTCAAGTTTCTATAAGTACATATCATGTTATATGATATATATTTTATTAAAGGTATTTTATTTTTATATTTTTACCGATAAGTTCTCTTCTCACTAGGTTTCTGTTTTAAGGTTCTATTTGGTACTTTCTTTAATTTCTTTTTCTTATGCGAAAATAAGTTCTTATAATAAGAACTCCATACATATTGCAGTTATGATTCTTGTCAGATCGAAACAATAAGTCCTGAATAAAATATTTTTTTGTTCAATAACTTTGGGAAAACAAATTATTTTCAAAAAAAAAATTGACTAAATAAAATTCAGTATATTTTGCAAAATATTTTTCTATGCAACACATTAGCATTTATTATGAATCTCTTCAACTTTCAAAACATTGATTCGAGGCTATCATTCCTCTTTAATTACATAGTTTATTCTCCTATCATAAATTATTTACTTGTTTTTTTTGTGGGAAAATAATTATATATTTGTCATGTGAAATCAATTTATTACTAATTGGTTTATATTGTTTACTTTGCGAGTTTGTTTGTGCTCCTATGTCTCTTTGAGGACCGGTGGTTTGTCTAGTGTTTGCATGTCTCTGGTTACGCCCGTCTATTGAAGTATGCATAAAATGAAATTGTGTTGTGGATTTTGCATTTTTAATTAAGTCTGATAACTTTTAATGTGAAATTTTCATTTTAGTTAATTTTTTCTATTTGTTTTCGCTTTGGTTTTTAAACTATTTTTTATTTTATTGTTAGTGAAATATGCCATATGACATATGACATGTGTGGTATTGAAACTAACTAATATATTGTTCATAATTACATTCCAGTGAGCAACAATTGCAAGTAAATACCAATGCGGTTAAATTTAAATTTTAGATACAGTTTGTCAATATTGAATGGTTTTCGTAAAACTCATTAAAGCGAACTAAAATATGATTTTAATAATAGGAATTCGAACGTATAATTTAGACTTCTCACAACTTCCAAAAAAAAAAAAAACAGGGAGAGATCTCCCTAAAAAATTTAAGCAAGTAAGTGAGTAAGTAAAAAGTTTCAACATTAAAATAAAAAATAAAACATCGGCTTTACATTAGAGAAGATTAGAACAACAAATATTTATTAAAGATATTGTCAATCAATAGAATATTATATTAGGTTAGGTTGAGAAAATGCATGCTGACAGTTATTAGCACTTTCACTTGGAGGCATATATTGCCCTCAAAGATTTTGCCGAGAGAGGCGAGTTGCCAAAGATAACCTTTGTTATCTTAGTATACTATGCTTGTTAAACCAAAAAGGTTTACCAAATTAAGTTAAGGAGAACCGATAAGTTTGCTTTCATTAACTCTACCAGACCAGTAAAAAAGCGATCTCCACAATATTGAAGTTACCTTGTCTGTAGTCCTGCACAGAGACTGGACAGGAAGTGGTTGATGGATTCTACCTACTCTTCATCTTGCCAACTTCTGCATAATCCACTTGTTGGAACTCGACACCGTTGGATCATAGGCGCAATGGCACAGTGTCCCGTTAGTACTCCAGTAAGTTCACGAACTGCAGGTTTGCAGAAGCTAAAAAGGCTTTTTGTTTTATTTTGATCCAACCTAGACCATAAGGTTCTAGCGGCTACACAGTCTTTGCGGTTAACCCATAAATTATTAGTCATTATTAGTCACCGCATTGGTCAATTCCTCTATGATAGCTATTAAATATTTTTTATAATCTTCATTGATATTATTATTATTATTATGTCTTTATGTAATTTATTTTTTACTTATTTCCATAAGTAATTAATATTGTACTCCGTTTTCGCATTAATTCAACTTCATTAAGTAAATTTAATAAATTTTTACCTTTTCAAGTGAATCTCATACGCCGGAGTGTCCACTCAACGCTTGTCTTACTTTTAAGTGATTTTTAATTAAAACGAGAATAAAATTTGTTTACAAAGTATTTGAGTTTAAAGCAAACAGTGGGGAGTCGGGACAGTGGTAAAAGGTAAAACTTAATTGAAGTAAAAAATCAATTTGGGTACCACTAAGCCTAGCAAATAAAGTTGCACAATTACAATTTTAATAGGATTTTTTTTTTGTATTTGTTATTGTGCTTTTTTTACGTTTATTTTGACAAAATTGCCACAAAAATGAGCTAGCATGTACGTGTGCAAGTACGTGCCTGAGTATGCTTTCCCGATTCTTGTACGTGTAATGCAAATGTTGCTACGTGAGTGTATACTTAACAAGTAGATGTGGCGTCTGTGTGTGTGTGTGTATGGGCCGGTATGTATGATTTCTGTTTAGTTGTGATTGCACAAGTATGCGTGTCGAAAACATTTTCATACATTTAATTGTCAGCTTGCAAGCTCTTACAAAAGTTTATATTGTGTTTGTTGTATTTCTTGGTTGTTAGCAAGATTTTTAATATTATTTTCATTTTATTATTTCCTTTCCCGTTCATCTAAGATCGTGTTCATGTGAATGTGTGTATAGTAATCTAAGCACATGTGTTTATTTCATACAATATGTTTGTATGTGTGCACTTAAGTTTACTGAAAAGTATGTCAAAATATGTGATAAAGTAAAGTACGTAAAAGTGTTTCGTTGTATTGTCATGTATTTTATTTTTTTTTATTTTTTTTATTGTGTTATTTGGATTTTGGGATTTTGGTTCTTTTTTTTTTTCATTTTCTGTATGTGCACATTGTTTACACATAACACATAATTTGTAAAATTTACCAATTAGTTACTGTCCTAAATATACTGTACACATGTGTAAATCTTTTTATAAATTAGAAATTTTTAGAAATTTTTGTTAAATTTGTATTGAAAAATTCTTGGCTATTTAAAAGTAGTTTACACAACATTGCACAAAAAAGTAGTGCATAAATGAGTGCACACAAACAGCTAACACCTAACCGCACATTACACAGAATGGAATCAGTGAAACACCAATACACATACATACATACATACATACATACAACTCAGCATATACGCAAGTGAACCAATAAAATACAAAAAAAAACAAAAAAAACCAGAAAAGACAACAGCAGAGCTGTCATTTTTTATTTGGCAAAGTTGTAAAAGGCACAAGTATTATTTACACACTACAACCTTTTTGTTTTAGCTTTTACCTATATTCCTACACCCGCTTACACCCACCTACACCTACCAACATCTACTTACAATACATATACACGTATTGTCTATTTGCGTTAAAATAGGCCATAAATATTTTTCAACTTTAAATTGCGTATACTCCTATATATTGTTTGTGCCATGCTGTTTCTTTGCTTTGGTATTGTGTTTAACAGCGGCCAAAATTTCATTGCTGCACGCTGCGCTCAATGCTCTGCAGCTGTTTGTTGCTATTTATTTTGTGTGTATGTGTGTGTGTGTGTGTGCTTTGTATTTATTTCTGATTGTGGGTATTTCGCTTGTCGTTTAGGAAATTGTTTTTATTTAGCATTTTATTGTCATGCCTGAATAAATGCCAAAATTATACAGCATATCAGAGAAAACAAAAAACTGAATTTATTACAGAACAAAAACAGAGACACGAATAGAAAAGAAAAACAGAAATAAATAAAATAAAATTGATGTAAAACAAAGTAAAATTGTACACGACATAACTGAAACGTAAAACTGCTGTGCAGCAAATAAATACAATCTTTAAGTTTTAGCATACCCATTCCTATAACTAAATGCGGCTTCTACTGAACATATAGCGTTTTATTGTTGTTGTATTTGTTACCGGCAGTTTTGTGTTCAGTGTTTTTTGTTTGTTTGTATTTGTGTTTGTGTTTGGGTTTGTGCTTCTTTTTGTATGAAATTCGAATTCGGTTCTATTGGATTCTGATTGTATAGTTGGGTTTGTATGAGTTTGTGTTGGCATTTATTTTATGCTTTCGTATGTGTGTGTGTACAACATAAAATTTTATAAACGATTTTATATATAATATATTGAGTGTGTTCAGTTTAGCAAAAAAAAAAAAACAAAAACGGATAAAATTAAAAACAAAAAGTAGAAGAAAAACAAAGAAAAATCAGACAATCTCTAATATATATAAAAAATAAAGGGTTTATTTTAGTGCAATAAATTTATTTGCAATGGGCTTGTCTTTAACTATTGTTGTTTTGTTGCTATTGTAATTGTTGTTTTGCCGATTATGTGCTTCTCTTTAAACCGGTTGGTATAGTTTCAGTTATTTGTTTTTTTTTTTATTTGTTGTTTACATAGTTGCAAACTACTGCTTCTACTACTACTACTGCCGCTGCTTTGATTTTATTTGCTTCTTTTTCTATTTTTTTGTTATTGTTAATATTGTTGCTGTTGTTAAAGTGAATGTATGTGTATGAATATGTGTGTGGGGTTACTATTGTGAAACATTATTTTTATTGTTGTTTTTGATATTGCAATGTCTATTCTAACCGCAGCTGTGGCTATTTCGTAGCAAAATTCAACATTTTCGCTTTCGTCTCAGTGTGTATTTTATGTGATTTTGACAATTTCGAATTTAAGTTATATTATTTAAAATACTCATACGAACTAATCCTTTTGTAAAATTGTCTTACATGTATGTGTGTGTATAACACACACATATGCATTTTATTTTTGTCACAAAATGAAATATGGCCATTATATTTGTATATATAAGAATATACAAAAGAATTAAATATTTATTCTGAAGTTTGTTACTTAGGCAAAAGAATATTAAATACTTTTGTATTTAAAAATATATGTGTTTACTGAAATTTAAAAATAATGTTTTTAAAATAAACGTATTATATATGATTTAGTAAAGTTTAAACAATAGTTACCACATATCGTTTATTTTTTATTGATAACTGCGACTTTGAGATTTGCACTTTGACCTAAAAATGTGTTATCAATACTTCCACGTATTACTCTGAGTTTAATCTCTTTAACTAATTATAGTATTTGAGTTACTTAATGAAATCTTAGTCCTTTAACTGACATATAACACGTACGTAAGCATTTGTGCAGCATCACTGGTCAAACACACACAAGTGTTTCGTTTACCATACTGTTCCCTATAAAACCTACAACTGCACTAAAGTAAATTACAGTTTTCGTTAAGTTGAATTTGTTATTGCGACTTATGTTGAATTATCCTTTTTAAAGTTCTAATTTGACAGCAGTGATTCAGCGGCATATGTCAAAAAAAACTGATTGTTCAAACCATTATGCGTACACTACAAAGTGTTTCATTTTTTATTGTGGATCATTTAACGATCGCTAAACCCATTAAAATTGAAATAATTCATAATAAATATTTGTGACAATTTTTAACAATGAATTTTCTTTAGGAATAAGGCTTGTTTGTGTTTTTTTTTTATATATAAATAGTCAAAATTATTACATCCAGGGTAGTGAAAGTTCATAAGCATCTATCGAAAAAATATTATATTTACAAAAAGTCATTCTACATAATGGTGTAGCACTTAATTTAGTGATGTGATAAACCCACACATTTTTGCTTATGATGAACATAGTCATTCCAAATGCGACAGCTAAATTATTACCAATTTTTATGTGAAATTGAAGATATAGATGTTAAAAGAATTTGGTTTTAACAAAATATTGCCATAATAAAACATAATTTGTTCTACATTGATTTTCAGGTAGATAATTTCATATTGTGTTATGAATTAACCACCTCAGCATATTTTTTTGGGGATTTACGCTAAGAGTCAATTTTTTTAACTCTTGATGCAGTAAATACAAACACCCATCTCTTCCACAACATAGGAGAGCTATTCATAGCTTTTGACATCCTTTTTCTAAAAGTATGGTGAAAAATACACAAATATTCCGCGGTGAACATTTGAAAGGTGTTATATTTCACACTTAATGACAACTAGACGTTGATTTTTGTACACGATTCTGTAACGGCAACTGTTACGTCATAAATACTTTTGAATTTATTCATTAAATTATTGATCCATTTTTGAATCTTGAGTTTCCTTCTGGATACAGGCTTTCTTATTGTATGTAATATTAACTAGGTATAAAATGTATCGAAATAATGTTAATTTGATACTATAGTCTATTATGACAGTTTGAGCTATGATCGCATATTAAATACTTTTGTATTTAAAAATATATGTGTTTACTGAAATTTAAAAATAATGTTTCTAAAATAAACGTATTATATATGATTTAGTAAAGTTTAAACAATAGTTACCACATATCGTTTATTTTTTATTGATAACTGCGACTTTGAGATTTGCACTTTGACCTAAAAATGTGTTATCAATACTTCCACGTATTACTCTGAGTTTAATCTCTTTAACTAATTATAGTATTTGAGTTACTTAATGAAATCTTAGTCCTTTAACTGACATATAACACGTACGTAAGCATTTGTGCAGCATCACTGGTCAAACACACACAAGTGTTTCGTTTACCATACTGTTCCCTATAAAACCTACAACTGCACTAAAGTAAATTACAGTTTTCGTTAAGTTGAATTTGTTATTGCGACTTATGTTGAATTATCCTTTTTAAAGTTCTAATTTGACAGCAGTGATTCAGCGGCATATGTCAAAAAAAACTGATTGTTCAAACCATTATGCGTACACTACAAAGTGTTTCATTTTTTATTGTGGATCATTTAACGATCGCTAAACCCATTAAAATTGAAATAATTCATAATAAAAAATTGTGACAATTTTTAACAATGAATTTTCTTTAGGAATAAGGCTTGTTTGTGTTTGGTTTATATATAAATAGTCAAAATTATTACATCCAGGGTAGTGAAAGTTCATAAGCATCTATCGAAAAAATATTATATTTACAAAAAGTCATTCTACATAATGGTGTAGCACTTAATTTAGTGATGTGATAAACCCACACATTTTTGCTTATGATGAACATAGTCATTCCAAATGCGACAGCTAAATTATTACCAATTTTTATGTGAAATTGAAGATATAGATGTTAAAAGAATTTGGTTTTAACAAAATATTGCCATAATAAAACATAATTTGTTCTACATTGATTTTCAGGTAGATAATTTCATATTGTGTTATGAATTAACCACCTCAGCATATTTTTTTGGGGATTTACGCTAAGAGTCAATTTTTTTAACTCTTGATGCAGTAAATACAAACACCCATCTCTTCCACAACATAGGAGAGCTATTCATAGCTTTTGACATCCTTTTTCTAAAAGTATGGTGAAAAATACACAAATATTCCGCGGTGAACATTTGAAAGGTGTTATATTTCACACTTAATGACAACTAGACGTTGATTTTTGTACACGATTCTGTAACGGCAACTGTTACGTCATAAATACTTTTGAATTTATTCATTAAATTATTGATCCATTTTTGAATCTTGAGTTTCCTTCTGGATACAGGCTTTCTTATTGTATGTAATATTAACTAGGTATAAAATGTATCGAAATAATGTTAATTTGATACTATAGTCTATTATGACAGTTTGAGCTATGATCGCATTCTCTGTAGCTGTCCGAATTTGAACAAGACTGGGATGAGATTATTGGGTCAGGATAATATTCTATCCTCATTTGATATTAAAAACTGACATTCTGGCTTTTATTTGAATGGCGAAATGTTTTCTTTTGAATTAAGGTCAGCACAAAAAATTGTTTATGGTCGCACTGCTTTGTTCCTCTGAAAATCAGTACCCTGTATATTTTGCATTAAATTCTGCATTACTTTACAATTCTTAAAGGATGGTTTCATAAAACTAAATAAAACTTATTTATATATTCTATCGTGTCTATATTACTTATAGTGACGGTTTCTTGTCAATATCTTTATTTCTTACTTTTGGATTTTTCAAAGATTGACAAATATATTTCCAATAATTATTGCATTTGTCAAAATTCTTTAATCCCTATTAATATTACAAATTAAATATTGTATGTAAATAAAGGAAAGTTTATTTTGCACTGATTTTGACAGTGATTATAATATAAAAATTTTATTTCTATTCCTTTATTTTTTCTTTTTTAATTTTTTTGTTATTTTACTTAACTTTAAAAATTTTATTCTTAATAAGTTTTTACGCTTCCAACATAAAATTTTTTTTTTTTGTTAAAGGAAATCATGCAAATAAATGAAAAATATGACAAAGTTTAATTTTTTATAAGACAAACTTTAGTTTTTGTCATAACTTTTTTTTTGTTTTTTTTTTTCTTTTCTGTCAAAAAAAGTTTTCTTATCGGTAAAAGTGTGGCAACGCATGCAATTTTGACGCAATGAGTGACACGCTTGCAGGACAAACTTTTGACTGCGGGTGAAGCATTTGTCAAAAAGCGCCGTTTCTGTTAACTTATATGGCAGTGTAGGCGTTTTCTTTACGCGTGAATTATTATTTTTTAAGCTCACTTAAGTACAACAAAATAATAAAAAATAATAAAAAAAATAAGTAATAACGAAATAAATTAATATGTAAATTCAAATTGATAAGTAGCACATTAGTTAAGTTTATTTAATGTTTACCACGCTTAAGTAGATATTAACTTTAACTTTTTACAATTCATATTAAAAGCATAATTTATTTAAAAGTCATTCGAATGACGGACCGACTGAGGGTAGATATGTTATATTGACTTTTTGTTTTTGTTATGTCTTAAAATATTATTGTAATTAATATATACTGAATCTGCATAGAATGAATGTTGTATGTTGTGAAAGACAGCCGATAGGAACTGTACACTTCAAGGGTTCACTCACATTTCATTTAGTGTTTGTTAAGTGGTTCTCTTAAGTCAATGAATACTGAAAGTAGTTTTTGTAGAGAGAAAAGGCACTTTAATCTTGTTCATAAACCAAACTAACTCTTGTTCAAATTAGAAGGGACATTAATGTACTAATTATATATTATATTCACTTTTGCATCGTAATATAAATAGTGAATTGTTTTTCTTGAACATATGTACTTTAGTGTTTGCAAAAAGAAGAAACGTCACATGTTGAGTTCACTAGCAAATATTTCAGAAGCTAAAGATAACTAAAGCGTCTACTAGGTGGATTGATAATTACCTGACTTTAAAACAGGTGGCAACGCTAGAACAAAATAAATTATATTTTGTATATCTGACAAGTTTTAAACCATAGCTGTAAAAGTCAGAAAGTCCAGCTCTTTGCAAATAATTGAAGTAGTGTACCTTGGTGATTTTTTATGAAATGAAAAAAATTGAATATCGTTCAGTAATAAAATTCCTCCATTGGAGAGGAATAAATAATGATATAATCGAATTGGAAATGGATTATGTTTATGGCAAGTGTTCACTTGAACTATTTGAACATTGAAACATTGAAAAAATCTACGATATTGTGTTAGATGATCCAAAAATTAAATTGCGTGAGAGAGCAGATAGCGTAGATGACAAACATAACATATAAACGTGTGTCGAGTTTTTTACATTAATATTTGAGTATGATAATGTATAATATATATATACAATATACATTAATATTTCGCCAAAAATGGTATGAGTGCCATTTTGTTTTTGCGGAATAACGCACCCACACTCACGTCAATGAAAATCATGGCAAAATTAAATAAATTATGTTATAAATTGCTTCCTTACACACTATATTCTCCAGATTTGGCTTCTTGTGACTATCTACTGTTTCAAAACTTTATAAATTGGAGAGAGAGAAAGAGATTTGCATGAAATGATGAAGTGAAATGGGAAACTGAGTTATGTTTTGGAAAACTTGATAAATCCTATTATTTAAAACTTATCCAAATGTTGATACATCGTTGGACTCGGTGAGAAAAGGGAATTATATTAAAGCAAAGAATATAATTTTCCCAAAAATATGCATTTTTGTGATTTAGGCCGTGTGGATTTATCTACCTTATATTCCTTATTGTAAGTTGTGACCATTCCATGACAAGACTAAATAAAAATTAAACACATTGCAGTTCTGGAACAATATTTCCATTATATCTTTAGCGAAAATTAGCCAAAGAACTATCTATGTTCTCATATGAAAGTAATTTTCCGCTTTTCAACTACTAAGTAACAAACTGTTCGAATAGAGTTTAAGCAATACCTGTTCTGTAATATTTTCTAACTCCTTTTCGAGATTCACTCCACACATACATATGTTACATATTATGTGTTAAAACACACTTTCTGTGTGACATAAACGGAAATGACTTTTGATGCCTAACACTTCCTTTTTCTGATTGAAAAATTAGTAACGACACTGTAATTTATGTTCTTACAATTTGTGCAACAAAAGGTCTTTGAATTCTCACACCCAAGACCCTAGACCAACCAAAATGGCATAACAATGTACTCGTTTACATTTGTATATTGTGTAGAAAGAAAATATTAGCAATAAATAAATAAATAAATACAAAGAAGAAGAAAAAAAACAAAAAAATTATGGAATAGACGAAAATTAAACCCAGAACTATTTAAGGTTTATGCATAAGTTTTTGGCAGTTGAAATGAATGCGTTCGCTCCATAGCCCATAGGCTATGAAGGACCACAAATACCGAAAAACAGCACATCTTCTGTGCGGCAGTATCTTAGTTTCCGTTTCCGTTTGCTTATTGTTGGCTGTAGCTTTTCTGCTTATGTGAGTACGTAAGTAGCTGAACTTTGATGATGTCTCACTGCCTTACTTCATTTCTATGCATTACTTCTTCTTCTTCTTCTAAGATTTTAGTGTTTTCTTATTTTCGTATTTTGCTACTTTGTTAATTTTTTTTTCTTTCTTTTTTTTTTTTTTATTTTCTATGCGATTTTTTTTTTGTGTTCTGTGTGTTCTTTTTTATTTTTTTATTTTTTTTGATTTTTATGCTTTCCTATTATTGGAATTTTGTCTTTTTGGCCTTTATATCATTTATCTCAACATTTTTGTTTTATTTTATATAAGTTTATTTTTTTTTTTTTTGTTTTTTGCTACTGTTTCATGTCCTTGCACGCTCCATTGTCGTTTTTATGGTTTTTTGTTTTGCCCATTTTTATGGTATGCCAAACAAATTTTCTTAGTCATTTTTTTAAACTTTTTTCCTGATTTTTTATACACAAACTTTTGTTGTTATGTATTTTTATTTTATGGGTTTTCCCATTTCTCATTTTTTCATCTACATTTTTGGTTTTCTTATTTTTTTACTTTCTTTTTTGCTTTTGTTATAAATATATTTCTCTCTGTGTTTTGCCCAGAATTTTGAGGATAAAGATCCTTTTAAAATTCCCAAAAGAACTTTTTGTGCTTTTTTTTTATAATTTTCAGCAGCATTGGCGGCTTTGGCGGAAAATTACAATTTTTATCGTATAAAATGCAGATAATTCACATTTCACTTTTTTTTTTGTTTTTGGACTATTTGTGCTTCTCTGTTACATCGATTTATACTTTGGAGGCTTATGACACGTTTTAGTTTTCTCAAAATCGAGATAAATAAAAGTGTCTATTATTGTTGCACAATGATTCTTATATAATGATAAAAAAAAAAAATATAATACCACATAAATATATACGTAAAATCTTGTATATAATCCATTATGAAGATTTATGGGTTAGGCTTAAACATTTATACCTTATGATACCTTATAGTCTAAAAAAAAATCACGAATTGAATACTAACTTTATTTCAGATTTTTCCTCGATTTGATGTGAGTACTAAAAGACGGTTAGCGAATCGATATAAATTTATCCCTAAGCATGTGTCCATTATGATACCTTAAAGTCTAAAAAAAATCAGAAATTGAATACTAACTTTATTTAAGATTTTTCCTCGATTTGATGTGAGTATTAAAAGATGGTTAGCGAATGGATATAGTTTTATCCCTAAGCATATGTCCATTATAATACCTTAAAGTCTAAAAAAAATCAGAAATTGAATATTAACTTTATTCCAGATTTTTCCTCGATTTGATGTGAGTACTAAAAGATGGTTAGCGAATGGTTATAGTTTTATCCTTAAGCATGTCTCCATTATGATACCTTATAGTTTAAAAAAAATCAGAAATTGAATATTAACTTTATTCCAGAAATCAAAGAAATGGGTAAATAACACTTATTAGTAATCGAGGACACCCCTCGATTTGATGTGAGTATTAAAAGACGCTTAACGAATGGATATAGATATCACTTAAAATCAAATAGAAAAACCGTTCTAAAACCAATGATAGCATATAGTTTAAAAACTCGTGCTAATTAAAAGCACGGAAATTACTTTGGTTGGTGTTACTTAAAAAAATAAAAACAAAGTAGTCATCGCTTCTAATTTGACAAGCACGAGTTCTAAGCCTGACACTTGTACAAATTATATACAGACTATAGACTAATTAAAAAAGAAATTCGAAGATTTCCTAAAACCACTGTTAATGTGTACTTGGTAATACTCGAAACGACATTGTATGGTCAGCCAAACTTCAATAAATTAACTAAAAATTTTTGTTGTTGTCTTTTTATTTCTATTTTTACCCTTCATACCCTTTTTTTGACAAAAAAAAAATGACAAGCATATACTAGTTTGAGTCAACTACTGAAATCAATAATTTTTATACAATATCGTGGTACGTATACAACACATATAAATATCACTGGAGTAACCTTTCTAGCGCTGGAGAAGTTTCACTGCAACGAGAAAGAGATAAAGAGATCGAAAAGGAGAGAAGAAGAGAAGAAGAGAAAGAGATAGGGAAAAAATAGGGATAGATGAGGGAAAACAACGCGAAAATGAAAAAGTTAAAACCAAAGAAAGCAGAAGCGAAATAGCTACACAAACAGAGAATGTAAGAACAGAAGTAGATACAAAAAATAAAGAGGTAGAGAATGTGTGGTAGCACTTAGATTAGATTAGGTTATATCAGCGGTTATAAGGATCTACTTATAGGACTATTTTGTTTCCGTATAAAGTCTCTAAAATTTATAAAACAAACTTAAACATTTAACAAAGCTAAAAATGCTTTTTAGAGAAAAGGTTATGAAATTGTCTAGGTCAAAAAAGTAAGCCCCCAAAATAGTAAATCGGCACCGCATTTGCGTTGAACAAAGCAATTGTTAGGCACTTTAATCGTCTACTGTACAATTGTGGCAGTAATAATTGAAAGATAGATTTGATTATTTAATATGGTTTCCTAAGCGGCTGTAACTTGTCAGCAAAATTAGTCCAAGGACTATTGTCTTCACGAGACATCTTAATAAGAGTACTGAATTTTTTTCAAAGATATTATAAAGGATTATATCTGAATTTGGAAATAAAAACGTTTTTGTTTTTCTAACATCAAGTGATTGTAGCTTTAGTAGCTTTAATTAAACTATTTTAACGTCCTTTCTGACGAAACCAATTAAATTCTTAATATATACTATTTTTTACAATACAGAGGTATTCAACGAACAGTAGTAAAATTGCAACATTAAAAATTTTATGAAAAAGAAAAAAATTAGTAGCTTTAATTTAAGATTTAGCACTCTTTTCTCATATTACGTGAACTGATTGCTAAATAATCTATTATCCCTTAAGTGTTGAACACTGAAATGTCACTTAAAATTACAATCAGTTCATATAGTAAAATTTTAAATGTCAAGTCAATACTTAAGTATGCATTGCTAAAATTACGACTTTTAAATTTAAAGTGCTTGTAGAAAAGCAACTATCGTATATCGTATAAATAAATTCAATTTCACGCATATTATTTATATATTGTATATCAGACAGTAAAAGACAAAAATATGTATAATATATATATATATAGACTTGAACTCACTAAAACCACTTCTTAGGGACGAGTTAAGGAGACCTCAGCCATTTGCCCATAAAGGACATCTGGTTGAGATTTTATTCTAGTAATCGGGGGGAAAAGATAAGTTTTCAAACTTATCTAAGCTAGTAAATTGGTTATCTTTAAAAAGTCTGACATATTTTTCAATTCATCTCATACTCATACATAAGATGAGTTGAGAAATATGTCAGACTTTTCGAAGATTACTAATTTACTAGCTTAGATAAATCTTCAAAATCTTATCTTATCTTTGAAAAGTCTGACATATTTTCAATTCATCCCATACTCATACATAAGATGAGTTGAGATAAGATAACTAATTTACTAGCTTAGATCAATTTAAGAACACAGATAAGAAGCTTTCTGTATTATTTCCTGGCCTCTTATAGTTTTTCTCTCTAATTACTAGATTGAAATCTCAGCCAGATGACCTAATATCTGCGGTCTTCTAAACTTGTCTCTAACACGTGGTTTTAGTAGCTTCAAATCTGACTCTGTGACTTTCGTTACTTTTCACCTACTGCACAAAAAAACAAAAAAAAAGAAACTAGTTCTAATGATGACAACTATTGGCGATAGCATGCATAGGTTAAATAAACTACTTCCCATATTTATTCAATTTGGTACCATCAAATTCAGACCTATTTGCTGTTTTAAAGTATGCCATTTAAGAGAATTGTGTCAACATTCTCTATGAGAGAGAGAGAGAGAGAGATATCTCAACAAATCATCTACAACACTCAAATCACAAATCACAACAACTCTGCATTAATGTATTTCAGTTTCATTGTATTAAATCAAATCATCAATCAAATGAAAGTAACTTAGGTCAATTGTTTATTATTGTTTTTCTCAAAATTATGGAAACGTTATGATATTAATCAACATTCCGAGTATTATCCTTTCAAACCACATATTTGTGTTCCATCAAATAATGATGGAATTGAGCAGTTATTATTACTGGATCAATGCGGATTAAATCAAATTATTTTCAACACTATTTTCAGAGTTTTACCTAAACCTATGGTCTGAATTAAGGAGAATTCAAAATAAAATTTGAATATGTAAACTTTTGCATATTGAGCACAATAATTTTTGTGAATTTTAGCGAACGTCAATTGAAAGCTCTGCTTTCCCAACAAATGGGACTTACAATAGAAAACCCAAACACCACAGCAATTACGACGATATGGATGATATTTGCACATTAATACCTGATAGCTTGCTCGTTCTATGGCTTCCTCCAATACTTGGTTTACCTACCGATTTACCTGCATATTCGCTGTTCTGTATGCATATTTGTCTGTTTGTCTGTTTGTCTGTTTGTGTGTTTGTTTATTTAATTATTTGTTTGTTAGTATAGGCATTAGTTTACTCGTGTGACTTAAATAAGTCAAAATAGTGTAGTATACACATTTAAATATATATATATATGTATCCTAAACATTTTACAATAATTCACACATGCACAAAGAAATGTATTTACACGCATTCATACTCGCATATGCATACATACATCACAAACAGAGGTTAGAGCAGTAGCACGTGCCAAAAATATACAGAATCATAATGAGCATAAACGGTACTAGCCTGAGTGGAACACCAGCTAAGGCTGTTATTGGTTGTTTTTGTCGTGAGAAAAACAGAAATTCTGCATTGCATACTTTTGGGTAAGCACGATTTTCTCCTCCGTTAATTGATGCACGTAAATTATGCGTACATTTTAATATTTCTCCTGTTACTTGCTTATATAATTTAGGTTGTAATTGTAATGGATGTTGGCATTATTTCTGTGTACTTCTGCATAAATTATAAACCGACATGTATGTAATGAAAAGCATATTAATTATTATATTACTTTTTCGTATAATGTAACTCAACAATAAGATAATGTACACACATCTATTGGTCATATCATCGGTAATTCTGCTTACATTTGTCGCAATAACGGGAAATTTTGACTCTACATCAGAGAAGGACCTGTCTTATAAACTCATATAATTATCATAAAACGGTTTCATTACATATACCTCTTTTCAAGAAGTGCTTTTTACTCTGACATATATAAATTCTGTATTTGAACTAACTTATACGAATAAGTGTTAAGTTGAGGTTTTTCCGAGTTAGTGAAACTGGACACTTTTACTCTTTCTTAGCTATGGGGTCTTTAAAGAGTCACCTCCTACCCCTTCTCCTTCTTTCTCTTCCTTTATGTATTCCTCACAAGCTTCGTTGATTATTCGATGACTGTTCTAAGATCTGCATACTGCCCCGTATGCTGCACAAAACTTTAGAGCTTTAAGCACTACTTCACTCTTTCGGTTCCATTTGGTATCGGTAGAAACCAAAAACTGTGTTGGTGGCACATGTCCAGCGAGTTTAATTTGAACTATTCTTTATACAAAGTGTCTATTGGTACACTTACAAGGCTTGTCTACGAAAAATATTTGGAGGATTGGGTCAAATGCTAGCATAGCTGACTTGCGCTAGTTGAAATCTATCTTGTGGAGTGAAATACAAATTTTGATTGATTAATATTTTAGTGTTCGATTTAATATTTTGTGCAGAATATATTAATATTTTTATTTAAACTTTTTTCTCTCCATATATTGCGCCACTTTCAAAAAGTATACTTTTCGAATAGGGAATTCAAAACTACTTTCTAAGAAATATTTGATTTCCTGCCACATCCAACTTTGTCGACTTCAACTTGATATATCTGAACAATCTTATTGCTTTGCTTATAATATATTTTTATTAATTATTTATTTCATTGATTGTGAACAACAACAAAACAAATATTTTTTCGTTGTATTTTTCTACTCCCCAATTAAATATTCTATTTATCTCCACATATACACGTACTTACACATTGAGTTTGTATCAGAAGCCCTAGTTGCATGAGAACGGCAAACTTTGTTGCTATTATTTCAAATGTAACTTTTGATTACTCCAGAGATATAACAAAAAATTCAAATAGAGATAAAATTTAATACAAACTTCACGAAAACATCAACATCAACAAAAGGCTACCTAAGATATTATCCCTCATATGTGAATTAAGTGGAAAACAGAGTCATATCAACCATTCAGCTACGAACGTAATAGGGCAACTTCATTACGGAATTGGCACATGGGCTCATAATGTAAGTACGTCTATGGATTACGTACATGTAACAAAATGCAATCATTTAAATTAGTGGCAATAATTGCAAGTGGGGCTACAGCATTGCCAGCTCAACCTCGTACAAAAACACGATAAACAATTCGGACAACATCATCATTGAGATTCTGTGAGTATACAAAACACTATGCCACGACTACGTGGCCATACCGCCGCGGCCGTGCTGCTAGGCAGCACTATCGATTGTGGGTGCCATTATCGTAATGGATGCACACTTCAATAGTTCTTACTTGTTTATGGACGGCGCAAGGCAAACTGTTGCCATTACACAGATTAGCTACTTGGTTGAAGAACTCCAAGAATTTATGCACTTTTTTCCAATATATTTGTACATGTATATGTATATGTATAAATAAGGATGTTTATATATAAAAGATTTTCAATGTACAACGTGGTTCTGAGGTTTTTTTTATCTCGTCTCTATTTCGTGTAGGTTTTAATGATTTTAAATAACATTAAAAAGGCACGCAGCTCGCAAGTGAACAATAAAGTTTTTAGATTAATTTAATTGTATTATTTCGAGTCTTTGAGATCTTTTTAATAGAATATTCTATGTATAGTAAAAGCTATTTGTTCTAAACAACATATGAAATTTTTTGCAGTACTTTCTGCTTCATCTGTTCAAATGTGCTAAAGAAACATTTCTACATATCTAATGTAATAAAAAAATAACAATTAAGCTAACCATATCTGTATGGTTAGAAGTTAAGCCATAACTTCTACAGCCCAGGGCCCAGAATATCATTGGGCTACAACATGATTGCAGTCTATGATTGCAGAGAGATGAGTATATGTAAATAGACTAAACTCATTGTGGCCGGGGAAGTACATTTACAATGTACATATATATTATATATTTTGGTACTAATAAAATATATAAAGTACTTGGAGATCACAGTAAGAGTGATTATCATTCTCTCTCTCTCTCTCTCTCTCTCTCTCTCTCTCTCTCTCTCCTTCTCTTTCTCTTTCTCTTTCTCTCTCTCTCTCTCTCTCTCTCTCTATCTATCTCTCTCTCTTTCTCTTTCTCTCTCTTATTCATTCAATATTATTACAGATACATAAGATATAAGAATTAGTATAATGAGAATGAATAGAGGAATATCTTGCTTGTTTATTTGTTTCTATGTATGTAATGACGTATGTCCGTCTGTATATCAAGGTGGCTGGTTGTAGATGACAATATATTATCGCACTATATTTGATATATAACATATATTTTAATTAACTCTAGTAAGATACATCATCAAAATAATATGTATTTTCTCTTTACTTTTTCAATATTTATTTTTGTTAATGTCTAGTCTAAAGGAATTAGATCAATATCTAAATATTATCTAAATGATCTTGCAATGCAAATGGAAAAACAAGCTAGATGGTTAACAAATTTGATTGATAGTTTTTCTCGAAGATATTCGTGATCTTTAAGTTTAAAATTTTATAACAAAATTTTTTTCCAATATACAAACAAGGCTACAAACAGTAATGCAAATTAACCTATGTATCCAGTTTGACTGATTTCATTGAACTTTTATAGAACATATATTGTGGATTATAGATATCTCTTAATTGAAGAAGTGAATTGTAACTCCTACATATCGCAATTAGATATATACTTTTTACAGAAATGATATGTACAATTAGATGTATGCTTCTTGAAGAAATGATGTGTAATTCTTGAAGAAGTGATGTGTAATTCTTGAAGAAGTGATGTGTAATTCTTACATATCTCAGATTGGTGCATACTTTTAAGGAAGTGATATATACAGTTAGATGTACACTTCTTGAAGAAGTGATGTGTGATTCTTACATATCTCAGATAGGTGCACATTTTTTAAGGAAGTGATATATACAGTTAGATGTACACTTCTTGAAGAAGTGATGTGTGATTCTTACATATCTCAGATAGGTGCACACTTTTTAAGGAAGTGATATATACAGTTAGATGTATAATTCTTGAAGAAGTGATGTGTGATTCATACATATCTCAGGTAGATGTATACTTCTTAAAGAAGTGATGTGTGATTCATACATATCTCAGGTAGATGTATACTTCTTGAAGAAATGATGTGTAATTCTTACATATCTCAGTTAGTTCTATAGTTTCTAAAAGAAATGATGTGTAATTCTTGCATATCTCAGTTATCTGTATACTCATAAAAAAAGTGATGTGTAATTCTTACATATCTCAGGTAGATGTAGACTTTTTGAAGAAGTGATGCGTAAATCTTACATATCTCAGTTAGTTTTACACTCATAAAAAAAGTGATGTGTAATTCTTACATATCTTAAATAGATGTGTACTTCTTGAAGAAATGATGCGTAACTCTGACATGTTAGAGGTAGATGTGTACTTCTTGAAAAAGTGAACATACCATTTTCAGATTATAATATATTTTTTCAAATATTCATATCTCTATTAATTTATAAACTCTATGACGAAATCTATTTTCTGTTACTCAAATATGGTTTTCCATTTTGGAAGAGTATTTTTGTTACAAAAACTCAAGTATGGAAAAATAAACTGTAATAAAATTATTGCATATCAAAAAAAAAAAAATGAAAGATAAGTAATATATAACTCATTAGTAAGTATTTGAAAATAATATTCTGTTATATTTACAACAGATACATATGAAAATATCTGTGCATGCGTATGTGAACAATTAATCACTTCAGTCATAACAAGTGTAAATAGCAAGAAATATTTTTCAAAGTTATTTTTATACTTTTAATGGTGGTATGACTCTTGAAGTCAGTCATTTGAGTCATTTGAGTCATATTTTATAATATATTCATATATTAAGATAAAGTTTTTAATTGGAATATAAATAATTAGAAGCATAAGTAAAATGTTTATTAAAAAGTTTTATTTTTCACTACGCAACTTTCAACTAAAAGATGTAAAACCCAAAATAATGAGTAAATATATATAATTTATTACATATATACATTATGTTTATTTATATATATAAATAAATTTTTTCATTCTTATTGAAAAAAATTTTTTACGATTTGGATTACAATTACTAAAACAGCAATGCAACAAGCTTTTATCTAAACAAACATCGTCCAGAGATGAAGAAGTTGTTTAAAGGTGTATATTTCAATTGAGATTAATTGGAATATGGAAATAAAGGAGAATAACCGCGGTTAAAAAATGATGAAGAGAAATGGTTAAGAAAACATAAGTCCAACTCGGAGTGTTATGCTAATAAGAGAGAAAACACTCTTATATATTACAGAAAATTAAAAAAATAATATTTTTTAGGTCAAACATAATAATGACAACGCATGGTTCCAGGCCTTATATACCATATTGAGTTATTTAAATTTCGTTCGATTTTTCAGCTAGAGACACTTAGTTGTCGAGATCCACATAGTGGTGTAGACAGTGAATACTACTCGGTGAAACTGAATAAAACTATGAGTTATAATAGCAAGCAGAACTGATCACTATTAGGATAGCTAAAGCTTCTCTGAAAGTGGATTATAAATGCATTAGAAATATATATATACTATTAGATCGTCAAGCTGCCTTAAAGTGCTCAAGTTCAATTAAATTTTCATTAATTTCTGAATGAGTTGTTGATGCGGTTTAACATTTCTATGCTCTAAGTTCCCAGTCATAGAAATATTAGCGGACGTTTTAATGCAGACTAATGGGACAGTTGCAGGGCTACAGAAAATCATTGAGCACATCTGTAGGGCCCGGACATAGCGCTGGTACTTTGCAAACACTTGATGAACGCTTTTTGTCTTGAGCAATTAAACATAATGGATAGAAAGACTCAATGAGATTCAGGTATCTGTATACAATTCGTCTGCATTGTTTTAAAAATAAAAAGATTATTCCCATTGAGACGCTAGGTTATAATTGCTTAGAAAATTATTGTTGAAGTTTGAATCTAAATTTTAGTCACGGCAACAGACCGTTGTGAAGAGGTCGTGAAGAGTTACCTCACATCTGCTTTCTTGATGGCCAGCGTTAACGTGGCGTCAGTTTACTTTGCTAGATGCTTACTCTTTGGAAGATCCTGTTTAGGACCAGCACCACCCGTTAAGTATTTTAGATTAGATTTTGCCAGAGAGTTTTCAAGTAGTTTTTAGCCATCTAATATGTTAATAAAAGGAAGCAATAGACTAAGTGGATTCTTAGGATCGGTTATGACGTGGGTTACTTTATTAAAGATCCTTGTTAGTGTTAGCACCGCCCTTTAAATAATGCAGATTTTGCCAAAGACTTAAAGTAGTTTTTAGCCTTTGTGTGCTTACACTGTAACTAAATAGATAAATAGAACTAAATAGATCCCTAAGACCGTTTGTGACACGGCTTAATCTGTTGAAGATCCTGCTCAGTTCCATTTCACATATTTTACAATATGTTAAAGATTTAAAGTGGTATTTTTAGCCTTTGTGTGCTTTCATGGTTACAAAATCGATCAATAGACCTAAGTGGATCCTATGATGCTACTTAATACTTTGCAGATCCTTAACAGTTTCTGCATCGCCCTTTAAGTATTTTAGACTTTGCTAAAGATTTAAGGTGGTATTTTTAGCCTGTGTGTGCTATGATGTACTCTGATGCTGCTTAATACTTTGTAGATCCTTGACAGTTTCTGCATCGCCCTTGAAGTATTTTAGACTTTGCTAAAGATTTAAAGTGATATTTTTAGCCTGTGTGTGCTATGATGTACTTTGATGCTGCTTAATACTTTGTAGATCCTTGACAGTTTCTGCATCGCTCTTTAAGTATTTTAGACTTTGCTAAAGATTTAAAGTGCATTTTAGTCTTTGGGTGCTTATACGATGCTTAGGATGGTCTCGTCTTAAACAAATTTAATTGATTTGGAATGACGATGCTGATATATTATGAATGTCATCGTTATTATTTGCAAGACAGAAATCTATTTTTTCATCACATTTGTTAATAAAAACGTAGGGATGTGTCTTACATGTACTTAGTTCTTTAAAAATTATATGAAAATTTAAGGGAAACTGATTGTTTAATATCAATACATTAAAGGAAAATCAAGAGTAAGCTATAGAGAAAGTTTTTCATTCTAAATTATAAAAATTAAGGTGAAATACTGTACATTTAAAGGTTTCCTATGCAGAAATGAACCCGAATGAGCTGGAATTTCAATTCGCGTGTAAAATAGCATTGAGTGGAAAATTTAAATTTTGTTTTCGTATGAAATAAATTTTCAGAAAACTAAGGAAACCAAAAAAAAAACTTTTTTAACAACCTTAGAAAAGTACAATAAAAATTAAAAACTAAGTACATTCACAACAAAAGAATATACTAGTCGAAAACGTTAAATGTGAAATTGAAATGAAATTGGAGCAAAACGATTACAGTACAAACTGCGCAACTAGTACAATTTAGTTTTGAATGTAATAGCATTTTTTTTTCTCTGAAGTTCCAACGCATTCTATTTGTTATCATTCAGCTTTCAGTTTATGAAGTTAATTTTTATTACTTTTTTATTTGCCAACATACACTTCATGGGTCTTCTTTATTAAAAAGTTCTCAATACTATCCAGTTTTCATTTAAAAATTCCTGCTAAATCGTACGGGCGAGTTGAGCAAATATGACAAAAGTTTGTGAAATGGGTAATATTAGTCGTAATATCAGTAGAAGTAGAACTAATAGTAGTAATGGTTGTAATGGTAATAGAACTGCCCACATACTTCCATTTCGTTTTAAGAAAACTAATAAAACTTGTAGCATTTATCATACTGCCCGTATGACATTACATTAAAAGAGTTCACATCGAACTGCAAAATAGTTTACTATTTCAAAAGTCACAAGCTTTGACTATAAATCTGGTTGTATAAATTGTCCGTCATTAAAAAAGTTTTCACATATTAAAATTGAAAATATTCTCATTCCTCGTATTGATTTCAAATTCTTTCAATTAATCAGAAACATTCTCTGGAGCATGACATTCTCTGATATGTACGTGGGTCATATTCGCTTCAAATGGAGTGTTTATCTCAAACAGTTTATGAAAAAACTGCACTAATGAGTTTTAAAAATTTTGTGATAAAATTTTAAAATTGCATTTTAAGCAAATAAACCAGAAACAGTCACTTTTGATGATAATTACATACAAGTCAATATAAGTTTTTTGTTGACTTGAGCTTGAGATACAGCACAGCAAATTTTTCATTAGCCTCAGATTTACATTCTGTACTTTTTAATAAAAACCACTAAAAAGTAATACAAGACATATACAGGGTGATAAAATCAGTACTATATATCTTAACAAATAATGAGTCGAGTAAAGTCGGCCTGAACATTAACGGAATGAAGATTAAAACAATGCGCGCATAACTACTAGCAGTCAGGTTAGCCTAGTTGTCAACAATAATGTCTTAGATTAAGTACAAAGGTTCGAGTATCTCGGTAGTGTTGTTGGTACTAATGGTGAAACCACCATTGACATAGCATCCCGTTTACGAAAAGCAAGAAGTATATTTGCGCAATTTGAGCAAGTGCAATAAGTTTTAAGACTCAAATCAATATTTTTAATGCATACGTTAAAACGACTCTCTTATTTCTTACACAGAGACTTGGTCTAATACCAGAACAAATGTTAAGAAGAAATCAAAAAACGTCTCGTACGGCTAGTGACTGCTCTGTGATTAGATACTGCTTTGCCTGTCAGTTATCGGATATAGCCAAAGGGCACTGTTCCTTATGTATTTTTTGACCGGCTCTATTTTGAGGTCTCTTAGCATGTCATTCATGCAGAAGTACCATGACACTTTGAAGAGTCTTCGGAGAACCTGACTTTGAGCAACCTGTAGCATAAAATAAATATAAAATAATGTATTTATTATATTAATATTAAATTTATTCCGCTCCTCCACTGCGGAACCTGTAAGGTCATGAATTGAATTTTTATCAACAAGCACTCATCAAGTTCACTTACTTTCTGTGCAATCATATCGTTGGAAATCGAGTTTTAGAGAAAGAAATGCGTTTTGTTAAGCTGAAAAAGAAATTGCGAAAAGATCAATTGAATGAACCCCTTAAGGAATTCAAAGACCTCGGTCTATATAAACTTGATTCGCGCAGAACAACGACACCTTGAATCATCAGTAAAGATTCGATTTAGTCAATTTTACAGCATACTTTTTGGCTGCCGTAGAAATAATTTTTTTTTTATATAATCACAAAAAATCGGTTAACTAAGAGCAATATTTACAAATATATCTGTTATAACATGAACAATTTTGTGTTTTATCAAGGCTGTATTTGTCTTGATAATGCCAAAAAAATCGGAATACTCTCTTATGATCTTACCTATGTATCAATGACACAGAAAAACGATTTGTAGGTAAATTTTGACATAAATTTTTTTATATTCATTTTATGTTAGACGTTGTGATGAAGTGATAAGTGATAAGGTACATATATATATATTATAATTTATTTAAATTTTCAATTGATTCATTAAACAATTTAAATCAAATGCTCACCATCTAACTATAGAACTTCTAAATACCATCCATATATGTGTATTCATTTTCTTTTTATTTGTACTTTACTGAAGAGCACTTCACAACGTGTGTATAATATTTTAGCCATTATCACAAAGAAAATAAATAATAAATTACTTTCGAAAAACAATTGCAAATATACAGAAATATTTCTTGGCTTCTCATTTTTCACACGAAAACTTAACCCGTGCAACTGAAAAATATCGATAAATAGAAATTTTACTCATTTATATGAGTATAATACGTGCAAACGCACGTAGATGGCGTGCGTCAAGAACATATAAACGCATAAACGTATAAACGCATAAACGTATAAACGTATTTACGTAAATGTATGCCACGCATGCACAAATTTACGTACTATAAACGCAAATGTGTTGATTTCCATTGGTCTTTAGTTAGTTTAATGGTCGGTTTATTTACTTTATAAATGTGTGCAATTGTGGAGCTTTAATATTTAAGTAAATAAAAGTGCAATAGGGCAGAGCTTGTTAGCAAATACCAACATAATTTATTAATATATTAATTATTGGAGAGAAGATTTTGCTCTTGTTATTCTTTCGGACAAGAATTGCAACATTTTCATTTAACTTAATAGTTTGCGAATTTTATCTTTCTTACCTTAATGAAAATAGCAAAAATGGGTTGGATATGTTTACTAAGTTACTGTGTACTACTACTCAGCAGTACAGTGACAACTTTGGAAACTAACTACAGTAACAATAGAATCTTAAAGACTAAATACATCTCATTACAGTTGATAAAACAAGGATAATCTTCAGGAAAGCAGGATGGCAGGTCAACCATTAAGTTTCAGCCTACAGTATTTTATGATATTAGCAAGAGGTTTAGCCAGCGAAACTCCCAAATCGAAATGTATGTTTTTATTTCTAATATACCAGGGTTCACCAGTTATCATTCTTAGAATCTTTGCTTGAGCTCTTTGCAGGATTTCTACGTTTGACGAACAGTTATTGTCATATAGCTGTAAGCCATACATTTAGATTGGTTTAATGACTTGATTTTATAACCAAAAGATAGAAAATATTGAACTTAAGTGTAAAATTCTGATAGCAAAGTTCAGACAAATTTATTATTTCCATTAATATTCTTATTATTTTTTAATTCAAGTTATTACCTTAGAAGAGACTATATCTTTCATCTATATATTTTAATACTATATTTTAAAAGATAGAATCTATTACATGGTACCCTTATTTGATTATAATGCATGAGTATTTATAAATCCTCTGAGATGATTATAATCCCATTATATCTTAACATCTTCTTCACTTGTGAGAAACAATTCTCACACGAATTACATTATTTCGATAAACTTCTTGAATGGTTGTGTTTAAATATAAACATGTACCTATGATCTTGGAATAATTACAGCGTTTAATCAAAAATATATTATGCCATTCACTTAGGCACATAAACTGCAACAAATATTTTATTATCGTTGTTATCTCATTGCAAATTAGTGCTTATTTATACAAGTATGCCGCAACAAATGTCTCTTTATGGATATCATCTCATTGTAATTTAGTGTTCATTTAGTTACACATACGTCACAAAATATATAGAAGCCAAGGAAATAGATTAAATAAATCAGTACCTTCAATTACTTGTATAATATTTTTATACAGTATAGATGAATATTTTAGATTGTATGTTTAAATATTGATTTTTAAGAGCACCTTCTAGAGACACTGTCGAAAGGTTCTTTATTAATACACAGTCTTAACAGTTTGACTGTTAGCTCAAAAATAAGTAATGCTTATTATGGGCTTCCTGATCATATAGCTTTTCTGAAAGTGGATAACATATTGAATATGAATATATGCATACCATCAGATAGTCAAGCTATTTCATAGTGCCTGAATTGAGTTCAACTTACTTCTAGAACGGTTTCTAACTGAAACACATTTCTAAGCGAGATGTCAAATCATCTTAACATTTCGCTACTCTGGGTTCGCAGTCATAGAAATATTTTCAGCAACTATAAGGCAACGAGCTGTGCAAATAATCACTGGGAATACTTAAAAAATTTGACTAAAGCGTTGATATTAAATATTTATTGTGTTGAACAATATAATAAAAGATGCGGAGTTTCATCGATGTACAGGTAATTGCATACAAGTCAGCCGCGTTCTTTTAAAAAAGAATCTGACACTTGCCTTGTTAACATATCAGTCTTGTGGCTTATTTTATAGTTTAACGGGTCATATCTGTTCTGGAAATTATCCTAGAAGCTCAAAGCTCCTTATTAAGCCTTTTGGCCTAATTCCGGAACCTCACTGAAAAAAACTTTTTAGTATTTTGCAAATATTCGAGGTCGTTTTTAAACCTTTAGCTTTCTTATACAATAACACAACGGGCCAATAGGTCTAAATGGATCTAAATGGATCGTCAGCATAACCTGACCTGACGAAACTGTACTTTAACAGTATTTAAAGCAGTAGTAAGTTTTGAATCAATTGTTGTGATTTTTTTTTAGTCCATAATTTATGAATTTACTCCATGATATGATGAAATCAACTGCCTGAACTTTATGTTAAGTAGTGTAGCACTCACATAACTCCGGAAATATAATACTTTGGCAAATATTGTGTAATATTTGTGTCACAGACATATATTTGCAACGAGACAACAGCGAAAGGCAGTACACAAAACACTCAACCACATCCGTAAACTGTTTTATTGCGCAGAAAAGTATGTTAAGGATTTTTTCTTTATCGTTTCAGCAATTGTTTAAAAACTATTATACTTTTTTCTTGTTATTTTGATTTTATTGTGCATCTCGTTATTTATTTTCTTTTAATTTTTTAAACATTTGTACTCTTTCACTTATTAAGTAAAAACATATAAGAGTAGAAAAAAAAATGCAAAAAAAAATTCGAACAAAATAAGTTCATGCAATTCAGCAAAGGACACAACTGTGCATTTTCGCATGCACCTACATACCTTGTGGGCCACATGTACTCATACATGGGAATACCTGCAGATATACTGGTATAAATCTCTGTTAATAGAAATGCTTATGCATTGCAAAATTCTTGCATGTCAAGCACGGAACTACGTACAATTGCTTTCAATTTGAATCGTAGAAGTACTTTTGAGGCGACTCGATTTCTTATTTGTATTTACTTATGTTGTATTTTGCTTTTGCTTTTTCTTTTGCTTTAATTTCATTCTTGTGTTTTTTTATATCTTCTATTCCTTTTATTCTTTTTTTTCAATTTTCCATTTAACATATAATACATATAAATAATATATGTATACATAGTTTCTTTAGTTTAACGGTTCAATGGTTCAATCAACGAAAGTTGAACGGGCGCGTTACTAATAACAATTCCAGTAGTCTGAGACATTCATTCCCTCCACTATAGTTGTTCTAGGCATTCAGGCATTCAGCCTGAGACCCTTTGCATTTATCTAATACTATAAATTTTGAATGGAAAGTGAAGTTTTTTTTGTATAGCAAATGCTAAGATTTTCAAAAAAAAACTAAGCAAAGGAAATGATTTGGCTGATATAAGATAACCACTTGACTATAAATATTTGGAAGAAGAAAAATTTTATTCTATCAGATATATATAAAATTAAATTAGTTCACAATCAAACAACTAATAACATAGATGTGGAACTATAAAGAAATAAAATAGAATAAAATGAGAGAAAAAAAAATAAATTGGTACTCAACCAATTTTAATTAGTCAAGATTTATTTTTTTTCAATTTGTTTATTTACAATCTGTCTTATATACGACAATAAGTAAAATTATTTACTACTATTATATTATACTTATGTTATATGGTATGCTACAATTTATTTGATAATCTATCAGTAGTTGATCTATCAGGTATACCAAGATGATGGACTCTTTTAAGTCTTTTTAGTCTTAGTCTTTTTAGACTTAGTCTTCTTACAGAAAATAGTTATTCTGTGAGATTAACGGCTAAACTATTTACGTAGTTGTGAAGTCTATAAATGTATCTATTACTAATGGAGCGTATTTCACCTTTAACTAAATGAATTTGAGATTCTTGTGTTAGGATCAAGATGTAGTGTAATTTTATCGAAAGTAACTCTTTCTAATGAAGGGAATTCTAATTTATAGCAAATAATGTTGACCTTATTAAGCTTAAAGCTAAGGCCACCTAAAAGGTTTTTATAGATTCGATATATACAAATAACATCTAGTTCTATTAATCTGAAAGAGTAAACACTCTAATCTAATGCACTCGAATCTGTTAAATTCTGTTGCCCAATCCAACACTTTTAGACTATTCTAACTTTTTTGTAGTAGTTATAGTAGATATTTATAATTCTCATAAATACATATATTGAATCAAATCACACTTTATTTGTTATGTCATATAAAACAGCTTCTAATTTCAGAGTAATCCTCCTACTCTGGCAATATATCGAGAGTGTTATAAATTAATTGTATGTGTTATACATTTTACTTGAGATTTATTAATCGAAAATGAAAATTGCACTAAGAGCGAATCTCGATTGAAAAAGTCACACCAGAATTGGCAATCAAAAACGGCTTATTTAAAAACTGAATATCTGCTTTTGATCGGGATTAATATAGGTGAGATGAAGATCACATGATTGAAGAATCCAAAAAGTGTGCATTGATATAATTAAAAATGCTTAAGTGGTTTAATCACAGATCTTATATAGATTAATAAAATCTTGCGCTGTTGATCTTACAGTGTGAGTACAATGTATAACACTTATTTATTTAACAACAGACAATCTCGTTTCTTTCCATGTAAATATAAGTTATGATTGGAATGGAGACCACTTTTTTTAAAGAGTTTAAAAACATGCATTTTTTTAATTAAAATTTTTTAATTTTACTCTCTATTAACTGCGAGGTTTCTTCAAAATGCGTCTCTACGACTTGATTGGATTATTGTTTATCACTTTATCAGACTAAGAAATAACTGACCTCAGATCTGCATACCTCCTCGTGGAGCCTGTAACCGTTCTGAGATTCGACAATTGATGTTTTTAATAAATAATTTTTTATTGAGTTATACGATACAAGTTCATTCATCTTACAGTGTATATATAAGATAAAGCTTAAATCTGCTTCCTTTCGATCGAGTTTATTGTACAGTGTGACGAGAATGAAGATCATATTTCTGAACAACTCACAAAGTTTACATATATATACATAATATAGATAATATATATAAAGAAGCCCAACTAGGCTATATGCAGCAAAAACCAAGATCATATTTTTGAACAACTGTGGGTTAATATATATATATATATGTGCTCAACTGGGCTATATGCAGCTTAAATATGGTACATAATTCTCGCAAAAGCCGTATGTGTTAGCCTAAAAGAGTGTTAAGGCTCATATGCATTGTGTATTGTATACAGAGGAGATTACATAGATATTCTTCAAATTTTTGGTTTAAAAGTAGTCATTTAGTTACTGATTCCATTTACGGTTAAAATGGTTTCTGCACAATTAAATGGTTAGAATATGTTTAAAATTATTTCATTTGAATAAAAACAAAAACTTGTTTCCACTCAGACATACATTGGTCAAATGAGAACGAGCAACCCTGCTTATATATACCACAAAGTTAACATAGTTGAATTCACAAAGAAGGTTTAAATTAAAACTAATCAGCTAATGTAGTCGAGTGGCAATAATATATATAAACACGACCCAGTACAAGTGTCTGGCCATTACCGGAATTTTCCTAAAACTCGTATTGCAAAAACGCAAAAACACAAAACCAAAAGCAAAACAAAAACAAAAATTAGAGAATAAGAAGGAAAAAATAATTTAGACTATAAAGAAATTAGTTACAAAGTAGGAAAGAGCAAAGTAAATAAAATAAATAAAACTAAAATTACATTAATTGCGTAATTTTATAGTGTCTGACATTTACTTAGGTTCTGCCAATTTTTATAGCACACTTCTAGGCGCATTACGCTTTCCTTTGCCTGTCATGTCTGCGAAAGTGCTAGTAAAATTGAAGTTAATTACTGCAAATTAAGAATAAAATAACGAACATATGGGTAGAGAGTGTTACAGTTTGGGTGCTAAAAAATAGAAGAAATGAAACTTAGTGTGGTAAATGTGGTAAAAAAGTAAAAAAAAGTAAAAAAAGTAAAAAGAGAATAAATGGAAATCAGAAAAAATGGGAAGAAATCAAACTAAAAAATTAATTTGCATTTAATTGACTTAATTTGACTAAAGGTGAAAGTTCCTTTAAAGGACAATTACAACAAAAACGAAAAATAAATTGCCAAATTCAATACTTACGAAGTCTTCTAGAGTACTTCAAATTTCAAAAAACCATTGAAATTTTTTTTAAATAAATTTTTTTTTTTTTGTATTATATGAAAGACATAAAAGACACATGAATTAGACATTGTAGAAAGTCAGGCAATCTTTAAAAAAGTTTTAATTGATGGCATGAAATTTAAGGAGCAATTAGCTTAAAAGTTTTCATCATATTTTAGTGAAGAATTATATAAATGCATAAAAAGTTAAGTAGTTTAAAATTTTAAACTAAAAACCAGAACTTATGTACAATATTGAGGAGTGGAGGCATATATAGTATCAAAAATGAGTGCAGAGGCAACATTTGTATTTTTAAACTATATTAGTTTGAATATTTCTTGATCATAAGTTAAAGTGTATTACTTGTGCCTAAGAATAGTAGCTAAGAAAGTAGAGAAAATAAGTCAAAAAATGAATATAATATTTACATAAAAAAAATTGAAATGGGTGAGAGTTGTTGTATGTAAAACTTTCCTATAATAACCATTTACTTGTACTAAAGTATAAAGTCACAACGATAAGCTACCCATATTTTACACAAAATAAGCAGTTGATCAGAACTCAATATATAGTACAAATTATAACTCACTATATGGTATAAATCAAATGGTATAAAGCAAAGCACTGATAAAACCGTACTCCTTCAAAACAATTCTTAGATTCTCGAAATGTTATTTAAAGTTGGTTACGCTCAATGTAGCCTGAAATATCATCTTCATAAACTTTCATAAACAACGATTATCTGCTAATTCGAAATACAGATTATGCCTCAAAGATGAGGACATGCATATTCTTTGTAACTGTCCAGCTTTAACAATACACAGCAGAAACTTATTTTATATGGAAAATCTGTCACCAAAACAGATTAAGAGTTTTTTTCTAAATTTGGGGCTGGACTTTGTTCACAAAGCTTTATAGGGCTTTGTGTAATCAATAGTGAAATTGATACAGTCGGACTCTTCTGGCCGTAGTAAAGGCTGTTGGGCGATTTCACGTTTAAATTTTAATAATAATGGTATAAATCGTAGCTCAATAGAAGTATAAATCGTACCTCAATACATAGTATAAATCGTAGCTCAATATGTAGTATAAATCGTACCTCAATATGTAGTATAAATCGTAGCTCAATATGTAGTATAAATCGTAGCTCAATATGTAGTATAAATCGTAGCTCAATATGTAGAATAAGCAGTAGCTCAATAAATAGAATAAGTCGTAGCTCAATATGTAGTATAAATTGTAGCTCAATATGTAGTATAAATCGTAGCTCAATATGTAGTACATATTGTAGCTCAATTTGTAGTATAAATCGTAGCTCAATATGTAGAATAAGCCGTAGCTCAATATATAGAATAAGTCGTAGTTCAAAATCTAGTATAAATTGTAGCTCAATATGTAGTATAAATCGTAGCTCAATATGTAGTACATATTGTAGCTCAATTTGTAGTATAAATCGTAGCTCAATATGTAGAATAAGCCGTAGCTCAATATATAGAATAAGTCGTAGTTCAATATCTAGTATAAATCGTAGCTCAATATGTAGTATAAATCGTAGCTCAATATGTAGTATAAATAGTAGCTCAATATGTAGTACATATTGTAGCTCAATTTGTAATATAAGTCGTAGCTCAATATGTAGAATAAGCCGTAGCTCAATATATAGAATAAGTCGTAGCTCAATATCTAGTATAAATCGTAGCTCAATATGTAGTATAAATTGTAGCTCCATATGTAGTATAAATCGTAGCTCAATATGTAGTATAAATACTAACTAATATTGAATAGTTTTAGTAAGTTCAGAGTGCAAACTGTTCCAACTTTTATGTTACATATTATTACAATTGGACTCTTGCATTAGATTATATAGTAATCATATTATATTTATAGACATTTTATAGACAATACCTTACATTGAGCACGATCATGTAAACCTTATATATATTATTTGAAATGGTTTCGTCTATTTTAACCTACTAATCAAGTTTCTGGATTTCACAAGTTCGCAAACCTTAGATAAAGTTGCACCCTATCATAAGGTATGGTCCTTATGTATATCAGTGCTTTGAACACATCAAGGCACTGTAAATACATCTCTTAGTATTTATATAGAAATTAAATTTATATATAATTTTTTAAAACATAAATTAAAAAATACTTATTAATAAAAATAATAAAATGTATGACCGTACAATTGCTCCTATTTTAACTCATTTAACCGGTGTGAACACTATTATTCATTAAAACTCATTAAACGAATTTAGTAAGTGTTGTAGAAAAGAGTTAGTAATCAGAACTCTGCATCAGAACAATAAGTATTATAGATGATATTTCCATTTTCCATAGTAACAAAAATACAGAAGTTCAAAAAAAAATCTAACCTCAAATACAATTGGAGTTTTGTGATTTCTGACTAATATGAAGAGCAAAGAAATTCTTTAGGTTAATAGAATATGCTAATAAGTCAGTAACCCGTATATTTGCTGCTTTTCACAAAATAGAAAATTTTATATATTTGAAAATTTTATATATATATAATGAAGCTGAGCAAGGGCATTTCTGTAACACTGCGCACAATGAAGTTACAGACCCTGATTTCTGTATTGCAGGAATTTGAATTAAAGTCAGATTTGTCAACTAATGTAGCGAGCGATTGCAGTGTTATGCCCAAAGCACTATTAAACTACACTCTCTAGTTTTTTTTTGAGTTGATCTTTAGAGTAACAGGGTCTTTGACGTACGAGACCCTATGCTCAACTGAGAGATGAGGATGACATAAGAAGATTAGAATAACAAATGAAAAAGTTTTGTGATAAATAATTCTTCTTCACTTTATTTCTCATGTGTTCTGAGTTCTGAACTTTGGAGAGGTTTTTAATAAGCAAATAGAACATTTCATCAGTATTTATGGTTGATAAAACTGGCCATATATGGTATATTGAAAATAAAAACAGAATTAATTTGCAAACATTTCTTTGATTTCTTATACATATTGATTAGGAAGTGATAGTTTTTAATATTTTTACTTTAATTACTATTCGTAATTAAGTTAGGTTACGTTCTCTTAAGTTTTAATTAATTTTAATTATTATAACTAGAGCATAAGCAAAGTTCTGTAGTTGAACTAAAGTTTCAGTAAGAATATAAATAAAAATAAATTAATTAATATTAATTATTAAATAAAATTTGAAGTGATTAGAAATTAGAATGCCTTTATTGTTTATAAACTAATGTTACTATTTTGCAAAGTGTGAGCGACTAATAATTGCTTAGTTTGTGTCCTTATACTATATATATATATGAATATAGAATATTATATATCTTAATCTAGCTCAAAACAAACTACAAATAAAAAAGTATTAAGAGTTCATAACAAACACATGCAGCTGGTGCGATTATTAAAAATTTTATTAAATAAAGAACAGAAAAAATTAAACTGAAATGAAAATCAGAAACGGAAACAAAATTAAAATGATCGAATTAAATAAAAAAACAAATAAATATATATATATATTTTATATATAACTATTTTTACTAATTAATTTTTAGAAATAAAATATTCCAAATAAATACACAAAACTGATAAAATTAAGAAAAAAAACAGTACAGTTAAATTGTACTTTAAAAAGTTTCAAATCGAAACTCCTTTTTTGTTAATTTAATTAAGAAAAGCAACATTAAATATCCTGGCAAAGGATACGCAGTGTTGTTATTTAAAAATTAATTTTTAATAGATTTGTTAAAATTTTTTTTCTGTTTGTTGTTCAAATAATTTTAAATTTAATATCGGATTCAATCTCAATTTGTGTTTTAATTAATTTAATTTAATTTCTTAATTTTTTTTTTGCAAAAAAACTTCCCAACTACTTACTGCTGGCATAAGCTGATCTGTACTTCTGACGCGAGTCACCTTATTTTTCGTTATCAATCTCTTCACACACTGCTCCACTTGCACGTTCCACTTCATGAAGGTCACATAAGCAATATAGATGAAGAACAGGATGAGCGCCTCCCACCAGTAAATACGGCTATCCCGGAAAAAGTAGATTAAAACCAGTAAGCTGATGCTGTAGAAGGTACAATCGCGGAATAGTGGCCACCACGTAAGGGTTAAAACAGTTTTGGAGAATAATGCGCACATGCCAATAACGAATAGTATATTGAATACAGCTGAGCCGACAATTGTACCGATACCAACATCATCGAATGAGACAAATACACCAATAACACTTGTGAATAGTTCGGGTGCACTGCCGCCGGCAGCCATGAATGTAGCACCGGCAACATCGTCGGTGATGTCAAGTTTCTCGATGATCACGTCCAGTGAAGGCACGAAAAATTCATCGCAGACTATTGCCAATGCAACAAACATATAAATCACACCAATTATATGACATATGACGGCGCCACGTTCTAATTGTTCCTTTGTAAATAGATCCTTGGGGAAGAGTGGAGTTTTTATGTCAATGGTTTTATTGCCGTAATGTGTATCTAAAAAAATAAAAACAAAATACAAAATTAATAATAGACTCTCTTAATTTAGTTATAAATAACATAATCATATGTTTATTCTATATAAAAAATAGGTAACTTAGACATATTAAAATGATTCCACAATCAATTAATAGTTAAGGTATCATATTAAGTAGTATTATCACAATGAATATTAGAGATTATATGAGTTCAAGAATAGGATTGATTGCCACAGTAATTTTACAATTCAGACTATTAACCTATATCAGCTACATAGAACTCAGTCTTACCTATATTATATCAATGGAACTAAAAAAAAAAACAAAAATATAGTGGTTAAAACTGATTCCTGAACTTAGTACACAATAGATCACCTCATCACTGTATAGATCACTATACGGCACTGTAGCTGGAACTACTACCAGCACAAACTAGATATCTCCAGGTCCGTTGTATGCTGACACTGTTGTGTAGATAAAAAAGTAGTGGACCACTTAGTCGCATATATGTTCTCCATCTAGACATTGGAAAACTTGAACTACAGAAACTATATATTTAACATAACAACAATAAAAGCTGGTCAGGATTGTTAAAGCTGTTTGTTTGTTAAATAAATTAATTTCTGTTTTGATGGAAAAAAATGTGGGTCTTAATTTATTTAGTTCAGAAGATGTTCTACGTCTCTTTCACACATTCATTTGTACTTTAAATTTTATGTTTCTTAAATAAAATATTCATACGTTTTTTGAACCACTTTTTGGATGAGTAACATTACGTTGATTCGTATACAAATGCTACGAAGTAGCACTTTTATTTTTAGTGTATGTTTTACAAACTATATATTGAAATATTATTACAAGTTATTGATTGTGTAAAATTAGTTTCATATCTAGTGAATTATATTATAGTATTGTTTTGGTCCCCAAGTGCTTTCTTTCGGTATTATTTTACCATAACTAAGAAAATCTTTGAAATAGTTTGAGCGGAACTAAGATAAACATATCTCAATACTCTACACAAAAAAAAATGGTCTGTAAAATTTTATTATTATTTTTTTTTTATGTTCGAGGTATTTATATTGCTACAAAAACAACATTCTTATTATTTTCGAAAGTCAAGCTGCATTTCAGTATTCGACCTCTACCACAATTCATCTAAAGCAAAAAATAAAAAAAAAACAAATAATAATCCTTGTTCATTCTTTGTCAACTAATTAAGTAAGTTAGTAAGTTATTATAGCACCGAACAAGCTTTCCCATGGATAATGATACTCTTTCCTGAAATCTTAGCACCTAGTTCCAATTTAACACCTGAAGCTTTGCTATATCCTTTCCATCTTACACAATCGAGTCATTTTTGCTTTGGTCTTTCTTGCGCACTATTACTTAGCGCTACATACAAAATTATCTGTGATAGTGGACGACATTCTTCCATTTATTGAACATGCTTCGGTCATCAACGATATTACGCTTATGTGAACTTTTCCACATTTTCTTTTTAAGATATGTTCGAACGCTCATGATTTTTTTTTTTTTTTTCTATAAGAACTATTTTAACCTCGACGTTTCCTTAATAATTTTCTCTTAAACTATAAACATATTGCAGATCCATGTTATAACAGAACTAATAAGGGTTTCGCAAAAACTGCACCTGGTTTTTATGCACATTAAAAGATTAATTGACAGGGATGAGTCTATCTTAGTTACAATCTCCGATATCGTTGTTAGTATCTTTGAGTATCCCAAGATTGCTGTGATTGAAGCCTTTGCACAGCTCTATACATTATATACCATATATAGAAAAGCTAAAAATGCTAATTGTAAAATCACCTTTAATAAATAGAAAAATAGAAACATTTTCTTCATTTTCACAAGTTTGTTCCTCATTTTCACAAGTTTGTTCCTCATTTTCACAAGTTTATTCCTATCATATAAAAGAAAAAATTCTCTTCCGCTAATCAGGGAAAAAAATTCAATAGCGCAGTGTGTATCTGATTTCCATGAAATGTAAGAGAAATTTTCTTCCGCACGCTATCACTTAATGACAACAGTATCCGATTTGTCATTCAAGAATCTATCTATAGATGGCTAATTGAAATTGAAATTTAAGTCCGAAACGAAGTAACCAGAACTTTTTCTGGTCAATTTTCCATTCATGCGTTTGACGGTGCATCATCACCAGCATGTTCAGCTCAGCCTGCGCCTTTGATGCACACCCTCCACATTCAACCTTAATTAATTGAAAAATAGGCGACTGAAGGTGTGCAGATGGCTATGGTAGTATATATATATATGCGAGTACGAGTATGTACTGATTGGATTGATTCAGTCATCTATAAGAGTGTTCACATTTACTATATCAACAAACGTATATAGATTCGTATAATTGCATTTAATGCTATTTACTTTATTTTTTTACGACGAAAGTTTTTTGTTCGCAAATAAAATGTGAGCAAATAAAATATAATTGATTTCGCATTTCCATGAATTTTTTATTAAAAACTGTTTTTTTTTTATTAAAAACTATAGGAAAAAGAAATGATTACGGCATTTTTGACTAAATCTTATCTGTGTTCTAGGCAAAGCATTAATAAATGTCAGTCAACAAATATCTTTGCTTTCTTTTTTGTTGGTTTTGCTCCGATAAGAAAAGTAACTGCAGCCACATTTGAAGCTAAAAGAATTTGTTCAAAATTCTAATTATATTTAAAAAAGAACATTATATAAATAACGTCTGAGCAAAACTAATAATAAATTAAGTCAGTAATTAAATCAAAAAAAAAAAAAAATTAGAAGATAAATGTTAAAAACAAATTGACTTACTCATAGAAAAACATGTGCACGGGAGGTAGTGCTTGGGATGTCATGTAAGCTCGTGTATAAAATTAAGTGATAATTAAATTAAAATCGCTTAAAATAAATTTTTAATTAATTTTTTAAAGACCACTTTCAGTCTGTGTTCTTCAAACATATTTTAAACTAAAGAATTGCAGAAATCTGTGTATTATAAATTAATTTGAATTAATCACGAAGTATAGTTATTTATATTGTACATAAATGTTATAAACAATATGATATATATAATATAATATATACAACACAATACATACAAATAAAAATATTTGTGTATAAACATCAGTGCATAAGGCTTTATAAATATACAAAGTTTTTCGCCCGAACATAATAAGATGCTTTAAGGTGAAAATTTTTCACTAGAACGACTGATAGAATGCCATGGAGCTAGATTTGGCCTACTATGTAGTATCTCCTGCAATGCATGTCTACCAACTGTTGAAGAAAGAACACCAAAACACGTGTTGTGTCTGCGTTCGGACTTGGCTAGAACTAAGCTTACGTTTATGGGAGCTCCCTTCTTTAACACATTCAGCTATATATCCAGTATTAGCATTCCTCAGACTCTCGCCTTTATAAATGCTTTAGGCTGCTGGTTTAAGTTCGACCTTCTATTACTACCCACTATTACGAGGAATTGTGGATTCAAAACAGTTTTCGTAGCTAATTAAAGAGGATGATAGAGAACGTTCAGGACGAACAAATACTACCACTGATAAGAGAAACAAATAAAATATATATAATAATAAATAATAAATATAATAAATATGGCGTGTCCCCTTCTTTAACACACTCAGCTATATATCCAGTATTAGCATTGCTCAGACTCTCGCTTTTATAAATGCTTCTGGCTTGTTCTAATTCGACCTTCTTCCACCCACTTTAACGAGGAATTGTGGATTCAAAACGGCTTTTTTTAGCTAATTGAAGAGAATTCGTTACTCCCTCCACTGCAACTAAATAACTAACGATTGATAGAGAACGTTCTGGAAGAACAAATACTACTACTGATAATAGAAACAAATAACATAAATACAATAAATATATAGGTATATTATATATAGGAATAAAGTGGTACGCCTGTGATAGGTATTATATTAGATTAAATTAGATTTTAAAAGAGTTGAAAACTATGTCACAACGTCAATGCATCCTTATTGTGACAAACCTACTTAAGTTCCATAGGTGCGTAGCAGTTATGTTGCCTAATTCCGTTATAAGTTGATAAGTACCAAAGTCTGAATCTGGCGAAACTATCACAGCGACACAGAATGTGTTCTGCTGTTTTATTCTCTTCGTGACAAAGTCTGCAGCTATCGTCCCTTGTAATATCTATAATCAATATATGTTTTTTAACTCCGTAATTTTCAGTGACAAACTCTCTGATAAGTTGGATACCTCTTCTATTCAGCATTAGTAGGTCTCTAGTTCTGGATTTTGATCGTTTCGGCATAAATTCATGAGCTTGTCTACAGGCAATTATATTATCCCAATCAGTCTGAGCTGCGTTTTCCAATCATTCAGTTTTACAAGTCGAAATGCACGCAATTGAACTATGTCCTATAGTCCTATGAAAGGACTATGAACTATGTCCTTTCAACGTTTTCGAGTCATCCGTGTACCACAAATAGTAATCTCCAACAAATAAAGGTATGATCCGTGCCCAGTCATTCCTCTGTGGCATTAGTACATGAAACTTTTGGTGTAAGTTAAATTTAGGTGAGCAAATGTTTGATATGGTGATGTATAGCCATTGTTCTCTGTGCATTTCCTTGCCTTAAAAGGTCTTATCGAGTGATTTTGTTGATCGATTACTAGTTAACTGTAGTTTGGTTATAAAGGTCATCTGTGATAGGTATATAAACATATATATTATCTATATATGTATATCTAAAGTTATATTTTTATATCTTACAATGAATCAGTTTTTAGTTTAAGTAGCAGTTTTGTATATATATATGTATATATATATATACAATAAATACATATGTATCTCTTAAGTTCAAAGAGTTAAAATAAACTTTGTTTTATTATAGTCAAAATGTTATCGTTTAACTTTAGAGTTCATAGCTTGAGTTTAACTTCTGCTATTAGAATTTATTTTTTAATTAATTTTACTTAGTTTGATAGAAGTGTTCTCTATGGTTCGTAGCATAGCTTAAATTTTAGCCAACATAATTTAATAAAAGTAATTTTCTTAGTTTGATACAAGTGTTTTCTACTTCACTTATGAAGTTCGATGTCGTTGAGTATAATGAATGGAATTACGCTGATTAAAGTTAACTATATTCGTCGTTTACTGACAATCTGACTAACAATTTTTCCCTACGTGACGTACGTGTTCATCGTGAATGTTGGGCTATGAATAATAGATTCTTTGACTTGAATACGTACACGTAAGTTATTATCGCAGAGCAGTAACCTCGTTCACACCCATTTCGTCTGTTTTAACAATAATAAAGGTAGTATACTCTATGAAGGTACTACAAGCAAATTAGTATTCATCTTAAACACTTGACTCATTTGATAATTCTTTAATGATTCTATTATGACAAATGTGAAGTGTAAATACATTGCTCTAAATGAAACTATTTTAATATAAAAAAAATAGTTGTCATGTTATCATAAAGCTCAGAAAGTTCATAAAAATCTTTATTAAGAGTGTTTTTCTTATATAAAATAACAATTTGTAATTTTTTTTAACTATATATAAGTCATTTATTCTAGGGTAAATGTTCTCCAAACAAAAAATATAAGAGATATATAAAAAAATATTCTGTAATATTTTGGCTAATATAGATATAAATTAAGATGTATAACTTACAATATATAAAATGAAGATCCTATTTAAGAGTGGAATTTTCAAAAAAAAACTAATAACCCTTAATACAATTAATTAAAATAAAAAGATTGATTATTAATTTAATGTATTAGATAAACAGAGCTGGTAGCTGCATTTATCTAATACCTTTGTAATAATAATACACACCAAATTTCATTTAACTTTAACCATTAGCCTATTTACACGGTATCAGTTAACTTTCGCTAACTACTTATCCTGACTTAATGCTTAATTGTTAAGCATTTCTTTTTTTGCCAAAAATGAATTTCAAAAAGAAGGTAATTTGGACCCAAATCGCATCTTTGTATATATTAATGACTAAGTAAATAAAACTGGTGTGACATATATAGCAAGTTTGTAAATTTCCTGGCAAAGTTTTTGGAAAACAAAGAGCCTAAGCTCTTTGTATGTGTCAATATAAAGTATAATAACTATCTATGCATGTATGTATCTATATATTTTCTTCGAGTAATCCGAGCACTTAAAGTTCTTGATCTTAATATTCGAATTCGAGTATACTTGAGCTGTTGCAAACTTCTAAGTGTTCGAATATATTGAAGCACTATGGTAAAGTCTTATTATTTCTTTATAAATTATTTTAAAAATCAGGTATGTATGTATGCATTTAATCTTTAGAATCATTTTTTCAAAAACTTTATTAGAAGTATCGTTATAAATGATTTAAAATTTTATTGACTAAGGTATTTGCAGTAGCAGCACTTTTCAAGAGAAAAGTTTTTCATAAGATTTTTGATACTCTACGAGTTGGCGACGACTACCGTATCGCAATGAATCAAGAGTTGTAGAAGCTTTATTAATTTTATTGCGAAATTGATATAAATCAGCGAATTTACATCCAGTGTCTTTGATGGTTTGGTCATGTTGGGAGAATGGATACAGGTGCTCCAACAAAAAAGGTGTTTGAAGCGTGTCTCCGATGGAGTGATCAAGCACTAGCCGCATTTAATATATGATACTAGAGAAGCCGCACACGCAACGGAGGCATTTGGAGAGACATGCTGCGTAAGGCCGGAACTCGAAAATGTATTGTTATTGCTATTTAAAATATAAACAATGATGAATTATGTGTAATAATCAAATATTGATCAATACAAAGTATGATGTTAAGCATATACTAATTACTCTGTTTTATTTTTATGTTATGTTGAATTTTAGTAATATTAATATTTTTATTTTATAAAAAATATATGTAAATTAAAATCAAAATCGGATACAAAGAGTTCGAAAACCGTTTCGTGTGTAAAGCGCAGTGCAGACTATTATTTTTGAGTGTCATTTAAGAGAAAAAATCTAAGAATAACACTTTAAAATGATAGTCGGTACCTTTGATTGACACGTAACCAATATTTTGGCTCAACATTCAGCTTCTCGCCAACATGGTGTGAATGATAGTCTGTCACCCAAAAACATGCATTCGTCATTCAAGAGCATATTTTTGCGTGGTTGCACTAACACACTTACAGCGTGCGTAAACACCCTTATTCTACAAAAATTTACCATGAATGAGAATTCTTGAATGTGAGCATGTTCAAGTTCGGTCGTTAAAACAAATTTGAGCAAGAGAGAGCGCAACTTGAATGATATTTAAAAATAATAGTCTACACCGCGCTTAAAATAATGATCCATAATCACATACATATAATAATTATTTGTTCTATCAAATTGACCGTCTGTAGTGTACCAAATGCTAATCTTAAAAAAATTAATTGTGCATTTGTTCATCAATGCAAGCAATAAAATTTGAATGCATCATTTTGCGAAACCGGCATGAATCACCAAAGTGGGCTTACTTTTCCACACTACACACATATATGTATACGATCTTTTATTTACATTTACATGCCACAGAGCATATGAATTTATTGTGTAAGGTATTCACTAGATGCACTAAAAACAACAATAATAACAATAAATGAAATAATAACAGTCAGTGGCACAAAAATAACAACACTAACAATAATACCAACAATGCCAACACCAACACCAATACCTACAACAAGAACAACAACAAGAACAACAATAAGAACAACAAGAGAGTAAAACATAAAACGACACTTTCAAGTATTTTTATATAAAAGTAATCATCATAAAAATGCATGAATCACTGTAAAATTTATCAGAATTTCAAAGTAAAACGAACTCATTTTCAACACTCATATGTGTACACACAAACATACATACAGCACAGTACGTATACTTCGTGCATATGGCATTCGTTTGAACATGTTTGTATATATATGCTCTTATTTGTACATATATGTGTGTATATGTGCAGATGAATTTACTTACGAACAAGTCTATAAATTCATACACAATATTTAAATGATTTTATTGTTGTTATTGTTGTTATTGTTGTTATTGCTATCACTGTTATTTTTTGTTAATCTGGCTGAGGTTGACATTGTTGTCGCTTTTGCAGTTGATTTGGTTGTTGGTTTTGTTGTGTTAGTTCTGTTGTTGGTTTTGTTGTAAGTTCTGTTGTTATTTCTATTATTGTTGTTATTGTCTTTATTATTACTCTTTTTAAGTTTTTTCTGCTTAAGAACGTGCATAAAATTTATTAACAAGAATTTAATATGAGTTGAAGTGGCTGTAAAATAATGTATGTAGGAAAAAAAACAGTTCAGACTCAGTCAGCAAAAGTCAAAGTCAATTTGCTGTGCAATTAAAATCCGGTTTCTGAAGAACTCATTCAAATGGAATGAATTAGTGAATGAATCAATTGATGAATGAATTATTTTATTGTAAATAATTTTATATGTAGCTCATATTACACAATTGATATACATACATACATACATACATACGTATGTATAAAGATGATAACAAATATAAATTATTATACTAAGTATCGCAATGATAAGATTACTAAATTATTAATGGAAAAATGTGTGTCTTTTATTTCGTTAGATAAAGATTTCCAATACAAGTATGGTTCTAAAAGTTACTTAAAGTCCAATTTTAACATGAAACATATTAATATATAGATTTTCCTAACTTACTATCATATTTATATATATTGATTCTGTTAACTCCTAGGAAGAGCATAGAATTGCAACAAAGATCTTCGACTCAGTACGATTGTTGACAAGTAGCATCAATTCTCGTCAGCTTTTCCACATGTCTTTCATTTTCATGTCAATTTGTTTTCTCCAAATATGTACAGATATGCTTCTTCTTTTGCTACCCATCGGGTTTCACTCAATCGCCATTCTTGTGGTATCACCAATCTATCTACGCAAAGTGTGACCGACCCAGTCCCATTTACGTTTTTTGATTTTTGTTTTTGTAGCTGTTTGTTGAGTTAAACACTATAAACGTTCATTTGGAATTGTATTTGGCCAAAATACTTTAATAATTTTGCGTAATGACTGTTTTACAAAAACTTGTAGTGCATTGATGCCATTTGCCGCAGCATTGCAAGATCGACATCCATATAGGAAGAAAGATTTCATGCTGGAGTTAAATATTCGTATTTTAGTTCGGTTGAGATTAAACTAAGATTATCTCCAGACTTTGTTTAAGTCACCAAACGGTTGTTTTGCCTTCTTGATACGTTTCTCGATGTCTCCACTAGATCCACCATTTGTTGATATGATGCTTTCAAGATAGCAGAAAGACTCTACGTTCTTAAGACAGCAGTTGTTTATAATAAAAGAATTTTGGATGTTAGCAATAATGCACATAACTTTTGTTTTGGCAACATTGAAAAACTTACTATCATAACGGCACAATTATTCGCCGATTAATTGTTTTTGTAATTTTTTCTTCTCACTTTTCTGCACTTTAAGCGGGTATTACACATGGTACTTGATGCCACAACTTGATATGTTGAATGGGAAATTGTGCTACTAAATATACTTACATATACGAAAATTACTATCTACTAGCAAGATCATACGCACTGGTTTTTAAAAAGACAAAAACATGAAGCACATTAAAAATATTAAATAGAGTGAAATAAATTTATTTTTCTTCTACTTCTTAATTGGTCACAGCGACCCGTTAATTGTTAAATTGGCTGTTAAATCCAATCGTTTAAATACTATATGGCATGGTTTTGAATTCAAAAATTACCAAAACAAAACATTAAATGCAATAACAATAATTCAAAATTATTTCATTTAAAAGATAGTATTTAAAAGATACGCTTTCATAACGGGTTTCAGCTTGATGCAGCATATCGCTCCAGGCACCTTACATGCGCACCTTCTCCAGTCCCGTACATAAATACAGTTAGTACTTTCTGAACTTGATCACTAAATCGGAGACGCGATTTATGTCTATGTCTTTTTTTCTTCAACTAAATACCCTTTCCGCTGAAGCTTCGTCATCTGTTCTTACTACATGATCAAATCAGTGAAGTCACTGAATGCTAATTCAGTGAACTATAAATGTTGTGATAGCTAATGGTTTAATCAGATGCGAAAATTGTTGGTCAAAACTTTTCTCTTAAAAACTGACAGTGTTGCATTCTTTTACTAATGGAATAAATCGAATTACAATATAGAAGTACTTATAGCTAAAGTTTATAAATTGCATTTTAAATTGGTTCACTTTTTCCGTTATTCCTGAGATTTTTTAACCAGTGAGTATTCCATGTTTTCAGAGTGATAAATCTGGTACGGAACATATAAATTCTAGTGAAATAAAGAGATAATATTTGTCGTAAATATGTGTTTAGTAGACTCAAGAGCAAAATAAATCTTGGGGGTTAAAAAAGTTTGAGGAATGGTGGACAAAGTGTGTCTTCAAAAAATCTCAAAAAATTCCTACCAATAATAAATAAATAGTGGTAAAAATGATTTATTTATTGCAATAACCAGTTAACGGAGTAGGTTTAACTTTCTCTGAACAAAATAAAAATATTACAAATATTACAGACTAAATACTATACGATCTCGCCAGATTTTATAAATTGAATATAATAAATAATTAAATATAATACAGAGCATATAATCCATGCTGAAATGAATTACAATCTGACTCAAATTATGAGCGGCTATGGAGGCTTTTTCAAATATTTTTAACGATTTCAACTGACAGATATTCCCTACTGCTCAAATTGCCATAACGTCGCAGAAACCGCAAACACATAGTCTACTAGTAAAAACTACTAGTAGAGCTTTTAGGGCATATAACTTCTCCTAACAACATTTTACATAAAATGTCTTCAATAGAATACAGTGAAAACATTCACAACTCAAATTATGCGGCGCCTGGAATATTATGAAGAGAAATGGAAAGCTCTTTAACAGCTTGTATATGCTGGAATGGCGTTCCCAAAACGATCAACTGGAAGATCAATTTTGAAGAAATACTAAATTGGTGATCCCGAGAGGGGTGACCATCGGACATCGGGGTGATTTTAGTGAATTGAAGTCTCACACTGACTTGATTATCGATTGCTTTAAAACTCGTTACACAAAAAATAAAAAAAAAAGAACAGAATTTTTGTGGGGTATAAATGACTGCAGATTAAAGACTTCCAATATCTTATATAGCGTCACTTTCTAAAAAAAATTTCGTATTATAAATGCTACTTCATATTTTATTTACATATTTCGTGTTTATTTTTTTTAAACCTGCTGTTATAAATCTACGGTCTTACAATAAGTTAACAGCATTACGGCTGATAAGTCCATAAGATAACCAATAAAACAATAGCTTTTTTACAAAATACACTCAAAAGTTGGTCATTTTAAAATTATATATATATTTTTATACATATATATTTATATATATTTTATATGTCTGCTGCTGCCAGTGTATCAATCTACCGACTTATCAGCCGTTGTTCTATTTACTTATTGTTAGATTATAAATTTTTAAAAGTATAATTTATTAAAGAAATTAATAGCAAAAAAAATAAATGTATGTGTAGGACATATATGGCGTTCCACACATATTCCAATGTTAATTGATTTTCAATAGATAATATAGATCAGAACATGTTCAGAACAATAACAAATTGAGTGAGCTTGAATTGCCATTTGCGTATTATTGGTTTATTATAATTACTTCCAAATATGTGACGTGATAAATGTCATAACATCATTTCGAGTGGAAGTTGTGAGAATACATAATACTTTCTGTATCACCGCCAACGCAAAATGGATTCGATATGGACGTAGATCAATCAGGTAATTTAGCGAAGAAAATGTATCGTAAAATTATTTATTGTAATTTTTTTTTTTTTTTTATTTTGCTTCTTACTCATTTTTGTGGTTGGCGTCGTGACGAGTTGAATGACTAAATGTACTCAGCAATTTGGCTTTGGTGCGAATTGTTTGTTTGCTCATTTTATATGCACTTCAAGATAACTTCAAAATATAAGAACATGAGTAACAAACAAATGCAAAGCAAAAAAAATTAAAAAAAAATATAAGTAAAAAAAAAACAGCCTTGAAAAAAAAATCGCACTAAGCAGTCTTAGTAGTGCCGGACGGCCTACGGAAAAATTCTTGACTGAAGCAAATATCAGTTGACTAAAGAAACTGAACTCAAACAGCGGTTGCGGTAGCGGCGGTGCTGGACAAATATAAAAATAAAAAAAAAACAATTATAACAATTAAACAAAAATAAATTCGTAGAAAATTTTAAAAATTAAAAAAATTATTGAATTCGAAATAAAAATAACTAATTTAAAGCTTTTTATAATTGAAGAAAAAAAAGAAATAAAACAAATTAATAATATTTATTGTTAACAAAGCTTGCAAAATTGCGTGATAACAAAATTAAACAGAATTAAACAAATCTTGATCATATTTTTATTTTAAAATTTAAACTTAAAGTGTAAATCAAAAAAAAAAAAATAATAAACAAATAAAAAGCGAATATGGCCACACAACTTGCTGTACCCACAACAATGCAAGAAACCTTCACCGAAGAGCCAAAAATCTATGTATCAAGTGTGCAGCTGCAGTTGAAGCAGAATTTGGATGACTTCGCCTGGCAAACTGTAGTAACGACACCCACTAATGACACCGACACGCCCACAACGGAAACGGAAATTGTGCCAACACAGCAGCAGCCGGTGGAAGCGATATCGGAGCAACATAAACGTAGTCGAGATCGTTTCACACCAGCCGATATGTATGCAGAACCACAAGACATTTACACTACATTACACAAATTTATGGATACTGAACGTTATCATAGCTTTTGTTGAGAAGCAGAAGTGGTAACTATCGACTAAAAAAAATTATTATAAAAAGTGAAAAAGGCTTAATGAAAATAAATACCAGAAGGCTACAAAAGATATAGTAATTGTGCCATTATTGATTAGTGCATTTGTGCTTTAAATAAAAATGAAAAAAAATTTCATCTAAATGGTATTTATCATTAAATATTTAAAAAAAATTTTATCATATATAGAAATTAACATATTCATATTGATATGAACTTTTTTTATTCTTATTTATGTATAATACAAAATTGACCAGCAACCAACAAACTGGAAATTTAATATAATTTTTAATTAAATAAAAAGTAATTACAAATTTTAATATAAACAAACATTTGATATTTTAATTTACTTCTTCTGCTAACATTAAAATCTATATATAATTTCAATTTATTTACCATCAAAACAAACCAGTACCGCGCAAACAGGCAACCCACAAAAGTAGGCAAGCACCAACCATAATCTCAAACATTTGACAATAAAACAAAATATTGCCCACCTTAAAAACCTTACCCCTCCTGGCCGTCCTCACACTCCATACCATTTCATCTCCACGCATCATAGCCCTCTGTAAAAAGGCAAGCAAATTTCAGTTTTCATTTCATTTGCTTAATTAATATTGTGCGCGCCTAAAATTCTCATTAAAATGGTAGCTGAAATATGCGAGAGTACAGAAAAGAACAAAATAATAATAATTATAATTAAAAAATAAATTTTGTACTTCTGTAAATAACAGATATAAGCATAAACATAAGGTTCAACCGAATGCAATTGCTGCGAGCAAAAGTTTGGCGCGAGCTACCTGCCCTTCTGTACCTAATGAGCATTACCTAACGGCTAGCGCCGAGCACCCAGTACCCAGCACCCAGCACTCAGTACCCAGCCCTGTGTACCGCACACCTAGTAGCATTCAATTGCTCGTCTTGGCATCATTTGAGTCGACTAGCAGCTGTTGTGCACTTCTTCCATTTAATTTTGCTACTTTTGTGCGTCATTATGTAGGGAAAACTTGGTTAAGTGTTTAAATGGTATGTGGATGGATGGTTGGATTTTTTACGGAGATTGCGAAAGAAAACCTTTCAAAAATTTTAAAAATTCTGTATGAATTATACAGCAGCAATGAGAGTTTTTTATAACAACTTTATTATAAAATTATATATAGACATTATTCATATTAATTGAACTCTAAAATTTAAAATCAGCAGATATAATTAATAGAACAGTTAGTATCTACTTCTGGTATACATTAACTGCCAAGTAAAGCTAATAGTTTTAAAATTAATCAATCACTTTCCATTGCTTTCCCTAGGACCACAGAAGAAACTACTTTAATATTTTGGGTATCGCTTTTTCTCGGACCTGGTATAGATACAAAAAAGGAAAACTGCCAAATCACTTTAGCTTCATCTTAAAAACTAAATAGCTTAACAAGGATAATACACGAATATAAATAGAGATTAGTGTAACTCACTTTACTCAGACAATCTCAAAAGCAACACAACATCAATAGGTGTCTCCGAGTGGAAATGTTGATAGTTGCATCAGCACTCGCCTTCTCAACCAAATCTAACCTAACCTATTTCTGCTGATTCTTTGACATCTTGCAATACCTAACTTTGTGTTAAATTAGCTTTTCAAGGTGGTGCCTACAAATTGACAGACGTTTGCACTTTTACGTAGTACTAAAATCGATTTTCACAGTTCCCCTAATCTTCTACATCAAATCCCTTTATCAAAATTGCAACATGAGGTGGGTCACTTTCAATCGCATCCATTTTGCACCATTTTTTTCAATTCATACATCAATATTCTTATTTTCACTGTCTATAACTTTGTCCTCAAATTTTCTTTTAAGCTTTGAACATTCCAGACATCCATGGAATGTCTGAAAATTTTCGACTAGGATATTTTGCATACTTGATTAAAGCATAAAGTTTACGGTACTGAATTACCATATACGCATACTGTAAACATGTTATTCCAAAACATTTGTGGCTTAACATAACTATCGATATGCGCTTATTTCATATTGAATTTCTGTCACTAGAATAGATTAAGTGCTCGTCTCTAGATTTACAGTTCTGGACTTTGTTCACAAAGCTTTAAAGAGCTTTGTATAGCCAATAGTGAAATTGGTACAATAACCCGGTTCTAGCCGCAGTACCGGTTGTTGGACGATTTCAATTATTTTAATAATAAATCAATATGCGCTAATAGGCAGTAACTGTGAATAGGTTCCTATACACCACTGACCAGACATAACTTCAGCAAGCTTTGTAGTGTTTACGCAGTCATTTTTAAGGTGTTCTCAGGAACTGTTCACTTTTTATGAGTGCCATCTTAATTTGTAATTCACACATGATCCAAGTGTCTACCATTAATTATTAGCAAGCTTAAGAAAGTATAGGTAACGATCAACAGGGGAACATGAAGCGGCACCTTTGCACCACTGACCAGAAAGAACGTCAGCAACCTTTGTAGTATTGACGCAGCCATTTTTAATGTGTTCTTAAGAACTGTTCTTGTTATATGAGTGCCATGTTAATTGAAAAGTTACACATGGTCCAAGTATCTTTCATTAATGATTGGTAAGCTTGAGAAACTACTGATAACGATCAACAGGGGAACATGAAGCGGTACCTCCAGAAATACATTTAGAGAAGCACCAAGACGGGACAAACCACCTGCCTGCAATGAAGAATTCTCTTTAATGTTTACGTATTCATTCCATATTCTCTCCATGCTTTTATTGTATGATGTACGTTTGAAGGGCTTTCATTGCAGTTTGGCTTTTAATAAAAATCTGTCCTTAACATGACTGAACACCACAAGACTAAAGAAATGATATGATGACCGATCTTAGAGTGCAAATATAATTCTCAAACTACCATTCTGTTTTTTGTTGGTTGTCAGAGTTCAAACGAGTGAACTCAAGTAAATGACACGCTTTGACGGGAAGGTCGCTTTAATATTGTCACTTTATTTATTGTAGTTTGATTTATATAAGAAAAAGAAAGAAATACTAAGAACCATAAATGGAAAAGTGCAAAAAAAAAAAAACATAGTGTCAAAATTACATGTTAAACCGGAAGCTCATTATGGCGCCAAGAGAAGCCCACAGCTACGAGCGATTTTGTGACAGTCGGTCGCGAGCCATTTCACTTGACATACAAATATCCGCATTATTTGGTTAGGCATCATACGAATATATACATACATAAATATATATAAATATTTCAATGTTAGTTATTTTTATTTATTTTATTTTATTTTCGCAGATTTATTAAAGTGCCTGACGTAAAAAGGGTTGTCACCTTGCCAGGCAACTAATGACGAGCTTCAATGCAAAGCGACCAAATCAAACGAAAATCAACTCAACGAGTACGAATAAATGCACAAATAAACAAACGATTAAAGTGCGAACTAGAAGTACAAAGCGGCGAGTACTAATGGAAGCAACCCATTTAGCTGAAGCGACTAACCAATCATTACCTGCTTTTCCATTTATTTCGGAACTTAGGACATAAATTCATTTCTCGAACTTTAGCACTTCGCTCGTACACCGCCATTTTCTTCTCATTTTCCTTTGCCTTTATTCGATTTCATCCTTTTTTCCGGGTTTGAGGTCCTCTAATTTGCTATGTTGGCGCGAGTATTTGTGTGAAAATAATTAACAACTTTTGTTGTTTGCAATTAAAAAAGCAAAATATCGGCAGAAAATAATAAAGATTATTGTTGCCGTAAATGCATTTAACTACGAAATTACTGGAAACGAATTCATTGTTTATTTAAGTAATTAAAAAGTTTAAATTGCTTAGGAGTTTGTTCGAGAAATCTTTAATAATTCACTGCATAAATTGAGTACACAGTTGTGAAGTGTGTACACAGAGGTCGATGGTTGATGGTTGATGGGGTACTATTAATTGTAGATCGGAAATTGCACCACTACCCATAGGACTTGGTGTTAGGGTAATTGTTATTTTATTCATTATCCATTTGATAACACAACACTAAGGTGATAGTCCAAAGTAAATATTTAAATTTAAAGATTTTGAAAGGAACGTTTTTCAATTTACATTAACATTACTATGGCTTTGTGTATGAGGAGACTTATCAAACACCCCTCGTATACTGCAGCAATATTTTAATTTTTATGAAAAATCTATTATTGTTATAGTTATTAGTGTTATTTTAATTAAATTATATAAAAACTATCCGCTGTGTTTCGGCACTAAAGCAGTCAATGATATATTGCAACTATTGGAGCAAGGCCGATACAAAAGCTGTTAGAAGATATAAGAGACACTGAAGATGGGAGTTTGAGGTTACCTAAAATTTCAGGCCACACAATACAGCGCGATGCTTGCATACTACTTGAATTAAGTCCACAATTTAAAATAGTATGTATAAACAATACAAAAGGAATGGATTAATGGATGATAGAGAGTTGAAATTTTTTATATATTGTATCTGTATTGATTTGCATAAATCTAAATTTTTTATTAACATATATTTAATAAAAAAAAAAACTTCAAGCTAATTAGGTGTTATCTTTATGATATGCAATATGTTATGATTGAATACCATATATCTAATAGCAGTCTAAACTATAGATTTGACTAAAAGCTTTATTAACTCTAATTCTCACATTAATTAAAACTGCTTAGATTCATTACATTTATTTTTTTTATTGATTTCAACCCAAACTTCTGTCTAGCATACGCTAAACTAAAGTCCTTATCTGACATTTATAATTAAGAAAGATAGTTTGTAACAAAATCTTACTGCTTCTAAAATTTGCTATTTTTTCATATTCAATAACTAAGTCGTATGTAATCATGATTATTGCACATCCTTATAATCCCTTAAGAAAACGAACTTGTTCCTCCAGACTTAAAACCATCATTACTTCTCTACTTTTCAATCTACTTCTTCAAGAGTTTTTGCCACTCTTCACAATACCTATAAAAATTTTCTAGAAAGAACTCTAGGAACTCGTCGTTTTGTTTGGTCGTCGACTGGGCTGCTTATTGCTGTTAAGAAAGTATGTTGTAACTTTGTGACTGATTGTGATATATAACTTTCGTTATTTAGTAAACTATTGAAGTAGACTTCCAAGACTTACACACACACACAAAGCATTCGACTGATGCCTTATCAAAATGTTCGTTTGACCTATAACAAGAGTTTTGACACCAATCTCCAAAGCATACACAATTTGCCTTTTACAAGAATTGATCATTACGCATTTTCCAAACACATCTTTTTAATTAATCCTAAGGGTATGGAAATTCTATTTTGCTAAACTTAATTTGAAACTAAATATGGAACTAGAGAACGGGATCCATATCTGAAAATTACTTTATGGTAGAAACTCAAAAATTTGCTTCAAAGTAACTAACATCTTTTAAACTAATCCTGCAGGTGTGGAAATCCTATTTTGCTAAACTTAATTTGAAACTAAATATGAAACTAGAGAACGGAGTCCATATCTGAAAGTCACTTTATAGTAGAAACTTTTGGAAATATTGAAAAGGTTTGTTATAATCCCTTCTGACAATAGCTCCAACTTCAAAAATTATTATATAGGTATTAAACAAAAACAAAATGGTGTTGCCATTCGCTTAGGTATGCTTTTTGTGGGTGGCTATATGGAATACTTACGAAACGACATACCCAGATTGAAAATAGCCACAGTGAAACCTCAACATGTAATAACGTTGCCAGATGATTACAATAACTATATTTGTAACAAACGTTTTAAATGTCAAAGTATGTCATGACAAAAGCTTGAAAACAAAATGAAATAACTATAATTTTATTTTTATAAAAAAATATTGAAGTCAAAAATTTTAGGCAAAACAAATACAAAATTTCGGAAAATACTAAGCGTAATACATATATTTTTTAATAAAGACGGACCTACATTTTGTGTGAATTATCCTTACTATTGAAAAGTCATGGATTTTCGAAGAGTAATATTTCAACTGATCACATTTTTTTATTAATATTGATATTAATAGTTTGAGTATTTGTAGTTTTCTGCGGGCGGAGGAGATGTGGACTGTATGAACTTACAGGAGCAATCCTTTGTTAATTATTATAATCTTCCTTTCGTTGGAGATAGTTACGCCAGATATTTATATCCAAGTCTTACACAAAGCTACCAACGTCGTTTTGAAGAAGATGTGCGGAGAGCTCATGAAAGGTTACGACGAATAATGCACATTCCTGATACCGCATTCATGCCACATCTAGAAGATGCAATCAATATGCGTTCTTTCACTCCTAAGGTCTTTACTTCAGAGTATAGTCGACTGCACCGTACCTCATTATTACAGTTTCAACAAAGACTAGACATTGTAATCCAACAATGTTACCAAGACAAGTGCCTTGAGCTTAATGATGAAATTAGGAGCAAAACAAAGGTTCTATATATACTTGCGATCACTATGGCTATAGGTTTGGGATGTGTGTTATGGTGTGGGTACACAAAAATTCGACGTCTTATGTTGTAATCAAAATTTTTGAAGAAAACCGATGCTGCGGTTGTCAGTGTCGTTAATCTCACATCAACAATTATTAAGCATTACTTTTTTACTACTTGAGTTTGTTTGGAAATTATTCATGGTGTCAAGTAATTAGATTCTGTAACTTATCTTAAACTATTATATTTACTAGGATTTAAAATATAAACAATCAGTGTGAAAATTTTGGCGAGTTATATGTAATATTTACATACATAAATACTAATATATAAGAACAACTATTTCACATACTTAAGAACCAAAAAACTCTGCCAATAAATATGATGACTGCTTATTTAAATTCTTCCAAAATGCTGTAATGTATTCCTTTTTTTAAATTTTAACAGAATTTGGAAGTAGATCCATTAATGAAACTTCAAATAATTTCAAATCTATTGTGTATTTGTACTGAAAAATTTGTCATCGTTAATTGCTGCTAGAGGAATAGACCGAAATCTTCGCCAGAAGCTTACATTCGTTTTTTCTACGCACTATCGCACCTTGATAAGTAAACACACCACATAAAGCTTTGAATCCAATGAAGGTAATTAAAGCATCCTTTTTTGCAAGGTTTTTACTTTTATGACTACTTGAAAGCCTAAATTCGTAATAATCCCGACATTTTAGTACCGTTGATATAGACATTTTATGGCATGGTTTATAAATGGTACGTATTGCTGCTTGGAATTTGTAGAACAATTCTAGTACTCTAGATCAACTATATAAATCTGGACCAACGGATATCAGCACTACGTTTTTCATATGATTTCTAGTTTTAATTTAAACCGATAATACGCTTCAGCAATTATTAAAAGTACATTGAATAAAATCTGTTATTCCATTAAAAAAGTGTGGTTGATTGTTTTTCTAGATGTACCTTAAGCTACTGACAGCCAATATTCCACTAAATAAATAGTTCTGTAATTTGTTGTATTAATACGCAGATAGTTTCCAGTTTCTTTGTTATATGTTTGCTCGGAATAATAGGGATATTAAACACTAATATGTCTATATATACAAATGATTGTTATTTTAAGTTGAAAGGTCACATTTTAATACAAGCATCAACACTTTTAACCCTATACGTCTATTATCCATTAAGATGAGCTCAAGCTGATGTGGGGTGTTGAGTTACTTCAACCGGATGTTTCCATTAGAACTGCATGTGCTGTACTTGTTGAGTTATTTAGTGTACTTAACGAAATATGTCACTGGAGAAACATAAAGAAAATAATAGACTGTCCCATCAGTATTTCAATAAGCACATGAATATTAAAAGGACTCTTCTTATTCTTTCTCTTCTCTTATTCTTCTTATTAGTACATAAATCATTCGTTTATATTAAATGCATCAATATTACTATAAAGAGAAAGATAAAGAGCGAGATAAGAAAAAAGAGGTAGGAGAGATGGAAAGGAAGAGAGGAGGAAAGAGGGAGAGGAAGTGATTGACATTTATTTGATTCGTTTAAATGATTTACTACTTTCGTTAAAATATTATAAACGAGAGAGAGAAGGAGAGACGGAGAGTAAGAAAGAAAGCGAAAGAGAAAAAGATAGAGAGAGAGAAAGGAAAAAAGGGAAAGTTAGAGAGAATAAGAGCGAAAGAGACAAAAGGGGCAGAGAGAGAGGAAAAGAAAGAGGGAAAGAAAAACGCACACAACTTGATTCATTTAGTTGGTGTAAGCACGGTTGCCACTTATGGTACTTTAGTACCAAAATTGGTACCTTTTTTTTCGTTTGGTACTCATGTTGAAAAAATGGTACATTTTTGACGACCCAACTTTATTGTGGATATTTTTAATTAATTTTTTTTATAAATGCAACTTTGCACTATTTTATATGAAAATATAAAAAACACAGAACAAAAAACAAAAAGGTCTAAAAAAATTTTGGACCTTCTTTTACAGAAATGGTACCTTTTTAAGCCAATTTTGGTACAGGAAAAAATTTTCAAGTGGCAACCGTGGGTGTAAGTACTACTTTCTGAAACATTGAAGACAAAAGAAAGAAAAGAGAGAGAAAAGAAGAGAAATAAAGAGAGAAATAAAGAGAAGGATAAAGAGTGAGCGATACATGGAAAAATAAGGAGAAAGAGAAAAAGGAAAAAGGACAAGGCAGAGACAGACAATTTAATTGATTGGGTTGATGTGAGGACTACACCCATTGAAACATTGAAGATGAACAATTCGATAAATCTACATAGACAGAGTCTCAGATTTGTAACTTCTTACAATCTCTATATCTGACATTAATACATTTATCAGAAAGAAAATCTTAATTCGGATAATAAAATAATTACAGACAATTAACTAATAATAAAATAACATTGTATTAAAGATTATCCATTAAATTATATGGTATATTTCGTTACATACGAGTATAAGAGAGGGAAGAAAAAAATAAATAATTGTTCGCACACACCACCATGACACATAAAACCGAAAGGCAATAAAGTAAATCAATTTCTTTATGTGCCAACAATTAAAGCTTTTGCTGTCAGAATACCAATAACACCAACACCTACAAGTATTACAGAGTCTTTCAAAAAAGCCATTTAAATCGTTTCTGAAACCCATTAAACTATAGAATTTAATCAATTGATCAATTAAAAAAAAATAATAGAAATTGTTTTAGTACGAAGCGTGCATGAAACCTCAAAAAGCAACTAACAATGCAAATTAAGCCGATTAAATGAAACAGTCGAATAATGGCGGCGCGCCTAAAATGCTACATTGAAACTTTACCAAGCAATGAAATTAATTACGAGTATACTGAACAAATTGACAACAAAAAAAAAAAATCAAAAACAAAAAAAAAATGAAAATATTACTTGCAAAAATGTTCGAAAGTATCTAAATCGATTAGTTTTGTAAACAATGGCATTGCTTGCAACTGGCAGTTGTACAAGTAATTATTAACAAACATGTTAGGCACCATCAGCCAATTCAGCCCATGCATATAATCACAGCCAACTAAGCCATCCTTTGGTCTGAAATATTTCGACGTGTTTCGTATTTAGCGCAACCTATTTTCGAAATACACCAGCACTGAGTTAAGCCAAACCACAAATAGCGAACCACACGAACGGCGAATGCAAATGCAAGTGCAAATAAAATAAATAACAATTTCACAGAATACTTTTAGGCGTAAAAGTTGGAAGAAAAGAAAACAAAAAACACTAGAACAACGTATATATTCGTATATTTTCACACATAAATATTTAATAGAACTGTTTAAAAATATATAAACTAATAGCTGGCAAAATATATTACACAGAGTAAAACAGAGAAGTATAATTTTTTACTATTGCTGTAACGCTCTTGGAAAATTATATACATATAAGCATATTTGAATATTTTATTTAATTTATTTGATTAGATATTTATGTTTTTTTTATATTCATACTCATTCACTTATATGTGAGCCAGTGGAGTAGTTGTGTTTTCTCTAAAGACAAAATATAAATGAACTTTAGACGGAGCTTCTTGGTACTTGCCAAGATGAACGAAGATGGTACTTTGATAGCGGATAGGCTTTACAAAGAATGTGAAAATACATAACTGGAATATATATTGTACTATGTAAACCTTTTTAATCTTATGATTGAAAAAGTTTGTTTTTTAAAAGTCATTTCTTATTTAAATGCTACTACTTTCATTTTATTAATGAGAATATCAAGATGGCAGCCTTCTCCTGATAAAGTTATAAGACCATGCTTTGATTTCGCTATGGAAATAAATAATTAGAACAATTATTATATTATAGCATAATATTTATTAAATTTTAACAATAGTATAAATTAGAAAGAAAGGTTGGACACATAACTGAAAGAGTGTGTCGTTTTATATATTCAATATGCACCATCACTCTGAAGTCAATAGTGGAAGCGGTATAATCTCATTGAAGTGGGTTTGTTTTTTTTTTTAAGTTTGCTTTGTATTGTAAGAGAGAAAAATTGATTAATACAAAATTACTATCAATAAAAATATGTTAATTTTCTCTTATCATTATCTTTAAGAAGACAAGCTCAAATGAATTTGGGATTGCCTGTGCACTTTCTTGATTCAATTAATTACTTCTAGCAGAACTAGAACTTTTAGCACTGTTACGTTATTTTAGAGCGATCTTTGAAATTTCAAATCCTTCATTCTTAACGTTATACATCCTATTTTAACAAATCATAGGATGTACCTAATTCTTGACCTTTTAAACATATATGGTACCTGACAATCTGATTTTCTCTCGACAAAAACTGTTAATCATATTAAAAGCAATCTTCAGTTGTTATAGGTAGTACATCAGTCCCTAATATCATCACTTCTGTTAAAATTATTCACCTCTTTATTTCCTTCTATATTCAACTCTCTTACTTAAGACCTAAACAATTTTGTAATCACACTCTCTCGAAAAAACTCTTTAGTAATTCTAAAAGAACACGTTTAAAAGATTTGTTCATTTGTTGTCACTATCCTTCGGGAGGACTGTACTAATGCGGCATAACCTCTCTCAGCTGAACAGGATAATTCCAAAAAAAGCTACATAACTGGGACCAAAAGATCTTTAGTTTATGTGCTATGAATATGTTGACCACTGCTAAAAGCCCCGTTAAAATGTGTACGTGCGACTTGAAGAAAAAAATTTGGAAGAAATGGGCAGAAATGAGGTCTACATAATTTTTAAATTTGCAAGAAATGCAAAACTTTTCTGTGAATCTGAAACAGAATTAGTATAACATCTTAGCAGTACGAGTATTAAGATAATAAGAAGCCATCGGTAACTACCGAACTAGCTCCCAGGTGTACAAATAATTTTTATAACGATATTGACTTTATTAACGATATAGCCAAATGAAATCACTCAGAGGACTCAGAGGTCCACATGTGGTTTCATGATGCTAACTAATTCAACTCAAATACCTCCACTTTCATCAATCCCATAGAATCCATACTAAAATATTTGGATCCAATATGCTAAGTGTCTTTATTGTTTACTGGTCGTCAATAATGGTGACTATTTTTTGATTATAATGGCATATAATAATAAAACTTTATTAATGCACTGCGGTTGATTTTTTAAAACTCTTATTGACATAGCTCAACAGCTATGAAACCACTTATTGACTAGAACAACTCATCATGTAAACAGCTAAGCAATTGTTCTACTCCCTCTATGCTCCCTACTTTTTTATAGTAAACTAAAAGGGTTTTGATGTTGGTCTATAATAGGTTGCATTACAATGTCTGTCCGCCAAGCGATAATTGTGATGCATAAAAAACGTGAAAGTAAAATGAAAGTTATGCATGCAGATAAGTATAGTTGCGCCTATGTATGTCAGATTATTGAAAGGGGCGGTCTGTGGGAGTTTGATATATTTACCAAAGTTAACGCTTTTATTGTTGTGGGCATAATGGACTGTTCAGTTGTTGTTGTTGTTTTTGTTGTTGTTACTGCTATACTTGCCAAAAGAATTACAATTTTAATTTCGTTATCCTTAAATGTCGAATCAAGCACGAAATTGAGATTGTAGCAATTTATAAAGTTTCGTTTCGCTCGTTTTTAGGCCAAGAACACACCAACTGGCGCTGATTACGTACCACACTTTAATGTTAAATTCTGAATAGAATACTCTATATATATATATACATAAATATATATATGTGCATATATATATAATTATATACACATATTAATGCAAAATTGTGGCTGAGTTCATAAAAATTGAAATATACTTTGGGGCGCGCAATAAGTAAGCAACGTTAATGGTTCCTTCACACTTGTAGGCTGATTTCAGTTATGGGCGTGTCAACCATTTTATGCTAGACAGAGTAATTTATATGAAATTAACTGCAACAGCTGCACTTAATTTAATTTTGTGCAAAAGAAATAAATAAAAATAAATAAAAATTTTAAAAATAGTACGAAATGTTCTAACAAAGTTTCAACTTTGCTGCCAATTTCAATGTCAGTATCTGGACAAGTTTCTGTTTTAATATAGTTTAATACCCTTGTAAACTTCCTTCACCTAATATTTTTTGAATATCCGAAATATTTGTATAGCAAACCATATATAAATACTAACATATATAAATTTGTATATATACATATGTATAATATTTATTTATATAATATATATGAAATGTGTTCATGATATACCCCAGTACTTGAAGTTCGAGTATTAAATATAATCTATATGATTGTAGGTTAATTTAAACTGTACGGTACAATAACAAGCATTAGTGTTTTTTAATAGAAATTTAGATTCGCATTAAATGTAACATAACTACAACGAGTTCTAAGTCTGGCACTTGCAGTCCAAATAAATTATATACTAACTATAAGCTAATCAAGAAATTCGAATATTTCCTAAGATCACTGTTGATGAGTACGTGGCAATACTCGAAACAGCGTTGTATGGTCAGCCATACTTTAATAAATTAACTAAAATTTTAGTTCATAACTTTTCTTTGCTATTCGAATCCGTTTAAATTTTAAATAATTTATTTTCGTCATAACACGCGTCACTCTCAACAAAAAAAAAATTAGCACATTCTTATATTATATTTTTAATGCAAGATATTCCTTACTTACTTACTTAATTGGTCGCTCAAGTGTTTCGGTCTAACGCTTTATGTCTTTCACTGGTGACGGGTATGAAACCCTGTGCACAACCCAAACCTTAAGTACTAGAGATAAGACTCACTGTACGCACTGTGACCAGGCACTGCCAGTGCCTGGCACCCGCTTTGGACACTGTCCTATTTGCGAAAATAAAAACTGGCATATTTAGATTACTCTTTAGTTGAAACTTCATAAGAAATAGTTTTGGTGACTATAAGACCGATGAAATGACCAGAAATGGTACACAGCTTCATTACTTTAGTCGCAGTAATATTGAAAAACCATTAAGTGGGGTGGAGATTATTCCAATTTTGTGGACGCCGCTATTTGGTAACGGATTTAACTAATCCGTCATGGTATCCAGCAGTAACAACTATATAGATTCTTTTTATCAATTACCAATTTATCAATTCATACTAATTTTCTAGCAGTAATTTACATTTTTGAAATACTATTTTTCTAAAATGAAGCTATGTCGATAATAGAACGTAATGGTTAAAGTTACTTAGAATAACGAAATTCATAAGCTAGCTATCAAAGCGTGTTGCTTGGAAAATCAAAAATGTTATATCCAGGAACTAAGTAGCCCAGCTTGTTCGTTGGTTAGTACTACTCTCTCATAACATCAACCAACTGTCAATTACAAGACACGGCGATCAATAAAAGACTTTTCCAATGACTACTGCTATAACTTTCAGTCGAAAGAGAAAAAGGACAGAATCCTAAGAACACACAGTACGCACCTGAAAGTACATATTTAATTTCGGACTCACCTTCCTTAATTGTCTGATACAGAGTAAAACAAATGCTTTTTCTATTGCAAAATACAGGTTTCTTTTAGATAAGTTTGGAAAAGAAGCCGTGCATTTATAACTGTAAAATTGGAAAGTGAGTAACATTTTGCGGGATGGATTGTTACTTGAACATACTATCTTAAATAGAAAGCAATCTCAAAAACTAGTACTTTGATGGTGTTCCAAAATCGTTAGCAAAAAACAGAACATAGACTATTTGAAATAGAATTTGATCCCTATTAAAAATGTATCAATATCACCATTTGAAGCTGTTACTTGTATTTACGATCTTTAATCAAGATTGTATCATAATCTTTATGTATATCTTCTGGATTTATATCAGGGTTGCCCATAGGAGAGTATACTACACGAGAAGTGAAGATCTCGCACTACTGCTAACCAAGTAGCTCAACTATCTGGAAACAATTTTACAATGCAGCAAAAAATATGTATTAATACGTCCCTAATATCAATTTCAAAGAATCCAAAGATTATTTTCTTAATAAAGAAGCATAGTAAATACTTGTATTTGAATAAACAGTACTGCAATCGTTCTATCAGTTACCAAAATGAACCCATGCAGTCAACACCTGGCTATTCTAAACTTAACCTATTGAACGGTACGTATAGTCGCTAATATTTTGATTAAAGTCGAAAAAATGTTCTAATAACAAAACTCTCTTTGCAGTGCTAAGTGAGAATAGACTAAAAAAAAGAGGTTCAAGGCTGTAACCTTTTTATTGACTTCAGAATGTTAATATAAATTCAGATTTTTGTTTACTGAAAATTGCTGTCATTGACAATCAAAATATTTTTGTATACATTTTCATATTATTTGTTCTACTCGTAGAGGCAGTCAAAACTGGAATTGAAAATAACCTATAAACAAATACCATAAAGCATGAAATACACATATATATGTACGAATAGAACTCAGTTATTCACGAAAGCTGGCAAACGTTTTTTGGAGCATTGGTTTTGTACTCGTATTCCAACGTGACCCAATTCGAAATTGCATGTCAGAACCACAAACACAAAATCGTAAAACCCAAACAAATGGAAGCACACAAACCTCATAAAAAAGTACATATATAAATATAATAGTAAAAATTAAAAACAAAATATTAAATAAAAAATTAAAAACAGTTCTACATGCGGTTTTACTGAAAAGATCCAAAAATATACATTTCACAAGAAAATATAATAGATATGCACTGACATTTAATACCATAATGTGGTATCTGTTGGTACCCAAACTGCTTAGCCAAACACCTGGAAGACACCATCAAAGACACATAAGAAGACCCATCAGATATTTTGTATAATAGTTCTAAAGAAAATATCCGATTTTACGAAAAATAATTTCAATTTAGTATTTGTAGTCTCATCTTTTCGGACAACCACCTTCTCCGAATATAAGTCTCTGGTGCTAGACGTTATCCATTATAGCCCATCTGCTTTAAATTTTACTTAAGGCATAATAATTTTAAGACCAAAAATTATGTACGTCTGCAAAGTAAATTATAAAATGGATTTGGGTAAAGTGGAAGCACTGTGCATTAAGGACCACTTGAGCTTCAAGAATGGTCGACTGCGATAGCACAGATAGGTTTTGGTGTACTTCAAAACCTTAAGGACGTCAGCAAAAGTTGAAAATCCACAACCATTCAGTGCATGAAGATTATCTAGTAGCAGAACATGACCTTGCATTTAAATGAAAGGGAATCAATACGATAAGTTTACAAAGTTAGCTATGCTCTAATATATCAGGAGTGAAAATTTTGATAGATAAGACAGGAGAGATAGTAGTTCAAAGATATTTAATTTTCTTACTAAAATACAATATAAAACAAAGTTTCTAACACCTCTGCAAGTGAATGGAACAATTGGAAAGACCAAATCTATTTATCGTAAGACTGAGTAATTTCCGTCTGTTCTAAAAAAAGTCATAACATCTGGCAACTATTTTTATCTAAACAATTTTTGTTTTGCTCACTCCAAAGCAGTTTAGTACAAAGTTTGTCAATCAAAATAGCAACAAAAGATTGGATATTTATTCTTATAAGCAGTCTTAAATCTATAATTTCATTCCATTCATTTTCCATTGCTAGACATTTCGAACAAAAAAGAAAAGAGAAAGCATATAAAAAATAAAAGTTTTTTGTGCTTTAAATATTTCTATTTATTTCCAAAAAAAAAATTAATTCATTTGTGGAAATCAATTGACAGTTAAGCTTTTGGAGCTTAGTTTTGAGCGAATTGATTTTCTTGATTAGCTTCAGCTTGAACTTGAGTAAATCGAGTTGCTCGGTTAAAGCTTGATGCTAGCCGCCACGGAAAACGATTTCTTGGATTATTTTCTGTAGCTTGGTTTGCTTCAAATTCTACTCCTGGGACAACATCAATTTCTGGCATAACTTGTAGGATTGGCCGCTGAGGTTCAGGGTTTTCTTGGTTATTTCCTTGAACTGACCCCTGAACAGTAAGATTTGCTTGATTATTTTCCTCTGCTGGTGTTTCAGCAGCACGATTTTCTTGATTATTTTCTGCGGTTTGATTAGCTTCAAATTCTACCCTTGGAACAACATTAATTTCAGGTTTAACATCTGGGGATGGTCGCTGACCGTCAGGGTTTTCTTGGTTGTTTGCTGCTCCTGGTGCTTCATCACCGCGATTTTGCTGGTTTGCTTCTGGCGCACCCCATTCAGCAACATCAATTTCTGGTTTAGCATGAGGGACTGGCCATGGAGCATCAGGATTTTGTTGATTATCTTCTGGAGCTGGCCACTGAACAGTATGGTTTACTTGGTTATTTTCTACAGCAGAGTTTTCTACGTTTTGGTTAGCCTCAAATGCTACACTTGGAACAACATTAATTTCAGGCTTAACGTCTGGGGATGGTCGCTGACCGTTGGGATTTTCTTGGTTGTTTGGTTGGTTTTCTTGCTTGACTGGTCCTGGGGGACCAGGATTTTGTTGATTACCTTCTGGAACTGACCATTGATCAGTGCGATTTACTTGGTTATTTTCTCCAGCAGAGGTTCCAGTAGCAAGATTTTCTTGATTATTTTCTGCGTTTTGGTTAGCTTCAAATGCTACGCTTGGAACAACATTAATTTCAGGCTTAACATCTGGAGATGGTCGCTGACCGTCAGGGTTTTCTTGGTTGTTTCCTGCTGCTGGTGTTTCATCACCACGGTTTTGCTGATTTGCTTCTGCTGCACCCCATGCATCAACATCAATTTCTGGTTTAACATGAGGGACTGGCCATGGAGCATCAGGATTTTGTTGATTATCTTCTGGAGCTGGCCATTGAGCAGTTTGATTTTCTTGATGATTTTCTACTGCTAGGGTAGCAGCAGCACGACTTTCTTGGTTATCTTCTGATGGTCTACTTGCTGCAACATCAAAATCCGGACTAACGTTAAAAGGTGGCCTTTGAGCTCTAGGAATATTTGGATTATCCTGTGGTGCGTTGCTTACAGTAGCATTATTTTCTTGGTTAACATTTGCATCTCGGTTTCGAAAAACACGATTTTCTTGGATATTTCTTGTAGCTTGACTTTCAGCAGCACCATTTTCTTGGTTATTTTCCAAAGTTTGTCTTTGAGGTACACGACTTTCTTGATTATCTCTTGGTGCTGCATTTTGAGTAGGACGAATTCGTGGTCGATTTTCTGGAGCAAGAGGATGAGTATTTTCGGGAACCACTGGAAGAGTGATTACATTTTTCGGTTTTTCTTCTGGCGCTGGTGATTGAATGTTACGAGTTGGTTCTTCATCGCGATCAGGGTTTCGTGGTTTAACTACTGGAATTGGTCCTTTAACATCATCAGCATCTGAAGACTGTCTTGTATTATCGCGGTGTTCTTGTTTTCCATCTGGAGGTGATATGGGACTAAAATCAATCTTTGGTCTGACATGTGGGTGGGTATTATGTGTTGGGTTGTCATGTGAATTAGACTCATGAATTTCGCGGATATATGGAATCATTAACAGCAAGTCTTTAAGAGCCGGGTTGTCATTAACAGTTTCTTTAACAAACTTTTTAGCTGAACAATCGAACCATGATATGCATTTATGCTTTGGACCATCAGCTCTAACATAACCATCAGCACAATTTCCAGGTGGGCATGTTCCAACTGGATTCTTCAAACATGCTGTATTTTCGCGTACATCTTTACAAGTAACGCCGCATTTGATATTGCAACCCTTCGGATCAAAATATTCAAAACGAATTGCTACCGGTGGTGAACTTGGAATTACAACCTCTAATAAAAAAAATATATATAAAATATAGCAAACAATAAGAAAATAGTACATTTTTTAAAAATGTGAATATATTTTTATAAAAAAGAAATTTAAGGAAAATTGTTATATTAATTTAAAACCTTGGTTAGTGGCTGATATCCAATATGCCAGACTCATGAAGCAAACAAACTGCACCAAAAACTTCATCTTGGAATACTCGTACTGCAATACAGATTGCAAACTCTTATTAACAAATGAATTATTTTCGGTATATTATGTTTCGCTTAGTTTTGCATTGAAATTTATACACAAATTTGAGTCAACAAAAAAGGTTAAAAGTATAATCTTATCTGGCTTTATTTATACAAATGTCATCTCCTAAAACGATGTGTTAACAAGTCAAAATGTTTTGTATCTTCGAAGTTTATACAAACTGTTAGAGCATTGGGTCTTAATTAGTTTCTTGCAACAATATTTTTGCATAATTTTTTATTAGATAAACAAGATAAATGGTCTCATGGCAAAATGTGCATAAAGAAAATGTCAAAGACTTGCGATTTGAACAGATTTTGTCTACAGATTTGTGCACATTTTAGTCTAGGAAAGTTAAGTTCTGGTTCAAGGTCTGTTGACAACTCAACGGTCGCATCACGTCATAAGATTTTTAAGTGAATTTCTCTTGATCATGGTGAATGCATTAAAATAGATTATAGGTTACTGTTGAGAATCAGTGCTTTGATTTTTTAACTAAACAAGTTTAAGATATGAATTTAGTTCGACTTTTAAGTGAGAAGAATTAACAATTCAGAAGAGAATTTCAGAGAAAAGGATAAGGGTTCAAAGCATCACTTACTCATATTGTGATATATACATAAAAATGGGCATATATATCTCTCCGTTGACAATTATTGGAATTTTTGCCACAGAACGGTGCACTTAGCAACTTAAACCTGCAGTTACTAAGCATTTTAGCTGATATTCTGACTTCAAAGTAGAAATGAGTTGCTTTCAAGGTTTAAATTTAATTACAAACCAATAAATGTCTATTTCATACCTATACAACTTTTTGAAAATATAATATATATTAGTGAAAGTGTATACTTAAGCTGTCTGGATTGATAGGGCTGGTGCTCATCATTTACTTTAAATAGGTCAGGAGACGTTTTGCGTCGTTAACTTATCAACTAACTTAAATTATGTCAAAAGACAACTCGATAAGGAATTCAATTAAAAGTTATTAACAAAGACACAAAAACATTTGTCTGGTAATCTCAATGAAATTGTTATATTTATCGTGTATAAATTAATTGATGGTCCCTGGTGAGAACATAACGTCTCTTAAATATTCTCTATGTACTGCATTTTAACATATAAAGAGGTTTTCGAAAGGTAGTGAACTACAACAACCAAAAAAAAATTTTTTTTTATATTATTTTAATTAATTGAATTTTTGACTGATCCATCATCAGTGGTCTTGCAAATAATTCCTTTATGTACTGTCTTTAAATATTCTTTAACTTTAAATTAACGTTTAGCTCCATCAATGCTCTAACTTTGAATATCAAAAGCAAGCTCATCAGTAAACAAATTCTTGCTTATATATTAAAACAGAGTAAAGGTTGCTGGTTAGTGATTTGACGGGAAAGCCTGACCTATGCTACTGCCTTAATAACATATCTAAATAAAACTATACTTTCTCTTACCAGAAAAAACTTGCAAGCTGATGACCCTACGGGATGATCAGCTTGGGATGACCTCCCAAAAAGAAAGCAGCATAAAGCAAAAATTTATATTTCTGTCTGTAGTTAGAAAGTCATCAATAAAAGACATTTCAGTCGTCGTCAGAAACGCTAAATATTGTGAGTTATAGTATAAAGAGTTTTATCATTTTACAATACTCTACTTTAACTACACATAAATCTCTTTTTATTGGTGTACTATTGTCTGTTATTAAAATAACAGACACAAACCATAAACAAATTCTAGATAAATAAAAAATTGTTTTTCTTCCACGTATCTCTAGTGTGGATCTCTTATTGGAAACATTTGTTCAGATCTTTTTCTCAGGTCCCCTGTTCGGATTATTTGTTCGCATCTCTTGTTCGAATCTTTTGTTAGCATTTCTTGTTTAAATCTCTTGTTTAAATCTTTTGTTGGGATTACGTATTCGGAGCTCTTATTCAGAGCTTTTATTCAGAGCTCTTATTCAGTTCTGTTATTTGTTTTTTTTGTTCGAATCTTTTATTTGCATTTCTTGTTTGCGTCTCTAGTTCGCATTTCTAGTTCGAAAATTTAATTTCAGTCTCCTTTGTTTAGGTCTCTTGTTGGAATTATTTGTTCGCTTGTTCGAATGTTCGAATATCTTATTTCAGTCTCCTTTGTTTTGGTCTCCTGTTTGAGTGTCTTGTTCGAATCATTTGATCGGATCTCTTGTTCGAATGTTCGAATATCTTATTTCAGTCTCCTTTGTTTAGGTCTACTGTTTGAGTGTCTTGTTCGAGTCACTGAGTCACTTGTTCGGATCTCTTGTTTGAATATATTATATGTGTCGCCTTTGTTTAGGTCTCTGTTCAAGTCTCTTCAAGTTAGATCGATTATTAGAATTGTTTCTTCGTATCTCTTCTTTGGTAAAGAAAAGCGTAATTATTTCAGTATTGTGGAAAGCATAAAAAATGCATCAGTAAAATTTTGGTTTTTTTGCGCCTATAAATATGTACATACATAATGCACTAAAACTTATTCGATGAGAAGTAAATCGCCTTTTAATAACAAAAAACTATAAGGGATCAAGAAAAAAACTCATGTTTATTTTACAATTTTTCTATTTACTATTTTACATTGAAATATTTGAAAAGGAAAATAAACAATTTAATAGCAATTATTAGCTTTCATAACGTATATTTAAAAAACGTCCGTTTTATATTCAAACTTTTCTTAATAGATCCCAATAAAAATTGGAACGTATTGTCCATACATTGTGAAAAAACGTTCACTTCTCTGGTACTTTTTTAAAAATTGTTGGCTTATTTTATTTTTAATTATAATTAAGAATTTTATGTTCTATAACAAGAAATATGTATGTCTAATAAAAAGAAGTTCTTTAACTGTATGGTAAAAAACTACTCTTAGTAGTGCACAAATTATATACTTACAATTAAGCCAACAGATCTTTGCAAAAACCACCAAGTAATCATTTATAGAATTCCCCAGAAGAAAGAGAATTTCCCAAAGACGATAATTTTGAAAGTAAATAGGAATATAGAGATTTCCGATTTGTGAACAGAATCAGTAAGATTGTCCTTAAAATAGATAAGCAACTTAATACGGAATATCTTTTTGAAGAAGATTGCAATCGAAATATTGTGTAATATTGGTGAATGCTATATTAGAGTAATTATATAAATCAGTATTAATATAAACTGCAACTGTTCTTATATGAGAAAAAATATTGTTTGTTAAAGTCGGGTTTGTTTTTTAAGGAACTTTAGCTTTTATTTCGATTATTATTGTTTATATATATCTATACGTATTTCAGCAAAATCGCTTTTGCCTACATGAGGAGAATATTTGCTTGCACAATAATAATTAATAAAATATATAAATATAATCATAAGTGAACAAAGGAAGATGTGTTGACAAAACATTATTGACTTAACACTGAGTCCAGAAGATCTAACTTAAAAATAAAACTTGATAGAAGGAACAAATTAGGTTGTGCCAATTTTTAATTATTTTAAATGACTATTTAATCATCGGTTCTAGTTAAAATTTTTATTTTGTATTTAATTTCTCATTTCTTGGAAGTCAAAGAAAAGCTTAACTAAATATATGGACCCAAAATAAATTAACTTCAAAAAATTATTTGAATATTAATTAAAATAATTTGGTTTGTATTTTTAATTAAATATAAAAAGTGTGCTTTTTTTAAATAATAAATTTTTATTAAATATAACGTAATTAAACCAATTTAAATACTTATGTTGAAACACCTAAAGGTATGCAATCTTATTTTCTATTTTCAACACTTTTTGTAAACATTACTTCACGCAAGAACCACAGATGCCACATATATTCTGAAATGTATTTTCCACATAGATTTGGTTTGCTAACTTTTGGTTTAATTTTATATGTTTTAATTCAATTCAATCTAATTTATTTTATTTTTTGTTTTTAATTTTTACTCCTTCTCTTGAGTTCACGTGGGTTTGCCTTTTTTCTAGTTTTAGGCAAACAAACGAACTATGTCGAAAGTATGCAATGGTAAAAATATTTTTCTATTAAAATATTTCTACACTGAAAATGACTATATTATACCGAAGGAGGGAGATAGAGAAAGAGGTGAAATTTTTATGAGGAAACTTATTCGGTTTTAAATAAAATATGTTTATAGAAATAATTTAAATAATTTTTATATATATGGTTTGCAGTTTAGTATAAATTGCTTATTATTAACACGATGATTCATAAAGTTGATTAAAAATATATCGTAACCAAATGAAAAAAAAAAAAATATGAGTATCCAATAAATATTAAATGAAAATATTATATTCTTAGCAAATTATATTTCTGAGTCTTAAAGGTCAAAAAAAACTGTATATGTCAAAACTTATTTATACTAAATAAACACTAAAACTGTTTACAGTCAGAGTTAAAAAACCATCTTATATTTTAGTATTTTCCAACTCAAAATATACTGCGGATCAGGAAAATATTCAACGTGTTTTAATAAGAAAATATTCAACGTGTTTAGTCATATGTCTTTAATAATGTGTTCATAAAAATGCATTTACTATATTTTAATATTTTAAGAAACCCTACTCCATAAAATTTCGTAAAGTTTTAAATCTAATTTTAAAAATAAGTTCATTTACTCTGTCGTCCGTCTGTCCGTCTTAATGTTTCAGTTGGATTTAATCTCTTAAATTTTGAAGTTATTTGAATTTGAACCTTGATCATTTTTTGGATTGACCGTAATCGGACTGCTATATTTTTTAACTGCCACATAAACTGAACAATCAGTTATGAGTTTTTAGTAAAGATATTCAAATGTAGTTTGGTTCAGAAAGTGTTTATATTTATTTAAAACAATACTGAAGATTTCATTCATATCAGCTCAGGTTTAGATATAGCTGCAATATAAACTTCCAATAAAGACATATGTTTTTGTCAGATAATTTTTTTTATTTTCTAATGTTTGTCTTCAGATTGGAAATAGCTGGAGGTGATATTAGAAATAGCAGAAGTATGATCTATATTGACAAGGTCAAGTGGCTGCCATTTTAAAAACATATTTGGTTTACCCTTAAATATGTAACCGAACGGAGTCAGTTTTGATATAATTTTCCCACTAGAAATCAGACTAAAAATCAGGTTGATACCTACAACTAGAGTAAGGCGTCTGCTCTCAGAGTTGTAGCTATTAATAAATTATCTTACCGGGTACCATAGCCTGCGTTATCATCTTAACAAGTCATGTCTATGAGAGAATATTCAGCACCAACACTACTCAAAGGTACAGGTAGGAGTATATTACTAGACCAATACTTTCTAAAAATTTCTTATATTAGAATATCTTCAGTAGGTGATATTTCGGACCTCGTTCGTACTGTTGAGTCTTTGTTAGGTCAATTAGTAACATTATTAAACCAATAGTTCTTACATTGTATTATGAAATCTTTAGTAGATGATTTTGGGGACCTTGTTCGTATTACTAAGACTCTGCTAGGACAATTAGGAACACAAAAAATTCAATTTACAAATATGGAAAAAGAAAAAAATATTATAAAAACTCTATTTAAATATTTGGTATAATCAGTCAAAGAGTATAAAAGTTGCCTTATTGGTATACTCTTCTACACTCGAAGAAAGATTAGAGTAAAAAATATTTAATTATAAAATTGTTCAGTATTAAAAGAACTAATGAATAGCAATTAAACGAATATATTTTAAATCAGTAGATGTTTAAGTTTTAAATTAATTTTAATATGTTTATATACATACTGATGTATACATATATACCCTTTTAAAAAACCCCTATTATAGAAGAGTGGAGACTAAATCCATACCATCGAATTCAACAAATTTAATTGATCTCTCGTCTTCACCGATGAACAGTGTGATAAATTGTCAAAGAAGTGTCTTCCTAAAAATCTGTTATATATAATCTGGTGTATTTATATTTATATATATTTGCAAATAGAGTATCTATATATCCGCTATATATCGATTATTTGAAATTTTTATATTTATGCCAAATAAAATACAATACTAATATGAGAAAATTTTTCTGCTGAATCAAGAACATCTGCGTGGTATTAGGATTGAATAACTCTTATTCTTTTACCCTTAACTTTTTAACCTTTTATTTAAATATAATACTGTTAAAGTAATCATAAGAAAATCATAAAATAATATAGCTTGTAGAAATACTTTTGCATTATGAATAATTTATTTTGGAGTAATAGTAGAGTATAAAGTAATGTTTCGCAAATGTCTCAATCATTTTTGTATGACCAATTCCCACCTACTTTGACTTGTTTTAGGAAAATTTTCATTTAAAATAATAAATGCAAATTGACGAAAAATTCTAAACATTTCACTTAAATTTTCAAAGCATAACGAACGTACCTTTCCAACTTTCAAAAGAAGGCATAACGAAATTTCATTTCAATTTTAATGCATTCAGTCACTTAAATTGCAGTCAATCATGCATGAATAGAAACTTTTAAGCTAATGGACCAAATGCGAAGCAGTAGGAGAACTAATGCCACTGCTCGAGTCACAGTCACAGCCATATCCACTGCCATTGCCTCTGGCACTGTCACTGGCACTGGCACTGGAACTAATATATTACCAAACGCTTCAGCTACAACATAAGAATGGCATATTTATACATTTCGTAGCTAAATTGAAAGTAAATGAACTGTAAAAATAGTAAGAATAGCTAAAATATAAATAATTTTGTATATATGTAAGTATATTTTACACATCTGACTAAATATTTATTTGCAATGTCAAAATGAAATAAATTGAAAGTGCTCTACTAATTAAGCCTGTTTATATGTTAGAATGCCCTAAGGCGGACAGCGCACAATTTACTAAATTGGCAAAAACTTCTATCTGAATAGAACTTTCCCAATTCTGTTCACATAGTAAAGCCTGTCATGTTAACAGAGCTGCATAAACTAAATTTATAAAAATTGTTGAATCTAATAGAAAGTAAAAATAAACCTACAACGAATAGTGCCTATTTTTAGGCGATATTTTAATTATACAACATGATCTATATACAATAGCATTGGTAATACGTAACAATGTAAATACGTGTATTAATTTATGTACAGTTGAAAGTGAAAAAGTGCCAACAGTTCAAACTCATGTCCGTCATACTAAGTAGTAAATTACTGCAGCCTGGTCGAGCGTAGAAGAAAATACAAAAACAAACAACAAAAAAAAACAAAACTGTAACAAAATATTGAGCGCTACTAATTGCCGATGTGTGAGCTTGGCATGCTGATGCTGCACCAGTTGCTGTTGAGTGAAACTGTCAAATACTTGTATGCTTATTCACTCACACCAAATAGAAATTCTATTACACAATGCTGCTTGCCTATCTGTATAGCATATGCTATAACAGTTTAGTTGTAACGTCATTACTTATATAAAATTGTTGTTTACATAACACTAAACTGCAATAACAACTACATACGCACCGACAACAACACCAACAGCACCAACAGCACCAGCAGCAACAACAGGAACAACAATATACCAATAGTACCAACATTGTTAGCATTTCCAACATTGCCAACATTGCCAACGCCAACAGCAAAACAACAACAAACATGGTTTGGTTGGGTATTGGCGGGGGAAAGGTATACACCTAACAACCCTTTGCTAACCTCAGTACACATTACAACGACCCCTTTTCACTGACGTACATCTTTTCTACTAATTTAGCCTAGTTTTAATTTTCTGCTCTTTCTGCTGTAAGGCTAACGTTTTAATATGCCTAAAACTAGGCAATATAAAGTATTTTATCGTAAGCAAAAATTTAAGGCAGCAAATTTTATTCGTGAGATGAAATTTCTTTACTTTAAAAATATAAAACAGCTTTTCAGTCACTTAATTTTACTTTTATGAATACAAGTATGCACACGTACATATATATATATATACATATAAATATATATATGTGTATATATAGTATAAGTAACTCGATATATGTATATGCTTGTTCTTTTGTACTTATGAAATACTTAACAATTTTCTTTACGAGCATTGTCTTCAGTAATAAAAAATTACTAAAATCACTAAAATTTGCTTGTTAAAATATTTTATGAAATTTTTGTGGGAAAGTTGACATATTAAAAGCATTTTATAGTCTTAATCTTTGTACAAAAATATTTTAATTTAATTACGCAAGTGAACAAAATTTTTAGTAATTAAAGAGTAAAAGTAACATATGAACCTATACATATGTTTGGTTACAGTAAATTGTTGTAGGTATAAAAGTGTTAAGCATTTTTAGTTAGCTTTAAACAAAGAAAATTCCTTTAGTAAATAAACTTTTATTTTTCAAATCCATCTTCTCATGTCACTAACGAAAATAGCAAACATCTACGTATATAAATAAGAATAGTTTTAATTAACTACTATGTGTGTATTACATATATATATGTGTGTATATATACACATATAAGATATAAGTAAATAAAGGGGCTCCACGACTTGCCCCCTGACGTCAACATTCTCATTACCCTCTCTAAAGACCTTGTTCAAGCTTTGCGTTTTAAACCACCCCAATATCTCTCCCTTTACTTTAATGAGTGAGACCCACGTCATTCCCCTTTATAACCGTGGCTTTTGTGACCGTGATCACAAAGTTTTTCGCTAATATCACCCCCGCGCTTGCGCTATAATCCCACACCTTCATTACCACCCAATCTCTAACTCAATCTCTATGCCATTGCTTTCTGGCTTAGATGAACCTAACCCACTAGGTATTAAATCCATCCGCTCCCATCTCTCTCCCATGATTACGAGAAGGAAGTTTCCACACTACTGTGGAAATTTTCTCCATTCATTCCTAAAAGATGGTTTTAGTGGGTTCAAGTCTCACAATGTGGCTTTCGATGCTTTTCAAAAAAAAAATTAAATTTTAAGCAAGTAATTTGAAGTGTTAATAATACAACGTAATTATTGTACCATTTGTGTATACCTGTTGTGTATACCTGAATACCTGCACTGTTAAAGCGGCTCTTTCCAACTTAGAAAAGCCAGCAAAGCAAATGGATTTTGTGGTAAATATGAAAAAAACCAATTTATTTTCTGTCAATGAACAAATTTATTGAGCATTCTGGAAACCACATAACTGTTGACAACTACAAGTTCGAAGCTGTGAAATACTGTTTATTTGGCAAACAACATAAGTATTAAAACCGACGTTAGTCTAGAGACTCAACGAAAAATGACTCTTATCAACAGATTTTTTTACGGACGAAATAGGCAATTGAGAAATAAAGCACTCTCTCAACAAATAAAAATCACGTTCTGCAAGTTAAACATCATATATAGCGTACTGAATAGCGAAAAATAACCAATAGTGAAGAGAAAGTCTCTTACGTGCAGACAATGAGTATGGAATAAGGTGTGATGGTAAACTGCTTAAGTAATACAGCGACTTCACTGACTTGATCACATCGTACAAATAAAAGAAACTGCTCCGACTAGAAAAGTGTTTGATTTAGTACTCATTTAATGGAAAACGAAGTATCTTTAGTGAAGGGACCATGTGAACGCACTCATTATTTTCAACTGGCGACACCAAACCATTAATAAGAGTTGCTGGTGAAGGTTACTAAATGCGATCACGAATGATTCATGTCTCTAATAGACACCTTAGTGGGCTTATAACTTAATATGACATATTTAAATACCATATAATCAAATTAATGAAATGAAATTGAGCTTTATTTCCATAATTTTAATATTGTGATCCTGATTTTGATCTTTCTTTCCATACAGTTGTCAACTTGTGAAGACTTACTCTTTCTAGTTGCTACTAACTATGAAGTGTTCGATACATAAAGAGCCTATTTTGATAATGTAAAATATATAATAAATTCTTTGCTTATTCACCGATATAATTAATTTATTAGATGATAATCTTTCTCTTATAATCTATAATTATATTAAACTTAACTCCTCAAGTACCATTAGTCCATATTCTATTTATAGTAAAATACAATGCCTTGATAAAAATTGTGCTGTTATGTAGCACCTTTTTTTCATAACGGAAAATAGGATAGCTCTATATATAATTAAGAATTGTATGATGCCGTATAGTCTGTAAAATATTACGTGATTTATAAGTTTTGTGATTCCAGTGTCCTTAAACTTGCAATATAGGTGCTTAATGAAGTGTTAATTAGATAATATACCAATTCTTCAAGAGTGTCATATTCTAATAAACAGACTATGCATGAATTGCCACAATTAGAATGGGGTGCAATTATATTTCTAATGTATATATTCAGGACTGTAGACGTTTCTTTATAAGTCTGACAGAAATAGCGTAAGTGAACTCAACAAATCTATTTAACTTGAACCAAATAGTTTAGCATATATACGAAATCGTCTTTTAGTAGAAACAATGATTAATGTAGTTTACTTAAAGACATTCAAATAAGCAATAGATATCTTATCGAATCTCCTTTACTTCAACTGAAAGAACATATAGCTCAGTGAGAATACGAAATCATATTCTCATGGAAACAACAATTAAAAATTTCCTTTTTTCAAGACTTTAAAATGGACAGTTGATGTTTCTGTGTAGAAGTGTTAGTATTTATATTAACTTGAATCCTTCTAGCCTAAGCTCACCTAAACTTTATTTATTTTACATAAGCAAATCAAGAAAATTTAATTGTAATTCAAAATATCATGTCATGAGTTACTTATCCGCAGCTGTCATCAGTTCATTCTGTTATTACTAATGAGGAATGTGAGGTCTTATAATAAGAAATCCATTTAGAATAGATGAGGGAATAATAGTGAAGAAAATGTTAAGTTAAATCCAAAAAAAATGTTTTATTTTTAATTAAATGAGTTCTTAGGCTAACCATAAAGCTGTTTCGCATATCGCCAAATATCTACCATCAATGGTTTTCACAAACATCTATTGATTTATAATTAATTAATTTAGTATTTATTTGTGAGTTAACATAAAAATTAATCTAAGAATAATGAACTGAACTGCTAGGTCCTTCGCCCTGAATTAATTTAGTAGTTTAGGTTCGTAATTTAGTAAAAATTTGATCAATTAACTAGCAAAAATCCTTTATTAAAAATCGTTTAGTCATAAAATAATAAATATGTGATTTATTGATTAAATATAATTATAATTAATTATATTAATGTATAATTAATTAATTAATTATCATAATCATATAATTAATCTATATAACTTTTGAACTTTTGAATCATTTAGAAGAAGCAGACCTCAGTCGAGGTTGCCCAAATATTTGAAACGTCACATTACATTATGATTTCTTCACACATATCTAGAGGAGTTACATTTTTTAATAATTTTTTGCTTACTTATCTATTCACAAATAGAAAGAGAAGCATTTTGGTCTCCATTAGCTGGACAATTGGTGTTCTATTGCATAAAAAATTTTAAAGATTACAGAGCTCCTTTCATATGGGAGCTGCAGTGCTCCAGTTTATTTATCAAAATTTGATAAATCTGCCTTTTTCTCATAATAAGTTTTATTTGTATTATACATTGTGACCGAAAAGTTTCCGGTCATAAATAAATAAAACGCAAAATTCTTAATCTTCATCAATATTTATTTTATCTCCTTCAAAATATGCTCCATTAGAAGCGATACACAAATGCCAACGGTCTTCCAATCATCAAAACATTTTATTATAGGCGCTTTCCGGTATGGCTTTGAGTTCCCTCTGCGAATTCTGTTTTACGTCTTCTATGGATTCAAAACGCGTTCCTCTGAGTGGTAATTTGAGGTTGGGAAACAGGAAAAAGTCACACGGTGCAAGATCAGGTGAATACGGTGGCTGTTCGATGGTATTTATTGAATGTTTGGCCTTAAAATCGTTGATAATGTTGAACAAATTGAGGTGAATCGGAACAAGCCGGGCGTTGACACGTCGCATACACAAATTGTCCACCAAAATCAAACGAGCCATCTCACGACCGATGCCTAGCTCTCGTGCTATCTCTCTAACACTCACATGAGGATTTTTGAACACGATTTCCTTTGCCTTTTCAATGTTTTCGTCGGTGGTAGAGGTCGAAGGTCGTCCAGAACGCGGCATGTCTTCGACGGTCGTACGACAGTCCTGAAAGGCTTTGTACCACTCATAAACTTGAGTTTTCGATAAAACTGATTCCCCATAAGCCTTTTGTAGCATTCGCAACGATTCTGCACACGAAATTTCGTTCGAAAAACAAAATTTGATGCAAACTCTTTGTTCAATATTTTTTTCCATTGTTTTTTTCGCAACGCACTACTGAGGTGAACTGGTTTCAACAGCTGCCGTAAACGAACTGTCTGACAGATCGCGCTCATTTTTGGCATAGTAATTAAGGACAGTGCTGCCAAACTACATAAACTTAAAATATCGAAAAATATACAGCGCGCGAATTTTAAATGAGAACCTCCGAAAACCTTTCGGTCACAATGTATTAAAGCACTCTCAATAAATTATCCTGCTTCTGTCACTACTTGCTTGCTCCGACACTGTTAAAATGACATCAGTTATGTGTGGGTAGGAAGATCCACTAACTAAAATAACAAGTCACTGGAATTATATTTTATAGTTAATTATTTATTTAACTTTCAAAGGATAGTCACAAAAATGGTAAAAAGTTTCATTTAAAATTCAAAATTATCAGCTCATATAACCGAAACTACATATGGTACTTCCAAGTAACGACTTCTTCAAAAGCTGATAACAAAATCGAATAACAAAGTCACTTCGTCGAAAAAATGATAGTTTATTTTTTTATCTTACAAACTGTAATGTTATTTTATATTCTATAATCCTCCTCTGTCAACTAACTAACGACTATTACCAGGTGCTAAAGCACATAATTCATCATACTCAATGAATGCTTCACAACCAGGAAGCCACCCCAAAAATAATCTTGACAACGATTTCTGCTGAAGCAAACGAATTACCAACATTACAAAAACAAGCTGGGGAAAATAATAAAATAATATACTTAGTAATATAACAAAAAAAAAAAAACAAAAACGTTACTGTGCAGTTAACATTTAAATCTCCACTACAGATACAAGTTTTTTCAGAATTTCTTTTGTACCTGAAGCGTTAAATAAAATTAAGGCCATCATCACTTGAATATCCTTCAATCAGCAGGCGAACGAATGAACTCACAATAACTGTTGACTGCCATTTTATATTCAAAATGTTGGCCAAACCAAACCAAGTTGTGCTTCGTCGAGAATTGCACCATTGCAAGTACCTACTTACCTATTCCAACAAAAAAAAAAAAACAGAAAAAAGTGAAAAAAAATTTAACTCCGGTGGAAAGATATGATGACGTTGCCATTTATTGTCTGCGAATGGCAGTGGAAGCTCAATGGCAGAAATGGCAGAAATGGCAGTTACTGCAATGAACAGCAACATTTTGTGTCGGTAACGTATTGTGCTGAAGGAGTGGAATTAAATTGATGACGCTGGTTCAGTGGGATGTCATAGCAGTTGGTGCCAAGTTGTCATCTCCAACTCCCTTCGCCTTAAACAAGCCCTCCTAGATTAAGTGAAAGCGTCCAAAGAGAAATGAATTTCACAAAATGCAATATGCGAATAACCCCGGTGCACTTTATGGTGTCATCGAATGCATTTTTTAATATGTAATGTATCTTGAACTACTATTGGCATAACAACATTAGGTGGTTATAAGTGCTCCTCGCTTGTTAACGATAAAATCGATTTAGAAATCCTAATAAAATTTCTGATTTTCAAAGTTCAAAGTTAATATGTGGATTTTAATGCAAAAAAAAAAAAAATGCAATAAGATATAAAATCTAGCCATGTCTCATATCGTCCTCATATCGCTGATGAGATACATTCAATATACAAAGTATCGGGAATTTATGAATTGATAAACGCGCATAAAAGCTGCAGTGTTTGATGTAAAGAAAATGCGTTTTTTTTTTCTTTTCAACTATGACTTTACGGAAAGTTGGAAGTGGTTTATGTAAAAGGAATGAAAAGGAAAAAATCGGTTCTAAGAAATACTATAATTATGCCAGAGTATGTACAGTGATCAATGATGTTTGGAATTTACATATTTCCACCCATTGTAATAAACTGCAACTGTGAAAGAAGAATCCAAGTTAAAGAAGCGAACGGGTTATCGCTAATCGTCAACTCGTCAACCACTCCCAACTATACCAGCAAATCACCAAGACGATAATTCTATCAATCCACTAAAAATGTGTGAAAAATTGGCACAAGGAATGACATATCTGTATTGCATCTGCTATACATTTTGACTGATTGGTATTTTGCTTATGTTTTGTTTTAAGACTCGAGTTAATTTTTACACAGAACATATTCTGTATTTTGACAACCAAGTGGCTTTAAAAGTTTTTTGTTCATAAATCACCAAATCCAACTAGATCAATAGTTGTACAAATCTTATATATGAGTTACATTGATTATAAGCCGCTTGAGAAGTATTGAATCGACACCAAGGGTCAAAAGCAGTAGAAACAGTAAATACATGTTAACAAAAAAAAAAAAAAACATTGTGGATTACTCCGATGCAGTGCAATAAAATACTAACATGTTAGATAGATAGATATATTTTGAAAGTGTTAAAACTTTGTAACGACGTCACTGCATCATTTGAGGATTATTGTGACAAATCCACTTTAGTTTCATAAGCGAGTAGCAGTGAATTATGTCCTTTGGAAAGATGTTGTCAAATTCCGTTATAAGTGGATAGATACTGAATAAGTACCAAAGTCTGGTGAGAAGATAATAGTGATATAGAATGTGAATAACATAGAATGTATAATATAGTGACACAGAATGTGTTCTGCTGTTTCCTTTTCTTCGTAATAAGATTTTAGTGCATCCACCTCTCCTTGCTGAAATACTCTGAGAAGAAAAGCAAATTCTTCAAGCTACTCTTAGAAGAAAACCGTTTTAATCTGTACTGAACGGATTTTAAAACAATGTTTGATAAGTGTTTAAATAAACATAACGCACAGTATATACTATCAGAAACAGAGGAATGCAAACTATGTATGGCAGTCTCAGAAGCATTCGGAAGACTGCTCAGCTCCAAAAATTGATCTGCAAAACAAAGTAGTTGATCTGTATGTAGAACTAGAGAAAATAAAAACTTTTCTGAATACAACTGAAATGAGAGAAACCTCTTAGTGTATACATATGGATGGGGCATAATATAATGGATTCCGCGATTGAAAGCACCATGGCATAAATGTATTGTTTCGGAAGAAATTTTTAAAGTCAGTTCAAAGATGTTAAAAGTTATAAAATATTTGAATTAATTTTTAGATCGAAATGTTAGATGAAAAATTTCAAAAGAATTTTTTCTGTTTTTATTCTAATTCTAAATAAGCATAAAATACTCCTCTCCAGTAACAGCATATGTGCTCTCTCATGAATTACTTTCAGGACTTTCATTATTTATAGCAATTAATTGCACTTACACACATTTTATTCTATGAAATATGGTATCTATGACACCGTTCGATGTAATTTGCACAAAAATGTGTCATTGAATGCATGCACAAAATCCTTTTTCTAATCCATCTAGTCAAGCTTTGATATATGAGTGCAGATAGTTCAGCTTTAAATACAGTAACAGTTGGTCGAATTCAGTTGTACACCAAATACTTCAATTCTGCTGGACAGTACTGGACACGTGATACACGTCTAATATCAATGCATATGTCCATTCATTCAACTTAAATAAATTACAAGTGTACTTGGCGTGGTAATTAATATGCAAATGACCCAATTAATGATTTTAAAGTAAGTGCTGATAAATTATGCATCAACTATTTGATTTCCATTAGCATATTTCATTTCAAAAAGTTTACTATGCATTACTAATTCATTCAGATACATTGAGCTAAAGTGCATGCAATTATTTTAATTACTTTTAATATAAAATTTTATGAAAAACTACACGTACAATCGAATGAGGGATTCTTACATTATTAATTATTTTAATTTTCCAACATTACTATGTTACTAAGAAGGGATTGGTAGAAAAGCAGTAAAATATCTGATTCTCATCTGAACAAATAGTACAAAAGTAAAAATCTATTCAACAAGTATTTCTTTAATCATTAGTGTTATTTACTGTTAATATTTATAGATTCAATCATTTTTTATTATTGAAAAACTGCAATTCCCTTGGTTTACTTAATATTCGGCTACTTAGTAAATGTCTATCTATTTCCCACAAGTCATACAAGTACTTACTTGCCCTCTATAACATCATATCACTGTTAAGAAACCCACAATAAAACTGTATTCGTTAAATTGAGTTTAAGAATAATATAACACAGATTCTTCATCATTGTCAATAAAGACTATGACAGAGTGTCAAGGAAGTTCTTACCTAATAACCTATTCTCTCTGATCTTTTTAATGATTATTAAAAAGAATTCATCGTTTTGGAATTCCTATACATTAATAGCCTAAGAGAACTACAATATATATTTGAGGTGGTTGAGAGCACTTATTCTGTTCTTGTGTTTTTAAAATCTGCTCTTGCCTTAGCTCTATATGGTTGCGCTCAAAAATATGCAGTACTTCTACTCCAAACAAATGAGCAATTGTTGACTGACCTAAATAAGACTGCGAGATATTTGTAGGCGTAAAAGATAATAAAACTTCATAAGATTGCTCAATTTAACATAATAGGGGTACTCATCTAAGCATATAAATAGATAGATAACAAAGCTTTCAAATAATCTAATATATTGTAACCCCATATATATCCAACCATACCGGGTACTTAAAGTACACATATATCATTCATATTTCTAAAAACATTTACACCGTACATTATTAATATAACAAGAAGAAATAACATAACAATATTATTAAATTCTGCAGTTTGGGCCACACTTGACGTCATTATTCATGGTTACATTTTAGATTCAGTTGTAGCAAAAAACGTATACGTGTCTATAATTGTATTGCTGGTAATATTTACTCTGACACTTGTGCTAATTTGTAGGTCTTATTGGTATTTTCACAAATCATTCATGATGATAGCTGGCACAAAATGACATCATTAATAATGCTCAACACAAAAGCAGTGACATTTACTTACACACTCATATAAGTGTAAAATATATGTACATATTTAACACTTGTACCACTTCAGAAGGCAGCTGCGAAACGAACAACAACAATCGAACTAACAATCGTACTTAATTTTTTTTTATTTGATTTTTGTGTAATTACACAAAAAAGAACACCTTTAATCACACCACCAGTCAAGAAACCCATGTGCATAGTACACAAACACACTTATTTACTTATAATCTGCTAATATGACACCTACACAAAACAGTGACAGATGAGTTGTTGCCAGTGCTCGAAAGTATGCAATAAAAAATGCGCATCACATTAGTGTCAACACCAATAAAAGTCTTTCATATCAAATAATTTTTATTACATAAATTCTTTACTGAGTAGTCCTTGCCCTAGAAAATACATACATGAGCACTCAAAATCACAATTTCAAATTAGGAAGGTGAAAATCCTAAAATTAAGTCGCCAAACAAAAAATTCTTTACAAATTTATTTTACAATCCAATGCTTTTAATACATCTACAGCTAGGAATATATTTTTCTTCTTGTGTAAACACAGTGTCAATGTTTAAAAATCATATCTCCAATTTCATTTATACTAAAAATAGAAGCAAATAACTGTCATTTGCTATCAATATGGTAGCCTTATAGTATAGAATTCTCAATTTCAACAATATGAGAAGTGCAATCATCGTATAACATAATCACCTAATTTAGTTTCAAATAATACTACTTTTGTGAAATATTAGCGGACAAGTCTTTAGAATAATTCTTGCACTTATTTACACAATCTCTAATACACAATCAAATAAAACAAATCAAATACAGATAAGACCAATCAGTACTTTACCGTCGCAAGTTGGTACTACCAAGTATCTTCATATCATTGGTCACCTTTCTAGCCGAACCGGTTTCACTCATTCGTACGACTTGATCAAGCTAGTGAAGCTGTTGAGTTTAACTATATCAATCTCGTTGTATAGCTCTTACAGCTTATAATTCTATCTTATTCGTAACTCCTTGCTAACATGTAAGGGATCATAGATCTGTCGAAGAGTTTTCATTCAGTTCAGTATAACGTGATTTTTGTTTGTCGAGTTAGGACTTCATTTCTGAACTGCCTACTTAGCCCGAAGTATTATCTATTGGCAATATTAATTCTTCGCTGAGTCTCTAGGCTACACAGATATCAGACATTGTGATTATTTCAGCATACTCAATAGTATGATTTTGCTGTAAATAGAGTGGGTACTGCAAAGAGATAAAATCTCGCATACTAAGATAATGCAGTGGTACTAACTAAAAATAGAAAGTTCTGGTAGTATCTATTCCGGTTACTTCTTTATAGAAACTATAAAAAAAAAAAAATTATCACATAAAAAGTACACCTATACATCTCAATCTGAGCATGATAGGAAATATAGACACATTTAAGTCAAAGTAAATTTTTATATTAAACTCATTACACCTCCATATTATATTATAGTACTTTTATACTCTCTCATAAACACTAAATATAGTGCAGTTAAGTGGCATCAAAGTACAATATATTACCACTATGTTTCACAACTATCGACTTAGTGCTTTGATGGACAAAATATGGTTAGTGAAAAAGAAAAATTGTTGTTGGAACAAGCAACTTAAAGTAAAATGGTTCTAGTAAAAAAGATTATAACACTTTTTAGGTTGACAATAATTGTGAATTCGCTAGAAGTAATTAATTAGATTCGCTTACAACTGAAATATTTTCCCAGACATAGTGTGCCATAATGCGATCTCATGAACTTCAAAATGGGTTTAAAAATTGACTTCAGGATTGATTTCAGGATTTATTTGTACTAAGAAAAATATTTATTAATCGATAAATCCTTACACCTGCACTTAAGAAACAACACTTTGCAGAGTTTTGGGTTGAACACGGCTAGTGAAACTGCACTTACATATAGAATGTTGGTTCCGTTCTCATATCTAGGCTCTTGTGCTATATTATTTAGCGAGAATTTCGTACGAACTGAATTAGCATCATTAAATTTAATGCGCTATTTTGAGCTTATAAGCCTATTAAATCGTCTGGAGACTGCATTTTTTTCTTCATCGATTCTGTTATATTTTTTACTGCTAAAGAAAGCAGTAGCATTGGTCAATTGAAGACATATTGAATATGCATTACAAATGAAGAATGTAGCTAAGGATACTACTTTATGACACATTCTTCCTGTTTTTCCGTGTGAACATCCTACGAGACCTAGAAACAATCTGCGAGTTACGACAAACTGTAAATTTATTTGTTTTGCATATTAGCTATACAATGTCAAAAACTTGAGGCATATTTAAAAACTCCACCTACCACACTTTTTTCAATTGAATAACGGATTCACTTCAATACACTTTTAACAATCTCTAATACGTATAGTCGGTTTACTGACAGATTAAAACTTGAAACCGGACGAAATAGTGCTGTCATCCATCACCCAAGACTCATTGTAGTCGTTTCAGTATAGAGTTTTTCTACAGACCTTAAGAAAAAATGCATACAATATATAATCTGCACTATAAAGTTTCTAAAATAGAGAAACTCTAGGAAGTTAGAAAATGTCATCAATCCAGAACCACTTAATTCAAGTTGATCGGAAACCTTTTTCTGGATTTCTTGTAATGAAAATATTATCAGTGTGGAAATACCTAACAAACTTGTGGACGAATGCAACTCTCTAACTCCCTTCATTAGATTCAGGATATTATGTGGAATATTTATTTTAAAAAGGTAGTCAAAATATTTATTTTGAAATTTTTTAATTCCGTGAATTTATGAAATAAAATTGTTCATTCAATGAAAATTTGTACACATAAGTGTGACTCTCAGCTCAACAAAATATTCACAAATTATTTTATTTTTTAAATGAATAAAAAATAAAATAATTTGAGATAAATTACCGAAACAATGTGAGTCATTGTCAAACAAATACCCGTAATAACGAAGGACTACTTAATAATAGATGTTGTTAATTTCAAGAACTTTGATTACAAAATTAGATTTCGAATTTTAGTGTAACCATACCAGAGCAAGTAACCTAATCCGACAGCCATAGTAGTCGCAAGTACATACGTTATCTTCATTCTACTCTCAATTTCGATACTTAACTGAACACACTTATCTCGGTAGCATTTCTTGACTAAAGCGTCAAGTCGCTTTTGGAACCTTAAGTGTAAAGGCCGGTGTATTCGACTGTACTCTGAAGTAAAGACCATAGGAATGAAAGGACGTATATGGAGCTCATTTGGTAGATCTGGCTTAAATGCTGTATCGGGAATATGCATTAAACGCCGCAACCGAAGATGAATCAGACGAATTTCTTCCTCAAATTGATGTTGTACAGCTCGTGTAAGTTCTGGATGCAAATACCTGGCGTTGCTATTTCCAACGATTGGCAGATTATAATAGTTCACTATAAATTGTTGATGTAAGTTCATACAGTCCACATCTCCTCCTCCTGAAGAAAACTTTAAACATTCAAACTATTAATATCAAAAAGCATTAAGAAATTTTTTAGTTAAAATATTACCCTACGTAGATCCATGATATTTTAAAATTTGTGATAATCTAAACAAAATAAAGAGCCGTTTTTACTAAAAAATATATGCCAAAAGTGCTAAGAATTTTCTAAAATTTTTCGTATCTGCCAAAATTATTGTTAATTTTTTTATAAAATTAAAATGATAGTTATTTCATTTTATCATCAAATTTTTTTCATGGCATACTTTGAAGTTTCAAGTGTTTGCTATTGCAATCAAATCGTTGAAGCACCACTTCTGTCTAGCTCCTCTGCTCTACACTTGCCAAAAATATTCCTATGACTGGATATCCAGATTAGAGAAATGTTGACCTGCGCCGACATATCGTTCAGAGATGTGTAGCAGTTAAAGACTGTACTAGATGTTAATTGAACTGAAGTCAAAGACTTAAGAACAATTTGACTGTCTGATAATATGTATATATTCCTGTTATATATAACAACCACTTTCAGACAAGCTATAGCTACCCTAATAGAGATCACTTTCGCTTGAAAAATACTACAATGATACGAAAGCCAATAGCAGGAAGATTTGTTCAGTTTCACTAAGAAAACTACACTGTCTATACTACTAATTGTTTTGGATCTGTCAGTAAAAATGATCAGTCACTCTCCACTTCCTAAATAGAAAGCCATATGTCTCTAGATGGAAATGCGATATTGGTATTGTAACGAATCATTATTTGTGGTAGAAAGAACTTTGGTGCACAATGTTGCTAATCCAACCTAACCTAATATAGCTATTGAGTAGAAGATATTGTCAGCAGTTAGTATATTGTTAGAATAATGCTATCGGATAATGCGGTAACACTGAAAACATCAGTATTTGTTTTCGATGCGTCACTAAAAATGATCAGACACTCTCCGCTTCCTAAATAGGGAGCTCTTGAAAACCATATGTCTCTAGATGAAAATACGATATTGGTATTGTAACGGTTCATTATTTGTGCTGAAAAGAACTTTGGTGCATAGGGTTGCCACTTCAATTTGACCCAATCTAGTTATTGAGTAGAAGATATTGTCAACAGTTAGAATATTGTCAATAATATTAATAATGCGGTAATATGGAAAACTCTATTGTTGAATATTGATTAAATTGTTGATCACGTTAAGGCTACCATTGTACTATAGTTCATCTATTTTAATTTTATAAGTACATTGATATTATCAGATTTGAAATTTTGTATTACTTAAAATTACCATAATTTAAATTGTATTTTTAATATATTTTATTGCGTTTCGTTATGTCTCTCTTACATCTAATCACTATGAATATATTTATTAAATTCTTTTTTAAATAGAACTTATGCATTTTACATATAAACAAATGCTTACTGAATCATTAAGAAAATTAATGAAGCGTATAAAAGTCGAAAGGATCTGCAAATAACTAATACATACATTCACACATATACATATATATACATATATGTATATATGTCTGTTACGTGGTGGTTTTGCGATGTGGCAAACAGAAATGCAAAGAATGAAATTCTTTAATAACACTCGAAAAATAGAGGCGACATTTTGTCATAAAAGAAGCTGCATAAATGTTTCTGGAATTTTTGAATTAACATTTCATATAATGCCCCAACATAATGCCGAGAAGTATGCTTCAGTATTTTTATGACAATTGTGACCTTTGATGCTAAATATGAAAGCAATCTTCACCACATACCTACCCACACATTAACATGACCGCTTTGTGAAGATTTCTATGCAGCAAAAATGTGTTATATAGATATATATGTATATATATATAATTTCAGTATTTATATTATCACATATATGTGTATGTATGTATATACTTTATATATCTCATAATTATTTGGTTGCTTTTCTCAACATTTTGTGTTTGGCTGTATATTTAAATTAAATGATTTCATGTACTTTTGGCTGGCAATTTTATTTAGTATTGTTTGGTATTGTTTAGTAATGATTTTGCCAAATTTTGCCATTTGACTATCATGTTTTGTGCAATTTATTTATTTTGTACATAAATTTGTTTATATATTTTCAATATAAGAAATTCTCTAATATTGCAATTTATAAAAGTTGCAGTTTTGCTGCTCAACTTTAACCTTTGTTTGAGGCTTCATCATACATATAAGCAGTACTTATATATATATATATATATATATATATAGTTTTGTTTTCTTGGTCTTTTGAATATTCATGATGATATCATATTTTATTTTTCTATTTTTCTATTTGCTTTATTTGAGCATTTAAAACGGATTACGTATTTTCTGGCAAATGTTTGAATTTTATTATTTGAATTATTTTTTTTTCTCTGTTCATGCAGTTAGTTATACTTTTCAGGTCTTACTTGTCTATTTTGCTGGTATTTAGGCATTAAAATAAATCAGTTTAGTTGCAAATATATTTCAGATGGCGTTTGTGGAAATATGGGTCTTGCTTGCATAAGTCTTGATGTTGTGCAATTCTTTAATTTGCATTCTTTTACAATTCTTCACAACAATTCATACATGATTTCATATATATTTTGTATTAAATACGATTTCAATTTTATTAGAATTTCAACTTTTTCTTTACAAGAACACGACTTGCTACTTAATGACTAGAAATAACTAGAAAGTGGAAGTGAAAGCAGTAATTTTTATTTTCTTATTGAATAGTTAAAAACCATCTAAGAAAACGAGAAGATTTTTAGAAATATGTAATTGATTCTTCAATTAATTTTCACAATAAAAAAACTTTTATTCCACAGCTTGTCGAAGCAGTCTGTCTCTCTAAGCAACAAATTAATAATATACAAGGAAGTCTTAGCTGCGATATGGACGTGCGGTATCCAGTTATGGGGATGTGCATCATCCAAAATTTTCAAAACAAAGTTCTAAGATATTTAGTCAACGCTTAGTGGTGGATTAGACATACTGAACTTCATCGGCAGTTGAAGATCGAATCTGTAGATGCAGTAATACAAAAGTTTGCGATAAAGCACCAATAACGGTTACAACAGCACCTAAACGAGACAGCCCACCATCATAAGGAAACTTAAACGAATTAAATCTTCAGATCTGCTTAGTAGTCTAATAATAATTTAGATTAATACTACATTAGCACTAAGTCTTTGACAACTTGAAAATTGTAAAAGGTATTGTAAAATATAACAAAACTTGATTGGCTTGATAGATCTCTACACTTGAACTAGTTGTAATTTAATGAAACATGTATTTATAACCCTGAAGTCCTATAACTGATGATAGTAAGCGAAAAGTGTGCATGCCGGATCACTTGTGCACATAGACAGCGAACAAAACATATTTCACCCATGGAATTCCGATGGATTATTCCATCTGGGCCATTTTAGAGACGAATGTAAAGACTAGATCAAAATATCGGAAGATCATATTCGTGAAGTGTGCAACTAATTTTATAACCGTTTGAAGGCCGTTTGAATGGATTCTAAAATTTTGATTACTTCCACATATTTTTGTGATTTAAATCAATAAAAAATAATTTCACACAAATAAGATGTGGTCGCTTGACCATATCGTAACACTTCAATCGTATAACCCTGTACATATATATAATATGCAGCATATTGAATTGTGGCGATTATACGTTTAGCACTTTGGGCTGCACTAACTAAAAACAATTAAGAGCAGCATATATTATTCATGGATACATGTTAAGGTATACTAGAAACATGAACGTATAATGGCTTTATTTATATATATGAAAATTTGTTTACCTGCATACATACGGATATTAATATTAAATGTACAATTTATTTATGAAAAATGAGATATTTTTTTGCAATCACTAGTCTTACAGGGCTGGATTTAATACTAACTATAATATTGTTGTGGCTGCCGCACAAACGTACGCTATGCATGAGTTTTGGACAGCCCTGGTATATGTCACCCGTTTTAGTCACATTTTTGTTGTTGTTGTTTTTGACGTAAATGTTGTGGCTAGTTCTTCACCAATGCTTTGTAAATGGGTCTAGGTATGGGCACATTCTTTGTATTAAATTATAAAACATCTATTCAAATATGCCACACGAATCCACGCTGTGGATTGCATTCGGCATATGATTTACTTTTCGTACAACTCTGGTATAGGTTGCCATTTTAGCAACATTTTTTGTTGTTGAAACAAGCCATAAATGTTGCAGTTCATTTTTTCACCAACACCTTGTGCGTGTGTCTATTTAAACCACATTTTTCTGATATAGATCTTTAAGCAACATTTTTTGTTGTTGAAACAAGCCATAAATGTTGCAGCTCATTTTTTCACCAACAACTTGTGAGTGTGTCTATTTACAACTACATTTTTTATATAAAGCTATGAAGTATTCACATAAACTCTAGTATAGATCATACTTTAAGCAACATTTTTGTTATTGAAATAAGCCATAAATGTTGCAGTTAATTTTTTCACCAACACCTTGTGAATGTATCTATTTTTAGGCACATTTCTTGTATAAAGCTATAAAGAACTCACATAAACTCTGGTATAGATCATACTTTAAGCAACATTTTTTGTTGTTGAAACAAGCCATAAATGTTGCAGCTCATTTTTTCACCAACACGTGAAAAACTTTTACACTAAATCTAATAAGTATTTATATGAATATTAATGCAAAAACTCTTAATCAATGTTTATATATTAAATATGAGCGGTTTTACTAACCAACAAAAAAGATCAAATTTCAAAAACTCAGGTTGGGTGACCATTTCAAGGGATTAACCTTGAAATGAGAGACTATTCACTACAGTACTATTCAAAACTTACCATTGTTATTGTGCGTCTCATATGATGCATTTTCATTCATTTCATTCACATCTTCTTCTTCGTCTGATTCACCTCCTTCAAAAATGGCATCATCAAATTGCGAAGATGGATACATAAATTCGGTATCATCATTCGATGTTTGCGATGGTATCACCTGATATGATGGTGGAGTTAGTACACCACCACTACCACCACCACCAGCACCACCAAAACCATGACCATGATCATATGCCATGCCAATACCTTGTTGAGATTCATGTTGATGTTGATGTTGATGTTGATGCTGCTTTTGTTGTTGCAGTTGTGTTGCTGATTTCGGTTTGGCAGCTGAAACGACATTACTACTGCATGGAAGTAAAATGGATGTGCACAATATGAAGGCAAATACAATAGATTGCATATTGTTTGCACTGATATATGAGGTGATGGCTTTTATTGTACCAGTAACAAATGATAATAAATTTTTATTTAAGCGTTTATTATGCATTTTTTTGCTTTTCTCAATTATAATATGTTGCTGCTGCTGCTGCTGCTGTCGTTTAACTGTAGCAATTGTTGCAATTGTTGCATTTTTAGCGATTTTCATAACATTTTTATTCGTAGCATAGGCCGAATTCATATTTATCGTAGCTAAGTTTTTAACTAAAGCTGAAGCTGTTGTGACTGATTTTGAATTTGAATTTGAATTTGAATTTGAGTTTGAGTTTGAGTTTATGTTTTCATTTGAGTCTATGTCAACAACTATTTTAGTTGCTCTTATGTTGTCCGATAAACGACATGTTGCTGATAATACTAATAATTTGGTTTTATATACACTCTCAACTATTAACGATAACAACAATAATACCAACAATTTTGTACGTAAAGCAATTTTCCAAGCAAATGCACATGATGCCAACAACAAGCCTGTTGGCATGCTAATTGCAGTCATTATAGCTGCAACAATTTGTTGCTGTTGCTGTTGTTGTTGCTGCTGTTGTTGTTCGTTTACTGTTGACATTGGCAACAACAAATTGCCATCATTGCCTAACCTTAGGCGACCACGACGACGACGACTATTAAAATCTATCGTCTTCTTGCTATTGTAATAATGTATTTGCTGCTCTTCCTCATGTTGCTGTGATGGTATTGTTACTGTTACTGTTTCAGCTGCTTTTAATATTTCTCTTTCTATTTTCTGTTGCTGCTGTTGGTGCTGCTGCTGCTGCTGCTCAACAGAATTATGGCTAATGACATTATTATCAACTGCAACATCATCAATGTTATTTTTTGGTGCTTCATTAATTTGTTGTTGCTTGATGTTGTTTAATGAAAATTTTGTTGTCGCCGTTGCATTTAAGGTTTGATTTGTTTGATTTGTTTGATCTGTTGTTAATATCAATGTTGCTGCTAAATTTGTTGCTGACATTTCAGCAACACCTTTATCAGTTATATTAATTTTTGTTGTCTCTCCAGTTTGTGCTGTTTGAGAAAAATTAGAGAAATTTTCTTTAATGTCAGAATTTTTCATTTGCTTCAATTTATAAAAATTTGTTGCATTTTCCTCATCTTCAACAGCAATTAATTTAATAATTTTTTTATTTTGCAAATGCAATTGTTGCTGCTGTTGTTGTTGTGTTGACAACATATTGTTTAAATTATTTTGCGCTTTAGGACATTTCTTAACAAATGCATTATTATTTTTTAAAATTTGTGCTGTTGAGTTGTATACTTTATGCTTGTTTTTGTTGTTGTTGTTGTAGAAAGCGTTTTTATCCGATATTATTATACATTCTTCAACAACAAGTTTTTGTTTTAATTGTTGTTGTTGTTGCTGTTGTTGTTGTTGTACTTGTTTTACATCTTCCCCTTCTCCCTGATTATGTTTACATACTTGTTCGTTGTTGGCATTTAATAATAAGGGTAAAGTAAATCTAATATCTTTATTTTGTTCTTCCTCTTCTTCTTCGTCTACGTCTTCGTGTTCGTCTAACTTTTTCTCTTTCTTTAAAGTTAATGAGTATGTTGCTGCAATATGTTGTATGTTCTTCTTGCACTGCTGATCCTTGTCAACATGTTGTTGTTGCACAAAATGTTTCTCAAAATGTTGCGTTGATTTGTTGCGCGTATAATCGTTTGAATTACTAGTCGGCTGTAAGCATATTTGTTGCTGCAACATTGGACCCAATAATTTATGGATTTTTATTCAATTTCTTATACTGATTTAAAAGTTAAATGGTATGTCTCACTTTTTTTTATATATATACTTATATTTGTGCAATCTTATTTATTTTATTTATCAAAATATATAGTTTATTATAATATCTACCTTTGTTTTATATAATATTGTTACAATAAAATGTTTTTTCTTACTGTTTTATTTGTTTTTTGTTTTATTTTTGGTTTGTTGTTTATTTTTTAATATGTATAAATAATTTCTGTTGTATTTATTAATTTGTTTATAATATTTTTATATATGCGTTTCTCTATGGCAATTATATTTTGCATTATATAGTTTTGTTAGTTACATAAGCTTAAAACCATTTAGTCGTTGTTCATTTACTCTTTACTCCACTTATTTAATTCGGTTCTCTATTAGTTATGACTATTAACTAATAATTTTTAATTATATATATACATATATATATATATATATATATATATATATATTCAGTATATATGATTTAAGATTATAGTATTGACTTAAGTGTATTAGTTTGAATTTTGAGTATGAAAATTTAGTTACTGAAAATAGTTATAATTGAAAATTTTTGAATAAGTTTTAGCTACGAATTAGTTAAGTAATTTTATTTATTTAATATACTCATATTAATACTTATTAATTTTAATATGCTAGTTCAACAATTTCCACACTGTAAATAGCTAGTACTTTGTATATAAATATATTTTTAAATGTATACACTTTTGTAAGATTTATAATTTTCTGTTTTAGATTTTATTTAGTATTTAGTATTTAGAAGTAAATTTTGTTTTTTGTTTTTTTTTTTTGTTTTATATGTATATTAAAAATTTAGCTATAATATTTTTAAAAAGTTTTGCTAGTTATATATATTTATACAAATGTATATATAATTCTTCAACTGCTTATTTTAAGAATAATTACAACAACTTTTAGTACTAGTAGTTTAATTAGTTAATTAGGTGCTTTTAAAAATTTTTAATTTTAATTTTGACTTATGTACTTATGTAGTTATAAACATTATTTGGTTTTTTCCTTGATTTATGGTATAGTAATTAAATTTTAGCAGATTAGAGAGTAGTTTTAGTTCATAATTTTTCTGTAGAAGACTTTAAAATTACATTAGGTATACAAAATTTATATATAAATGTACTTATTTATGTTATTAAGAAATCAATTTGATGAGTTTTCTTTACTTAACATATCCTTGCCAGTCATTCCACACGTGACGGTTACTTCTTAACAGTTTTATTATTTAATTTATTTCAATAATTGTTTTAATTATTTTTTGTTCAATAATTTTTTACAAATTATTGCTTACAATAATTTTTGCTTATTATTGTTTACAATAATTTTTACTTATTATATTTGACTTAACAATTTTTGTTTATTATTTTTGTCTTAACAATTTTTGTTTATTATTTTTGACTTAACTATTTTGGTTTGTTATATTTTATTAATTTAATTTGTTTGTTATATTTTATGAATTTAATTTGTTTATTACATATTATTAACTAATTTTGCTTACTATATTTTATTTAATAATTTTTGTTTGTAATTATTTTTTCTCTTAACAATTTTTCGCAATATTTGTTCATTATTTTTTATTTAATATTTAATATTATTAAAAAATTTTGTTTATTTTATTATCACACTTTTAAAGCAAATATTTATTATTTGTATTAATTACAAACGAGTATTTGCTGCTGCTATGCCAATAAGTCACTTTAACAGCTTATCACACAAAACCATTGCATACCTTTAGGCGAACTTTCCGTAGACTATTTACACGCCGAACATACACGCACGTAATTTCGGTAACAGCACGTTTTTAAACTTAACAACATTTAACATCGAAGCGTTTCAAATTGCAATTTCTATTTCATTTCAGTTTGATAATAAAATATAATTAAGTTTTAACCGCAATCGCAAGAATTTGCTACATTTTTGAATAGGTCTTTATTAGATTTTATTACATAAAGTGTTAATACATATCCATATATACACATATATGTGTTAATTTCATCCCATTTGGGCGTTTAGCTTAAATCAAATTTTACACTATTTACATTTTAATTTATATTATTTTAAAACTATTTTAGTTGAAAATAATTATGTATTTTTTATATGCTGAATGCAATTTTCATAAGTCATTAATTAAACAGTTAAGATATTTTTGTTTGAAAGTACTTAGCTATTTTATATTTTGTCTTATTTGGTGTGACCAAATTTTGACAGTCCTTCTTTGAGTTGTTACTTATTTGATTGTTACAACACAAGACGTTCTAATTTTTGAAGTTGTTTTTTTCCAGGTATTTTGAAATGGTTAAGCGTTCTTAACAGTTCGCGTTCCCACGTCGAAGTGTCACGTTGTTATTTAGCGTTTATACTTTTTGGCCACAAATGTATGACGAATCTTTTATGGTTAAATGTGAGCAGCACTGAATTTCTCTCACTGGAAATTAACTGGCTCAAATGAAGTCTCACTCACACGCCACCTTTGAAAACGCTCAATAGTTTGTTTACATTTTTTCACTCAGAAGTTGTGCCAATTTTCTAACTGCAAAATAAAAAAATATATAAAATCACAATTAAGTCAAGTACAATAATTGAAGAGGATATAAATAAATATATTTATTTCATAAAATACACAAGATTTCAAGTTAAAATAAAATAAAATAATTTTCAACCAATCACGAAAATTATTAAACTATTACTAATACATAAAATTAAGCCCAAAGAAATTTCGAGATTTATAAAAAGTCTAGAATTATTTTAGTTGGGCCTTTAGGCGCACAATAAATCTTTTAGGTCAGAGTGCATTCATAGCCTATTATTTAATAATAAACTAATACTACTATTATTAGACTATACTAAAAGAAATAAACAGAAACATAAAGGATAGAGCCACGAAATTATTTACGAAAACTGACACACTACCAACACCGCGCTATCGAATCTCAGAATGGTCTGCATTATCTCCTCGGAGAGAAATGCAGATCTGAGGTCAGTTGTTGCTTAGGCTGATGAAGTGATAAAGAAGGGCTAAGAAAGAGTAAAAGTGCTTAACTGCACTGGCTCAAATAGCTTCAACATAATTAAAAGTGAACACTACTTAGATTTTTTCATTATGGCTAGTTAGGAATAAGCAAATATTTCACAAAGACGGTCTGTGTAGAATATATGATAATAAATCTGTATTAAATTTTTATTTTATAATATCAAAGGTCAGTTTATTATTTTTGCCAATTGATATTAAAACAAAATTCTCTTGTGAATAAGTATAACTATAATATTTAGTATTTTTACAAATTTTCAAACTTCAAGCTATATTTCATTCTTTATTATACAGTATATATATATTACTGTATGCATATAAGGACTTGGGAGAGCGAATATTTTCTATACTAATTATATTTATTCAATTATATTAAAACTGATACTGTAGCGTGTACAACACAACTAATATTATGGATAATACTATATATATATAGCCAATAAAGTGTAAACTTAATGGAATTATTTTGTGTTGCATTATATTACTACTTTGTAGCACTTTTATTGAGATATATGCTTCTTCTTCTTCTTCTTCTTCTTGAGTTAGTGCTATTACGCACTTTTACTCTATAATGGCTGGGGGGTTTATCACTACCCCACACTAGGCTTTAATTAGGCTAAAAAATCATATCATTTATTTGTCTTTTAGTTGATGACGGACCTTAAATCAGCATATCTTCCTGAGAGTCCAGAATATGTTGAATTTTAATTTATGGCTTGAGAATATTATTCTTATTATTAATTGAAAAATTTTCTTCGTGCATTTAGTTAACTAATTGGTTCACCAGTGAAAGTGGACAAAGCAGTACTAGAGTCGATGTATCCAAAATTATTGAAATTTGTGTGATGAAAAGTGTAACTAAAACATTGGCATTATTAAAAACTCCAACAATCGGATTGGTATAAAATGTTTTCTATCGATTGATTATCAAATCTAAATTTGTCTATAGCTACGAAGATATCATATCTGAGTTGTCTACTATCAAAAAAGAAAATCTAGTCTAAATTTTAAAACATATGCAATTCGAAACAGAAAAAAAAGTTGCGAAGAATGGGTTCCAACTGCTTTTTTAGATTTAGGGCTCCTGTATGTGATGAACGCTTAGCAGACTATATCGAACGTAAATTAAGTTAATAGTAAATAATTAACTTTATTAATTAATATAGTAAATGAAAGCAAGTCCTTTAACTTAATAATAATAAATCAAACAATCTTAAAAAATTTCATTTAATTTAAATCACGATTTCTTGTTCGGGTATGCTTCTGTTACCAGCCACTTCTCAAAAATAGAATCACAGAACACGAAAAATAAAATGATTTTGCATGATATAGACTAAAATATCCTGTGTCCTCTTCTTGTTTTCATTAAACCATAGAAGTTGAAAAATTGAACAAAAAAAAATTATTACATTTATTATTAACATTAATTTGTTCAGGCTAATTTAGCTGAATTTTTCAATTATAATTCAATAAACTTTCAGTTACGAAAATGGGCCTATTGGCGCATTGTGATGCAGTATAAAAAGCTAAAGGTTTCAAAACCATCTTGTACCTTTAGCAAAGCTTAGAATGCTCTTTAGAGGAAAGTACTGGAGCTGATCAAGACCCCCAAAATAGGTAGTTCAATGTATCTTACTGTGAACTGTGGAAAGGAAGATTTCCTTTATATATTAAAGAAGCAGAAAAGTATGCTTTAAAGAATGTGTTGAGTCTTAAAAATCCTAGTATCTGAAATATGACCGCTTCAAATAGCTTACATAATTAATTAATCTAAGAACAAACCAACAATATCCTTATCTGTGATAATTAATACTGATATGTTATTTATAAATGGTTTCGAAAATTCTGTTCGCTCAAATATATTTTTAGAAAATTTTATATGTATTAAAAAATGGTTTATAAAATTATTAGCTAGAGTGACTTCAGAAGTAAGCATTTAACTTTACACTTAAATAAATTATGGAAATATAAATAAACATTTTAAATTTAATTTTCCATATTAATTCCAACGAAATGAATTGTTTCCTTAATAGAAACAAAATTTCTTGAAAGAAATTATTTTCTGAAAAGATGTGGCTGAAGTTTTAATAAAATTTTGTAACTTACTATCTTTCGCATAATTTAATACCTTTGAAATAATTACTTTAAATGTAAGCTAAAACTAAAAGTAAACTAAAATAAGTGCTAAGTAGTTTTTGTAAATCATCAAACTCAATCAAATTCAATCAAACCACTTAATTGAGTCCATCTTCTGTACACAAATCAAGACCGAATTCGTATTTGTTCTAATTACAAGCTGATTTAGCACACAAAATGATTTTACGTAATTCTCGAAAGTATCTAATCCTTAAATGTGCTACTTCCAAACCGGTATGAGTAATTATTAACATAGTATGAGATAACTGGAGTAAATAGTGCAAATGACAGTGAAATGGTGCTCTTTATTCTTCTCGAATTAAGCATAAAATAAAGACTTTTATCATTTTTAATAAGTTTGCTATCTTAAAAAAATTATAGTTTATTAATATAAATATTAAATATATCAAAATTTAAGTTAAAACAAAACAAATTTAAAATTTTTCGTGATGAACTCTCAAATAACTGTAATTTGCTCAAATTTTTCAAATTTGTGTCAACCATGTGCACCATTTTACCGACAATATACAATTCTAGTACATGTCGACTTTGCTAAAAGGATTGCATGCAAACAACCAATTATTATGTCACTCAAATCCCTTACTCAACCTAAATTATTTGATAGTAACTCAAACGATAACAATATTTTTGGTCAAATTGTTTATTTACTCAATAAAATTAAATGCTAAACTCATTTAAATGCATTTGTTAAATAATTTTTTTACTTAATGGCAATTTCATAATATAAACATAGCCAGTATTTAAGTACTTTCCATTAAAACACTCATAATGCAGTTTATAACTCACTCGAAAACATAAACATTACTTTCTTACTCATACGTTTTGATTAAATAGATACTCAATCAAAGTGAATATTCACTAATATTCATTTCAAGTGCATTACTCAAAACATGCTAAGAATAAGTAGTGAACATTTACTCAATTATTTACTCAACCACTCATTTTGATTTCTACTACTCACAGCAATTGTGAGTGTAAATTTTGTTTACAAATTCTCATGGCTAACAGAACTCAGCTGGTAGCGCTAACAATTTGTATTGCTCTATTGCAGTTTACTACGATTTACTTAAGCCATATATGTATATTGCTCACACAGCTGTTTGTCATTACACTCGTAACCTCAAAACCCTTAAAATATCAGAGTACAAAAAGCAAAAGCAAAAGTAAAAGTAAAAGCAAAAGCAAAATCAAAAGCAAAAGCAATATCGAAAATACAAGTAGAAGTAAAAACAGAAATAAAAGTTACAAAAAATTCTGCACGGCTACTAGCACTACTACCGCTACTTTGCAATGAAAACAACAACAACAACAACAACAACAACAACAACAGCAGCAGCAGCAAAAACGACAGCATTAAAAACGCAAGTAGCACATGTACGTACGACCCTTTTTGGCCGAATTCCTTTAACTTATTTTCATTATATGAATTCATTTTTCTTTTCTACGCTTGTATTGTATCTCCCACGCTGCTTTAACTGCCACCCCTACTGTTACTGCTCCCGCTGCTGTCACTGCTGTCACTGCTACCACTGCTACTACTGCTGTTATTGCTACCACTGCTACCACTGCTGCTGCTGCTGCTTTTGCTAAGGCTATGCCAAAGTAGATTTGCCCTTTGTGCACGTTATTTTTTATATTATTTTTGTTGCTTATTTTCTTATTTCGGCTATACATTTTTTCTCTCACATTTTTGCTTCAATTTTGTTTTCTTTTTATAATATTTTTGTTTTTTTTTTTTTTTTTTGATTTTCGTTATTTGCTTCGCCTTGTTTCGCTTTCATTTTTCATTGCGTTTTTCTAGTTTACTAGGTAATCCTGTGAAAGTGTGTGCAAATGTATTCTGTTAACAATGTTTATGTGTGGCGAGTGTGTGTGTGTGTGTGTGTGTGTGCGCTCATGTTTGGCTATGTTTTATGTAAGCGCAAATCATAGTATAATATGTGCTATATACGTAGGCATGTCACAACCACTACCAATGTTTGTGTAACTTTGTGTAAGTTTGTACTGCAATATACATCTCGGTGTGCACGTAAGTATGATTTTTTTCGTACAATGCTTCTCCTGCGGCTTTTTTTAATTGTCTATGCAGTAGCAGTAGTGGCAACTAACAGCACAACCATTAGCAGAAACTTTGCCAAGCCATCGAAAGTACACAAATTTACTCAGATAAAAATGTATGTATGTAAATGTTCCTTTATTATTATAAATATGAAGACATTTTATTTACTCATGGTTTTGTTAGTGTTAAATCAGTAATTACCAATTTTGTAATTGTAATTACGTGAAGAACTATTACAAGAGATATACTAAATGATTATAAGCACTCATACTCATATAAACTTTATCATGTCATCCAGAATATTGAACAGAATTTAATTGCTTATCACAGCAAATGTGATAATGTGATGTGTTTTTAATACCATAAATATAAAATAATAATCCAATATTAAAAAAAATAATAATAAATACTAAAAATTTAATAATAATAATAATACTAGGAATTAATATTAAATCCTACTCCTCTGCTAATTATTTATTATTAAAAATATATGAATTTATATTTATATATATTTATATTATATTTATATAATATAATTTATATTTTATATAAATATATATCATATATATCATATATATATATATCATATATATATCATATATAAATATTATCATAAAAAAATAATAATAAGTACTAAAAATTTAATTGTAATAATAATACTATGTGTTAATATTAAATCCTACTAGTCTGATAATTATTTATTATTAAAAATATATGAATTTATATTTATATATATTATATTATTTTATATAATATAATTTTTATTTTATATAATATATATAATATATATCATATATATTATATATATCATATATATATATTATTATATATATATTCATATATAAATATTATATAAAATAATAATAATAAGTACTAAAATTAATTGTAATAATAATACTATGTGTTAATATTAAATCCTACTAGTTTGCTAATTATTTATTACTAAAAATATATTAATTTATATTTATTTGTATATATATACCATATATATTTATTTTATATTTATGTAATATAATTTATATTTATTTTTTTATTATAATAAAAAAATAATAGTAAATACTGAAAATTTAATAATTATTATGCTTGAAGTTAATACTAAATTATACTCTGCTAATTATTTATTATCAAAAATATATTAATTTATATTTATTTATATATTTTTATATTATATTTATATAACATAATTAATATTTATTTTTTTATTATAAAAAAAATAATAATAAATACGTAAGATTTAATAATAATAATACTAGGAGTTAATACTAAATCCTACTCTTCTAATAATTATTTATTACTGAAAATGTATTAATTAATATTTATATTTATTTAAATATATATTTATTTTATATTATAACATAATTTACATTTATTTTTTTATTATTCTAAAAAAAATAATAATAAATATTAAAAATTGAATAATAATAATGCTAAATGTGGATACTAAATCCTACTCCTCTGATAATTGGCTGTTATTAAAAATATATTAATTTATATGTATATATTTATTTTATATTAATTTAACATAATTTACATTTATTTATTTAAAAAAAATAATAAATGCTTAAAATTTAATAATAATAATAATACTAGGAATTAATATTAAATCCTACTCCTCTGATAATTATTAAATATTATTTATTGACGAATTTTAAAATGATTTTAATTTAATTGCATATTTTTAGGAGCACACAAGTTATAAGTTGAAGATAAATTTTATCAATTATAATAACAGTAATATATAATCTTTTTTATGTTACATATTTACTATTTGTAAACTCTAAGCTTAATTTAAATTTTTATTACAAATTAATTTGAAATCTTCCTTTTCCAGTAAAAATATAAGTGTCACGTACATACAAAGGCTTAGATTAAATGTTGACAAATTTTAAAATAAGTAGTGAAAATGACTATTGTATTAGATAGAACGAAAAGCTGTATTAGCTTTTCGTCATTAGCACGGTTAACGTTCATATCTACTGTGAAAGAATCAACTGACCAACGATATGAAAGCATTCCATACTATCAACTGGCACTGTGAACGAGTATATTACTAAATAATGGCATGAAGTTACAGCAGATCTATATTAATTTTGAACAAATATATTAAACATCAAGTAGATGTCTGTATGGAATTTATAGTGCTCGAACATTATATAGTGAAAAGTGACGATGCTAGTTGCAACTAAATTGTATTACATAAATTTTACGATTTCCGATGAAAGCATATTTACTGATTTTATAGAATAACTATAGGCAATATCGAACTATTAATAGATAACGCAAAACTATATTCTGCTAAAGTATCTTTTGTTGGCTTAAAAATAATAATAAAAAATTCAGAAACCAACGAGACTTTAAGGAAGACGTACCCATCATTTAAAGAGAATTTCTGTCATTCCTTTACCATTTCTGGTTTGATCTTATTTCAATTAAAGAAATATTTACTACTAATTACTGATAGTTGGATATAGAAAAATAATATTCTAAGAGTAAGGATAAATATTGAGATATGGCTTGGATTTGAAAGTAATTTATAAACCACAGCCAGCATATTGTCCGCTATTACCAGTAATAGCATGCCCGGAATAATTATTAATTTAATGACATAGACTATCAGCGGTTATTTAAAAAAAAAAACAGATGAACGATTATGAGCAGATAGGTCATCAGTTAATGATAGACTAATATATGAAATGCTTTTATCGTTATTTAAATAGGTATTTAATACCGCCTTGAGTTCTGGTAAAGAAAACAGCAGCAAAGGCTACACCCACTTCTATATGCAGATCTGGATTTCTGCATGGACTTTTGGTTTCAAACAAAACATGTGCTTTGTTATACTTGTTATAAACTTTTATTTTAAAACCCCTTGTTATCTTAGCCTGCAATAATAAAACAGGAAAGCACACAAAACACTCCATTACAGAGATAACATGGCCCCAGTCACAAAGTTTATCGTTGATCTCACCCGCTAACTATACGTAACTCCACCCCCTTCAATATTACCTATTCTACTTAATTCATGTTCTTGCTTTCTGGCTTAGATGAATCTAGTTCACTAGGTATTAAGTCGATCTACACTCATCTCTCTTCACTGATTACTGGAATGAAGTTTCCACATTGCTGTGGAAATCTTCTCCATTCATTCCAAAGAGGTGATGTTAGTGGCTTCAAGTCTCACACTGTGGCTTTCGATGCTTTCCAACTACTGCAAAAAAAATAAAAAATGTACCAGTACATGCTAACTTCGTGTGTCATCCCATTATATTCATTCAAAAACAACAAACAGTATTTATACAATATATGTCAAATATATGTATATGGAACGAGACAGTAATACAAAGAAATTAATAAGAAAACTACTTAATGTGTATAGCCTAAAATTATGCAATAGGTTATGAAAAAAAATACTCATCCGTATTATTTTATATTCGTTTGCTATGAAAATATGAAATTACAATATTTTTATTTGATTTATTTATTTATTGAAAAATTTTATTTATCGTTCTTGTTTTGTTTTTTCTAACTTCATAAAATAAATCTATATATACGTCTAGTTTTGAGACCTTACAGATTTTTCAGCTTCTCTCACACTAACGAATCACAGTTTGTTATATTCTGACACCTCTGCCTTTATTGAGATTATGTTTTTGTAGTTATATTACTTCATTTTTTTATATTATCGTTTGTAGTGATTGCGTAACATAACTGTTAATGTATTCCTTGTTATAACATTTAAGCCAAATAGCAAAACCCTACAAACGAACAAGCAAGAAGGAACGTTGGTGGCGAAAGCAACAATTAATAAGTAGCTCAGACTCGTTCTTTTTAATATACGAGCACATGTCTACACACATCCACTTATATTTATGAGTACATATTTATATACAACATAGAGCTTTGCGTGTCAAAATTAAAGAAAACGGAAAAAAAATTTTTACAAGAAAGAAAAATCAACAATAAGCAGTAAATGGTAACTTGAATGTAAGTGTTTTTTAGCCCAGAGCACTTCATGTACAGCCAATTACCAGTCAATAAAATTCCTAAGCAAATTTCGGTTATTTTTTACATATACGTAAAAAAATAGGTTATAACTATTTTAGGATTATACAAATTAATTATTTGTTTAATGACAATGTCTAATCAAGTATTAAGTACAATTGCTATATTATTCGCAACAATTTCTGATAGTCACTTAACCTTAAAAATTGTGAAACTGTATAGAAAAAAAATCTATTCAAGCTTAACAATAGTCCCATTATTTACAATTATTTAGTTTAATTGGAGTGTAGAATTAAGTTTCTAATCTTTCTTAATAATATATGTCTTGTTTAGGACTTATTTTCTCTTTCTCCTCTTACTAAACAGTTTATAATTATTTTGTTGCATACGTATAGGAATATGCAAAACCCAAAAAAACAAAAAAGTGCTTGCACAAACCAAATTACAACTACAAATGATATTCGACGATGCAAATGGAACAAGGGAGAGGGCACTCTCATAAAACTGAGTCGTGTTACTATATGAAAGACATGGGGTTGGAATCCGTCGGATTACAGGTAGTCTGGCTTGTTAGTCATGATTTGAGCAGATTACACATGAAATAATATCGCTGTTAACTCTTATATTAAGGTTAGATTTAAATTCAAAACAAAGGCTTTTTTACTGTGAAGAACAGAAATTCATATATACAAACATATATACATACTCGCATGTATGAATCATGTATTTTTTGTTTATCATAGATGCTCCTACTTCCACTTAAGAGAACAGAAATTCATACGTGGATGCCTATTTACACATTCCTACTCCTAAGATGCATATATAAATATAAGATTGATAAAAGGATTCATCTACAGGTGACCTTTTCAGTGATCTTCATATTATGATTATTATCTCCAATTGTTTCTTCGCCTTGAAGTATGTCTGTACAAAATATTTAAAAATATGTTGAAAATAAGACATTGTTGATTTTGTAATCTAGTATCTTCATCCTTTTAGTTGGCCATTACAGACGTGAGTCGTACAACCAATCCTTTGATGTAGTATATTAGGCTTAAATACAACTAATTAAATGAATTGCTTTGCAGTACATATTCTTGTAGAATCCCCTTGGGTCTATTTAATGCAATTTACATGACGAAACATGGATGTCGCAGGAGACTTAGGGACTAAGAGAGCAAAGCAAAATACTAGAAATCAGAATGCTAAATTAAAAATAATCTTTTTTGAGAGGATTATAGAGAGCTATCAAAATGAATAAATCAATCAGCTAGAAAGGATAAACGATTATGAATCGAGGAACAAGCTGGTCAAGCAGAAGCTGCAGCAGCAATAAGCAAGTTCACATACATAAAAAGCCCCATTACGGGTCGAGATGGAAAATGATTGACAACAGCAGAAGAACAATTGATACAATCCGCTAGAACTACGGGCTTATACAGATCAGCAAATACTAGCTGAACGTATATCACGTATATCACGTTCAGCTAGTATGCTATCTGGCATAAATTGTTCATCACAAACAAAAATCGATGTAAATAATGCTATGAAAAACCTAAAAAGCAGCAAGCCATTTGGAAATGATAATATCTGTGCTAAATTATAGCACATACAGAACTGACAGCCGCAATATTACTGCAGTGCCATACTAATTTCAAAAATCTGAAATAAGGAGTCTTTACCGAGCTTGTGGAATGAAGGCACTCTAGCAAAAATTCCCAAAATAGGAGACATCAAAGAATGCAACAAGTATCGGGGCATAACCTAACTCTCTATTCCAAGTAAGATACTAAGCCGAAATCTTCAGGACATTCGTATACGCAGCTTTTATTGACTTCAAAAAGGAATTTCATAGTGTCAGCAGAAGATTTCTTTGGAATATTTTAGAGAAACGACAAATTTAAATCACAATAATAAATCTTACAAACGCAATGCACACGGGATTAAAGTGTCGAGTATTGCACAACGGGTTGTTATCAAGCACATTTGAAGCAGCTACGGAATTAAGGCAAGAGTGAATATTAGCAACACTTTTATTTATCCTCGTGGGCAACAAAGGCATCCAGTGGAATCCATTCATGCACATGGAAGATGTAAAATATGCAGATAACGTTTGTCTACTCAGCCATACTTTCAGAGACTTACAAGAAAATAATGCAGCACTTGGGATAAATGCAGCAATCGCCGGCCTAAAGATTATTCCCAACATGACAAAAGTAATCGCTGCGGGATATAGCTTAACCTTTTCGCCAGTTGCTAAAATAAAAGAAGAAACAGTGATATGCGTGGATAAATTCAATTATCTAGGTATCATAGTCGCAACAAAGAGAGGCACTGACGAAGACATTCAGTCGCACTTAACCAAAGCCAAGACTGCATTTGGCATGTTACGTGTTGTGTATTTACACTCGCACAAAACTTTGCATACACAACTCCAACGTAAAGTCTATGCTATTCTATGCTTGTAAGAACAAGAGAACAAATACCCACGCCAAACATTAAGAATATGGTTTTGCAGAATAAGAATTGCAATCACCAACCTATGGGCCGTCACTAATCAATCACTTGCTACTGTTGAGATATTTAGAAGCAAATGGCGCAGAATAGACTGCAATCTCCGCAAACCCACTGAAAATATTGCACGCCAAGCTCTGAGGTGGAATCCTTAAGGCAGATGTTGACCTGGAGCGCCAGCTAGAGCTTGAAGGAGAACAATGTAAGAGGAGCTAAGAGAAGTTAATTATTGCTGGAATGATATCTGCCGAGAATCAAGTAACAGAATCCGATACAAAAGGATGATGGAGACCCAGTGCTCCAATAGGAAAAGATAATAAGAGAAGAAGAAAGCAAGCTTATTATCTCTCCTTTAGGATCGATTATTTGAAGTGTTCATTGGTTAATTTGGGAGTGTTTTAGTATGGCGATGGGCAATTTCTTCTAGTATCCGTCGTACCTTCTGTTACCTTATCTTATTTATTTGAAAACTGCAATACTCGCAATAGTAGTACAGAAACATAAAATATATTATTATATTATATATATATGTATTCTAGTTTAGTTCAAAAAAAAAAGTTAGTTAGTAATAGTAAAGTAAATTCTAGAGTTGATCCTAAAGTAATATTCGAATACTACCAAATATCCATCTTCGTTGGGCATTAGAGACATCTAACAATTTAATTATCCGTATAATATCTTTGGGTAACAAGTGCCAGAAATCTAAATTTATTGAATGTATGTAACACATAAAATATTTTAATCGATCCGTGTTAGTTTTTCTAATAAATAGCTAGTCTTTTTCTAATAAGACCTGGCTGACTGAGGCCTATGTAAAGGTAACCTATTGATGTATGTAAAAATAAAGGATATTACTTTGTCATTTAATTAAAAAGAGTACAATCCTTTATTCCTATATCAAAGACATCAAGCAGTGTGTGAATGCTAGATTGCAAGTGGCCGACAGTGGCAGAATAAATGAGTAGTGAGTAGTAGACCTGAATTATATATCTTCCAGTTTTTTCAACCGTTTAAATAGAAGTGTAAAAATTTTTACGAATTGCACTGTTTGATTTATATTTTATGTCATAGGTCAAAAGCTTATGCATGCATATTTGACTGGCAAGAATTTTTTCCATAAACTATAGAAATATTTTCAATAGATGGTTCTATTTATACTATTGTCCTAGCACAGCATGTTTCATTTTTCCATATAAATTCAAACTTTGTGGTATTATGCTTAAGTTTTTTATGTTTCAAACAAAAATTCTTTTCAATAAGAGAGATACGTTGCCATCTGTGGTGTGTTTTTATATTCATTTCAATAAATAAATAGAAAAATGTTTTTTGTGTATAAACAAATACTATGTGATATTAAATTGAGAATTCATCTATAAATAATTTTATTTATAACACTAAAATCTGTTAGCCATAATTTTTAATATTACAAAAGCATTTCAGATAAAAATTTTGTTAGAATATTCTATAAATATCTTTAGAGTTAGTTTGAAATATTTTACGCCGTTGTATATTTTGTTATATTTTGTTTGCAGTAAAAGCCATAATAATTATTTATAAATCAAATAATTTAAATATATTAATAAAATTGAAAATGATTCTATATTATTAGATATGTATTTATTTAAGTGTCTTTTAGCTTTTCCAACTTCACAGTTATTAACGTACTCTTCCCACAATTTGTAAAAAATAACTCTATCCTGAGAAAGAAATGAAATAAAATCCGAAATACTGTTGAAATTTATATGAAAGATAGTATTAAAATATATAATAAATTACTTTATTCTAAGAAAGAAGTCAAATACATTAAGACCGAAAAGTTTTCGGAAATTCTCATTTAAAATTCGCGCGCTGTATATTTTTCGATATTTTAAGTTTATGTAGTTTGGCAGCAATTAAGGAAAATTACTATGCAAAAAATGAGCGCGATCTGTCAGACAGTTCGTTTACGGCAGCTGTTGAAACCAGTTCACCTCAGTAGTGCGTTGCGAAAAAAACAATGGAAAAAAATATTGGACAAAGAGTTTGCATCAAATTTTGTGTTTCGAACGAAATTTCGTGTGCAGAATCGTTGCGAATGCTACAAAAGGCTTATGGGGAATCAGTTTTATCGAAAACTCAAGTTTATGAGTGGTACAAAGCCTTTCAGGACGGTCGTACGACCGTCGAAGACATTTCGCAACGCACTACTGAGGGGAACTGGTTTCAACAGCTGCCGTAAACGAACTGTCTGACAGATCGCGCTCATTTTTGGCATAGTAATTAAGGACAGTGCTGCCAAACTACATAAACTTAAAATATCGAAAAATATACAGCGCGCGAATTTTAAATGAGAATTTCCGAAAACTTTTCAGTCTTAATGTAAAATTAAAATACTAACGAAATTTATATAGAAGATAGTATTGAAACATTTAATATTAAGTTATAAAAATTAAATAAATTACTCTATGCTGAGTAAAAAGTCAAACAAAATTCAAAATGCTAATAAAATTTGTGTAGATAATAGTTATAAAAATAAAAATATTTAATTATTTAAATTGGAAACTAATAATAAATAATATTTATTTATTTTCTTGTATATATCCACAGGTTTGTAATTAGAAACCAAGCTTGATCAGATCACATTTCGATAACATTCTTTATTTGATGAGAAATGGAATGACAATCATTGGAAGTTTCGCACATGCGAATCTTTTTCGAATATAAAAAAATTAAAACTGCAAATTTTGTCAAAGATAATTCAAAAGGTTTATTTCACATTTAAAACAAAAATTCTGCCAAATTAAGATAAGCGATATTGAAATCAGCAGTCTTTCATAATATCCTCCACTTTCAGGTTGGGGTATAGATAGGTGTGAAAACAAGCAAAGCATATAAACACACTTTGATGCCAAAGCGATGAAGATATATTTCAAAAACTTGTTAAATTCTTTGCAGAAATTGATATATATATAATAAGATCACTTCTATACAGAGCTCTATAAATGAGATCAAAAATATAATATGGGAAGAAATTTTTGTACGTAATAAAACTCCAAGAAAATATAAAAATTAGAATTTGAATTAAAATAGGTACTACAATAAGATATAAAATAGAATTTGAAATGAAATTAAAATTCCTAAAAGGCAGGATGATGACTCCTAATGTGAAACTTGTACCGCCAATCGACACTAGCAATCCCTCAATCTTTAGAGCAAAGAAAAAAAAAAGTGTGCAATATGAATATCTGCCACAGACCTCTTGTACTGTCAACCGACCCTAACTGAACAAATATTCGTCAGTCTTTTGTTTAAGGTAATAGAAAGAGTGCAATACGAATTTTTGAATATGCCACAGATCTCTTGTACTGCCAATCGACCCTAACTGCAGAAAAATTCCTCAGTCTTTCGAGAGAAGAAAAAAGAAAGAGTGCAATATGAATTTCTGAAAATGCTACAGATGCTGCTATTATAATATTTATTATCAAAAATAGATAAACGAAATGATATGCTTAACAACAGTGCAGTTAAAACGATTTCAAGTACCATAATATATATCACTGTACACACCCGAAAAGACATATCGAAAACCCTAGTAAATATTGAGGAATATTATTTAGGAACTTGTTTCGCAAAATAAATCATGCGTAGAGTGGGCAGATAAGTTCAATTAATTTGCATCGAGATGTCATAGATAAGCCAAGAAACAAGTTCCGTTGAGGGCTATGTGTCCTCACTGTAGACAGATTTGGTTGTTAGCAATTCCATCCCAATGTCATATTTTCTCAACATTATCATAATGTCTTTCTGACTTTCTGTCAAGTTCAAAGAAAGAACATCACTTGAAACAATAGTCGGAAAACTAAACCGATAACTAAAAACATCACAACGAAGATAATGCTAGGTACATGTAGCATCAAGAAGTTTTTGTGATAATATATTTATTTTGTTGATAATTGTTTTCAAAAGCAGGTTGAAAGATGAATACAAAAGAAAGAGAAACCCGGTAAATAGAGTCTATTAAAACCTGACATCAGCAATGGGAAATAGTTAGAAAAGAATATAAAGTAATTGAAGGATATAGCTTTATTGTTTAAAGTCAGAATTGATATGCTAAAGCCAAATGAAAACAGGATTCAGTTGACTAGATTAACACAATCCAGTATGCATAAGACTTGTTAGACTGAGAATACAAAAAACCTTTTCTACTTAAACAATATTCCACTCTGAATAAGTACAATCGGTACGTCAGTTATTAGTAATATAGATAAATAAAGCATTTGAATATTTATATTTAAAAAATAAAATAAAATAAATCAATTAAAAAAGAATTTTAATATGATGGCATATGGGAGTTGAATCATACATAAAATCACTAAAATTCTAATATTCAAAAGAAAATAAATACAACATTTTAGATATATAAAGAAAACTAAAAAATTACCAAAAAAAAAAGAAATTAATATGTCGAAATTATATATTTATTTATTTTTATATATTTATAGACTATAATCGAAATATTAGTGAAAATAAAAAAATTTTTTTTAAACTAATTTAAAAATTTTTATATTGCCCAATTAGTCCGTTTAAAAATATATAAAAATTAACTAATTTAAAAAAATAATATTTATTCAAAGTTATTTTTTTCTTGCCGAGAGTGGTGGGTCTTTATGACGAAAAGAAACTATTTAAAAGTTTAAAAGTTAAATTAAATAAATTTTTATTCTTGTCCTTTCTTTGCTATTCGAATGCGTCTAATTTATATTTCATTTCTTATTAAAATGTTATTTTCGTCATAGCGGAAGAAATCTATTTCAAGTAGAAAAGCGGTTGATAGTAAGGATATTTTAATATCTATAATTCATATTTATTTTTAAATAAGGAGAATACTTAGACTGACCATTCTGCCAAATATTTATCAGTGGTCTTTGGAAATATCTATTCGTTTATTTATACTTTTGTGATTTTTGAAATAAGATTTTTATTGATATTTTGGAAATATTAAATATCGAATTTATTTTTAATAATTTAATTTCTAAATTTCGCAAAACTGTCAGGAAAATATATTATAAAACAATACAGATATCTAACGACTCTTGAATCGTATCTCAGATACTCGATTCATGTATTTCAGATAAAAAAAAACGCTATATTTGAAAACAGAAGCCCTAGAATAATATTACGGACCTATAAATGGTCTACGTGGAGTATGACACGGTTCCACCTTTACACCTGACATTATTTATTTTTAATCCACTGCAATTATATAAATATTATATATTATTTATAATATTTACAAATGCAATATAAACAATTTGAAAACTGTTAAAAAAATGAAATCAATTAAAATAATTACAAAATTTTCGGAAATGTTGAAAAAATACTTGAATTTTTCAAATTCAGTAATAGTCCATAAAATATTTAAAATATTTAATATAATAATTAAATAAGAATACAGTATAAAATACATTAATATATTTAATTATTATATTTAAAAATAATAGAAAAATAGAAATTTGTAAATTTTACAATACAACTGTAACTTTAAGAAATTATTAATATATTAACAATTTGCTAAAACAATTACAAATTAAGAAAAATTAATTATTTAATTAATTTCATTTATTTTACTTGTCGTTACTACTATCTTAATTTTTTTAAAAAATACTTATATATTAAACAAATAAATAATAAATTCTTTTTATGGAAATTTTAAGTTAAAGGTAATATTTCAGATTATATAAAAAAATAATAAATGCTTACTCCAATTATTTAATTAATTTTACTTTTTGTTATTATTATTTTGTTTAAATAGATTATTTATTTTTTTCTTTTTTTTATTATTTTAATCAATACAAAAAAATAAATAAAGCATATTTTCTATATATCTATTTTTATGTATTTTCTATTTTTTAAGTTATTGTGATTTAAATAATCTATACAGTTTTTATAACAAATTGAACTCTTTTTATTATTCAAAAAATTAAACTAAACTAAAATAATTAATTTTAATTGCAAATTTGTCTGAATTAAATTCCTGACACTGGCATTTCAAAACTTATATACGGACAATTAAGCCAAAATATATTTTTAAATATCACATATAATGAATATATAAATCCAAATATTCACTTAATTAAAAAACAAAAATCACTTAATTTATTTTATGAAAAATTAAACATTTTTTTATAGAGTTTTTTCTACTTAAAATATATTTTTTAATATACTTTTTGATTAGGAAATAAATAAGTTTAAATAAAATTTAAAATTAATAATTTTACTATAGTATTTATAAATAAATTTTTAAATTGTTTATTTTATAATTTTTTATTTTTGATTTTTTCTATTCAAAAAATAACTCTTTACCTACAACGAAAAAGTTTTGATCAAAATTAATAATTTTACAAAATATACTGTCAATGAATTATTATTATTTTTATTGCTATTTTTTTTGAAAAATAATTTTTGCATTTAAGTTTTCAATTTTTTTTTTATATAAAATAAAACCTTCACGAGTGACATAAAAATTTTATGTATGATTATATTTTATGGAAATATTCTGTGAGATCTCACACGAAAGAAGAAAACTACTTGTTGATACTAAAGGCAGAAAATATACATAATATATTTAAAAATTTTATAAAAAATAATATTCTTTTGATTAATTATAAAAATTATACTTAATAATCCAAGAACATTACAAAATTTATTGAAAGTAATAACAATTTTAATATATTTTAATTTTTTTTTTTGTTATTCGGTAAATTTTTTTATTAATAAACGGTTTACGAGTTATTTGTGTTTATATTTATTTATTATATTATTATGTTTTTATTCTTAATTATTCATTTAGTCAATTTTTTGATTAATAAATGTTAAATTCATATTTGTTTTTACTTAATAAAATTTAAATTGCGGTGTTTTCATTTTTATTTGAAAGGAGTTTTAGTGTTATATTATTATTAAATACATATTAATAAGATTTCAGTATTAAGTACTTCAATAAAAAATATAAAAATTATAAAATAACCATTAACTAATTAAATAATATTTAAAATACAAATCATCACAAAATTTTTAATATGAAAAAATAAAATTTTTAAACAGAAAATATTTCTTAAAATTATTAAAACTTCGAAACTTGTAATCAATCATTTCTAATTACACAAATTAATTTTAATTATACATTAAGTATTATAAATTTTTTTAAAATTAAAATAAAATAAAATTATAAATTACAAAACATATCTTCAAATTATTTAAACTTTAAAGTTAAAAATTGAAAGCTCAAATAATTTCAAGATATATTTTGTAATTTAAGATTTTTATTTTATTTTATTTAAATATTTTTAAACTTTGAATCTTAAAACCATTTCTGATATCACAAATTAATTATATTTATATTTATTTAGGTTTAAAAATTTTTAATGAAATAAAATAAAATAATATTAAAATAATATCAATAATATAAAATAATAAAATAATATTAAAATTACAAAATATTTCTTGAAATTATTAAAACTCCAAATCTTAAAATCATTTCTATTTTCAAAAATTAATTTTTGGTATATTTTAAAGATTAAAATTTTTTAATAAAATATATTAAAACAAAATAAAATTTTAAATTATAAAACCTTTCTTGAAATTATTAAAATTCAAATTTTAAAACCGTTTCTACTTTCAATAATAAATTTAATAAATATATTTTAAAATTTAAAAATTTTTAAGAAATTAATATGTAATAAAATTTTATATTACAAAACAATTAAAACTTTAAATTTTAAAGTCTTTTCTACTCTCACAAATTAATTTTATTTACATATTTTAAGTAATATAAAATAAGATTTTATATTACGAAAAATTTATTAAATGAAAAATGATTAAAATTTTAAATTTTAAAATCTTTTCTACTCTCACAAATTAATTTTATTTACATATTTTAAGTAATATAAAATAAGATTTTATATTACGAAAAATTTCTTAAATGAAAAATGATTAAAACTTTAAATTTTAAAATCTTTCCTACTCTAACAAATTAATTTTATTTACATATTATAAGTAATATAAAATAAGATTTTATATTACGAAAAATTTCTTAAATGAAAAATGATTAAAACCTTAAATTTTAAAATCTTTTCTACTCTAACAAATTAATTTTATTTACATATTTGAAGTAATATAAAATAAGATTTTATATTACAAATAATTTCTTTTGTTCTCTTAAAAATTAATTTTATTTACATATATAAAAGCGTTTAAACTCAAAAGGGTAAGTTAGACTTAAAGCAAAACTATCTAAATAAATCAATCAAAACCAAATTGTGGAGAAAATCTCATAAATAATTTAGAAATGTAAACAAATAAAATAAAACAAATAAATTAAATAAGTGTCCTACGCCTTGTAGCTTATGGAAAATAAGACACAAAATTCATTTGTAAATAAACTATAGGATATTATAAGCTATTTGTAAAGTAAAAAATTCATAAAAGAATAAATAAATGCCATCTAAACAATACAAATAAATAAAGATAATCCAACATAAGATTAATTTAAATAATTTTTACGCTTTTAACATAAGTATATAATGCACATCTTACCGATTTTGATTCACTCAACACATTAGTCCTTAAACTAATGCCTACTAATATAACAGAAAACCTCAACCTAAAACTTAACAGTACTCAACCAACAAGGATTTTATTTAAATATTTCTTCCTGATTTACAAAGTAAACTATACACAACACTCACACACACTCACATAAACGATTTCAGTATATTTATTTCACTTAAGCAAACACATATATATATATATGGCACTTAGAATGTTCACACTTCACATGAAAGCAGTTTGTTAACAACAGTTTGTTACCACTTTTGGTATAAAAGTTCTAATTTTATCAGTGGAGACCGTAGAGGCTTTGATTTGTGCATTTTCAACTGCCAGAAGCCGACTGTGTTGTGAATTGGTAGTGACTGCCTTTTATAGCAAATCGACGTTATGGTTAATTTTTGGAAATTTCCAACTTAATTATTTTGTTTGTGTAGTTTTTATAACATCCTACACCACATTATAACTCACTCCTGTCGGAGTGAGGACGAATAACTGTCACAAACTCACAAACTCACAAATTGCTCTAATGTGAGAGTAAGTTTATCAAATACACTGGCAAAATAAATGTAAACAATATTAATATTTCGTTAGGAAAACAGCACATCCAAAAACAAAGCGGCAATCACGCATCATGCGATAACGATGCCACATGAATCGAGTTTAACATAACTCACAAAATTCCTATGTTAGTTAACAGTTAATGTTAAGGATGATCATCTATGAGAAATTCGGTTGGTGTTTATTGAAGCACGTGTTCGTTAACAGAGTCAGCGTATAATGTTAAATTATTAGTTGATTTATCATGGATTTTCTGTTTATTTGCTTAATTAAGAAAAGGTTTTAATTTGAGAATAATATATGATTGTGCAAAAATATATTATTTCAAAAACTTACAAGTAGATTAATTTAATTTGTAATTAGGAATATAAATATTTTCGTAATTATTAGTTCTGAAGTAACGAATACGTAAGTTATTTAAGAATAATTAATAAATTTTTTAGTTAATACTTTAAATTTAATAATTCAGAAAATTCAAAGTTAATAGTATTTAATAAATTTTGTAGTTAACACTTTAAAATTAATAATTCAGAAAATTCAAAGTTAACAGTTATTAATAAATTTTGTAGTTAAAACTTTTAAATAAATTATTCAGAAAATGCTAATTAATAAATTTTATAGTTGAAACTGTTAAATTAATAATTTAGAAAATTTAAAGTTAATAGTAATTTTGTAATAATTTATAAAAAATTATTATTAATAATAAAATAATAAGAAATTAATTAAATTTGAAAATGTAATATTAAATTTAATAATAAAAATTCAATAATTAAATAATAATAATAATACAAAATTTTATTTAAATTTTTTAAATAACAAGTAAAAAATTAATAAAATATTAATAAATTAATATTAATAAAACTTTTAAATAAATTTATTATTAATATTTTTGTTTTTTAACAAAAAAATTTTTTGGAAAATACATTATTTAACTATCGTATTGACCAATTAGCCCGTTAAAATACAAAATTATTCTAAATAAATAAGAAAATTAAAAAGTAAATAATAATTAATAAATTTTGCAATCGAAGCATTTGAATTATTAGTCAGAAATCACAAAATCAGAAAACTAAAAATGTTTAAATATAGAGGGTTTTCGAACAGTAGTAAACTACAACAACAAAAACTCATTCTATATTATTTTAATTAATTTAATTTTTGGTTGACCATAAAAATAAAAAATTAAACTTAATTAAATGAAAAAATAAAAAATTACTAATAATAATAAAATAGTAATAAATTAATTGAATTTAAGATATGTAAATTTATTTAATTCGAGAAATAAAATTCAATTATATTAAAAAGTTCATAACAATTATTAACTTCTATAATTAAAACTTTTAATTGAAAAGATTAGAAAATTAAAAAGCCAACAATTTTGTAATTGAAAATATATCAGAAAATTAAAAATTTGATGATAAAAATTAGTAAAAAATTAAAAAGTAATAATAAAATAAATTTTGTCATTAAAACTTTTATATAAATATATTAAAAAATTAGAAATTTATTAATAACAAATAAAACATTCTTTTGTATATGGATTTATTCCAAAACCATTATCACAAATTCTTTTTTCTTAACATTTTATATTTAATTATAATTTGTTTTTTATTTTTTAATTGAAATTAGAAATTGAAATTATTTTTCCCATAATCCTATTTTAAATTTTTTTAATTTACTTGTATGAAGTTTACCTTCATGTATTGTAATTATTATTTTATAAATGGGAGTATACCATATATGAAACGAAGAAATACTAATTTGAACTAATTAAAATTAGATTAAGACTATAAATTCAAGATTCAAAATAAATTTAAACTTTGATCAGCATTTAAAAAATATTACTTATATAAAGTATTTTATTTAAACTAGAATCATAAGATATAAGAAATTAAGAAATTAATTGATTTTAAAAATGTTGTATATTAATAATATATTATATTATATTATATTATATTATATTATATTATATTAATATTATATTATATTATATTTATATTATATTATATTATATTATATTATATTATATTATATTATATTATATTATATTATATTATATTATATTATAAAATTAAATATATTATAAAATTAAATTGAAAAGATATGTTATGCATATAAATTTTAAAAAATACTGAACTACATCTTATTCAATATCTTATATATGTCAATATATAAATATCAATATATCCTCTTCAGAATAAATGAAATATAAAAGTGTGGACATTTAAATTCACTGCACATTGAAGTAATGAATCTCGCTTCTATAGAAAGCATTTCGTAGTTTAAAGTTGAAAACCGATTTTATTTACGTTAACGTAACTCGAATTTTGAATTTTTATACAAAATCTCTTGAATTTATAGTTATTACGCACACAACTTAAACCAAAATAACCAAAATCAAATATAAGAAACAAAATTAATTGCGTTACTCATACGCAGTGTTGTACAAAACACGATTCGGTTAAACAAAAAACAAGTGTCTAAGACAGTTATTGTTCTAAATTTCTAATTAGAAATCTACTTAGAAGGTGTAATAGAGAAGCTGTATATCAAAATACTAATACTAAAGAACTACTACAATAACAATCAATTAAAATCTTTATAGGTGTTATGAAATCGTATAGGATAGTTATTTTAACTACCCTATAATGACTTTTGCTGAAACTGTACTCTAATTCATGTGTTAGTGTTCAACATTGGCTAAGAGAAGGAGACAAAATCTTTAGTGTTCTTTCTATAACGATCTGACGCACTGCCTGGTTCGGAAGTTCGCCAAGGTTGTCGACTTGTCAGTTTGGTTCACATTCACGCGAATGTGGAAATTTTGCCTTTCAGTATTGTTTCTACACTGACCATTGGACCATTGGATCTTTCTGGATTTCATATTAATAAAGCATGGTAACATTACAAACCATTATTTAAGCTAAAGTGGGTTTTTTGCACAAAACCGCCAATACAACCTAATCTGACCTACACAATTAAATAATTATATTTTACATATAAAATTTAAAATTTTATTTTAGACTTCAAACACATCATAAATATTCATAAAAATAATGTATTTACTTTTTATGATATAGGTATATATTATTAAATATATATTATTTACATAACTATATACAAATATTTAAATTTTTTGTTATATAAGCAAATGGCAAAGTGCAACCCTTCCTTCTGAATAGCATTATAAGCTTTTTCAAAGGTTCTAAAAGGATCTAACGCTTGAATTTTTAATTATACAGTAACACAATGGGATTATAGATCTAAGTTTCCTATATAAGCAAATATTATTAACTAATTCAGAATAACACATATAAGCTTTATGCCACATAACAAGGTATAAAATTAAATCACTTACGGCAGAACTACAAATCTAGTCATCTGGTAACTCATCCAAAACTATAAAACTATGAAAGTCGACAATAAAGCTGAAATGATTGATATTAAGATGCTGCATATAAATTTGTGAGCCTTTAACGATCAAGCAATACGAGTAAGAGGAGTAGTTCCATATATGAACTTGCGGGTCATTAACGAGTGATTAATAAAAGTTAGAGATATATCTTATGGAATTTTAGCCTTCTTAAGACCTTTGTGTTAACTCATTCTTCGAATTCGTTAGTTGTTAGTCGAGTTTCAAGGTTCTCAACACTATAACTGATTTTAAGAACTGTAACGGTCTTCTGTTTGACTATTTCTTGCAAATTATAACTTACAAACTAAAATATTTATTATGTATTATATATTATAATATATAAAGCACAGGGAGGTTGTATTTCAACTGTCGACCTTTGTAGTCCACACCAAGACAAAGAGGAAGAATTGTCAAACTCTCAGTAATCAAGTAAATGGCCACACTAAATAAGAAATCGAGCTATATCTCTTGATAAACTGGGTCTTTGAAGACAGAAAAGAACGATTAAAACTCATATCAGAAGTTTTGTAAAATTCTTAATTAAAATGTTTAAAGACTATATATGAAAATTCTATCGCTGAATAGAAAAGTAGTTAATTTTGAGAAAATTTTTAAATAGAAAAAATTAATTTTCAAGCAAGTGAGTTCTTTGGCTGATCAAGACCAGTAGTTAGAAATTTACTTTTGTTGCGCGTGGTAGGGCATTCAGATAACATCAGTTATTTTAAAAAAAATTACCATCTTATTAAACAGTCATATTGAGATAGTAATGAGTGTAAAGATGTAGAAATATAGATTTATTTGGGGGGAGATAGAGGGTGGCTTAAATAAAGCAACTTGAATTCCATCCTTGGCCACCTGCTTGAAATAATCAAACAGCTGTTTTGAGTACTGTAAAATATCTATCAAAAGTGATCTTTGAAAAAACCTATTGATTTTTTATGTGGACGATATTTAATTTTTTAAAAAAATCACAATAATAACAATTATATTAATTACTTTTTATTAAGATTTGCATAAAAATACTTACACTAAATAGCAACACATTAAAGGTAAGGAACAAATTTAAATGAAAATCCAAACAAATACTTTGATTTCCTTATTTGATAAGTTCATTTTTTATGTTTTTAATAAACAAACTTATACCTATGAGAATCTGATACTAAGCAAAAATGCTATAATTTAATATTTCCAGTGACTCCAATTAATTCGTGTTTTTTTTTTTATTATGCAAATCACCTGTAATTGCCTGTGCTACTAACTAGAGATACTAATGATCGGGTTGCCTAGTAGCGGCTACTGGACCCGGCCAAATGCGACTAAGTATATATAACTAAGTATATTTATTCCTTTCTATATAAGATGCAGTATTTTTCGAACGCCTTTGATTTTCTATAAATCATATTTTTCTTTAACAAAAAAGTCTTCAAGGGTCTTAGACAAATTAATGATAAATGCAATTAATGAGCTTCCTTACAGTACCGTACATACAATATGAGTTGTATTATAATTAAACTGAACCACTTATGTTACCTGTAATACTGCAAGTAAACTAACCAATACCGCTGCAACATATTTCCAACACTTAAGTTCATCATATACACAAGTTAATTAAAATCATTAAAAAAGAAAACATATCATTTGAGAAATATATATATACATCAGCTATTTTTCTAGGTTAAAACCTACTTTATATATATATATATATATGCATTTTTTACTGCATAAGAAAAATATATATATTTATAAGTGAAATGACATTTTTTTAGAAAACGTCCACACTGTGGTTCCATTTAATTAAGAGCCTCTTATGCGAAGACAGTTTTATACAAGTGCTCCTAAGCCCACCTACACAAAGGCAAAAAATGTAAAAATACCAAAAAATAAAAAAAATTTAAAAAAAAGCAAAACAAAAACGGAAAAAAAACAACACCAAACAACACACATTCACACTCACAGCCACAAGCATTTGGCTTACACAAGCATACACACAACAATAGGAATAATTTCGTAAGTCATCTGTTTGTTTGTTGGTTTGTTTGCTGCAAGAACATTTACCATTGGCACTCACACAAGCACACACACAGACAAACACTTTAATACTAACAAAAGCATACACACATTCGCACAGTTGCTGTATTGTTACATTTCGTTTTCATTTTCGTTTACATTTGTAAATGATTTTTTTCGTTTAAAAGAAATATTTATTTGTGTTTGTTTGTGTTTTAAAGTTTTGTTTTTTATTACAGACTTTACTATTAACTAATATATTTTTATTAAATAATTTTAATATTACTTGTGTAATTACATATATATATTATTTACTATGAATAGTAAATAATTATTTAAAATTTACTATTTACTATTCATTTTATTAATTTTCTTAAAAAAATTTTTTTTTTATTTTTAATATTTTATTTACATGCATTCTTTTATAATTTCATTCTATTAAAAATAAACTAGTATTAATTAATTTTTGTGCAATATTTATAGTACTTAGTGCATGCTAACTTTATGTAATAATAAATGTAGTTCATTTTCATTTTCTGTTTTGTGTTTATTATATAAATAAAATTATAACTAATTTGCAAGTTGTTAATTAATAAATTTTTGTTTTAATAACTTTATCTAACAATTTATGTATATATTGAAAATATATTTAATAAATAAAATAAATTAACTTATTATTAAAATTTTTTGCATTCATATTAAGTAATTTTCTTTCTATTTATTTCTTATTTCTGTGTTGTTTTATTTATTTGTTTTTATTTTTTCTATCTTTTTTTTTTGTTTTTTGATATACTGCTCTTACAAAACAAACGCGCCCTTCACCTCACTTCTGAAATTCTCACCGCGACTGCTTTAGTAAATGGTGTAACTGCCGTTACAACTACTAACACCGTTATGGCCATTGCTACTGCACCCTACTCCCTCACACTCGTGTAAACACACACTATTACAACGTACAACACGCTGTAATATCCTTTTCACACACACACACACACACCTAAAAATTTTTGTGAGTTTGCTTTATTGCTTGATTATATAAAATAGAATTTTCTATTACAAAAACGAACATTTTTTCTTACTGCAAAAAATATAAATATTATAATAAAACATTGCATTATTATTTCTATTGATTATAATAAATAATTATAACAAACTATTACTTATTATTTAGAAAAAAAAATAAAATGTAAATGTGTGACATTTTAACATAAGATTTATGGCATTAACATTTGCTTACATATTAACGTTATTTCACTTTATGTTATTATTGTACACTTTTGAGTATGTTTCACTTTATTAGGATTTTTGAGTGTAACATTCGATCGAACGCAGTTGTAACTCTTTTTCTTATTCTTCTTTTGTTTCTTGTTTCTTTGTTTTTGTTTTTTTTTTGTTTTTTTTTTGTTTTTGTGTTTTATTATTGTATTTGTTATAATTGCTATTATTGTTTTTTCATCAGGGACTTTTCTGCTGTTTTCGTTTACGTTTACGTTTACGTTTACGTTCTGTTACATGATTTACATGAACAATTTGCTCTGCACTAAAATCAGCACAAAAATGTTTGCTTTACCGTCCGCGTTCCTTCTGAACGTCGTTGTGTGTCACACAACGAACAAAAGTGTTTTTAGTCGCACTCTGCAGACAACGTGGCGTGTATGCTTGCGTGTTGTATGTTTCAACTCATTACGGTTTTGCTATAAAAAGCTCCAACAACAGTCAGAGCAGCGCGGAGAGCAATGAAAAAGCACTGAACAAATATGGCGACTGCGTGTAATGTTGTTAGCAGACTTCACTCACATTTGAGTTCACTGAAAGCTCTTCACATTGAAAATGGTGCTTGAATGGCAGAAAATTGTTGTTAGTGCAGAATCACAGCACACTTTACAGCACATAGTAGACCTACATGCTTTACTAATAAACCAATATGAACCACAGCAATATATGTTAATATTTTTTTATGATATTATTTATGATATTAGTATTTCTATAAACTGATATAATAATTATTTAAAAAATATTAAAAACTAACATGGTTTTTTATATATTGTTTATCTGACTGTAGGTCCTTTCTAGTTCAATAATTAGGCGTTCAATATTTTTTATTATACTCTATATTTACTTTATACTCTATAATTTTAAAAATTTTATAATTGAAAACTAACTAAATTTTTTTTTTTTTCACGGTGTAATACTTCAGTATCAGCACCAACAGTTTACGAATCCATTGAGAATATGAATGTACTAAACAGTCGTCCTTCAGTTCTCGATATTTTTTAATTTTTATTTTTATTTTAGATCTCGAATTGAATTCCCTCAAATAGTCTAATATTATTTTTAACTCCATCGAATTGTCTTCCTCTTCTCCATTGTCTTTTTTTGCATATTTTTCAGATGTAACAATCTTTAGCTGTTCAATTAATAAAAGAATTGGAATAAAATTATCTAATTTTAGGTCGAAATTTAATGTGTTTTATCACTTCATATTCTTTTAAGTTAGATTACAGATTTTTACATTCTTGAATAGCCGTTCCTATCCAATCTTCATTTGATATTCTCAATTTTTTGCTATAATACTCTACAATGTTCTGGTATTATTTTTAACTCCATTGAATTGTCTTCCTCTTCTCCATTGTCTTTTTTTGCATATTCTTTAGCTGTTACAATCAAGTGCCTTTTTTTAACATTCTTGCATAGCCGTTCCTATCCAATCTTCATTTGATATTCACAATTTTTTGCTATAATAATCCACAATGTTCTGGCATTTTTTTTTTTAACTCCATCGAATTGTTTTTCTCTTCTCTATTATTTTCTTTTGCATATTCTTTAGCTGTTACAATCAAGTGCCTTTTTTTAACATTCTTGAATAGTCGTTCCTATCCAATCTTCATTTGATATTCTCCATTTTTTGCTATAGTACTCTAATTGTATATCCACAATGTGCTTGTGTTATTTTTAACTCCAGCTATAAATTTGTTATTGTTTTTCAATTATATATTCACAATGGTTCTATGTTTTTTTTAATTTCATCGAAGAATACTACAGTTCTCCTATTGAATATTCACAATATTCTTATATTATTATTAACTATATGCAGATATATTTTCATCGTCTCTTTTGGATATATCTTAGTTATTACATCCAAGTATCTTTGGTTAAGATTTTGGATAGACGTTTCAATTCAATCTTTCTCTGGCTATATCTAATTTTTATTGCCATACTCAAATTATATCTCTAAAAATTTCTTATAATATTTTTAACTCCATTGATGAATTTATTATAGTTCACCTAAAGTATGTGGGTCATTCTACTACAAATTGGACGGATTTTCGCAAAAAATGTTGTCATTACCTCCGATAAAAAAAATATGACCATATAAATCCAGCAATAAATTTCATTGAAATGTTAGAGACGATCGTCATGTTCAAAAATATAAGAAAGATACTTCACTCCAGAAATGGTTTAATATTTCTGTAAATCATTCTATAAGAACTACATTGAAATATTGTTATAACTGCTTTGCTATTGAGAAAAGCCGATAATAGATTAATAACGAAAAAAATTTTTTTGTTTCCTCTTCATCTTCAACATGTTTCCTCTACCTACAAAATCTGCGGAACTACTGCTCGTAGCCAGTAAAAATAACCTGTAATTGCCGATGCTACTCACTGGCGATAGCAAACCACTGATCGGGTTTGCCAGTGGAGGTTATTGGACGCGGCCAAACACGACTCACAAATAAGGGCCAACTAAATGAGCAAATATTTGTATGCTTTTCTATATCAGATGCAACATTTTTCGAATTTAATTTTTCTATAAATTTAATTTTTTTCCTAGGAAATATGGATCCATAAAGGTTTGACAATTAGGAATGTATAAACGTTTTTAAATGAACATATCTCAGGCTTCATAAATGATATAAACTTGAAATTTGTTGCGTTTTACAGATAATTGATTGAAGTTTTAAGAAAGTTTTCGTTTGAATTTGGATTTGGGTCTTCTTATATACTCTTTTCTGTAGCAATATTTTTAACAATAGTAATCATATACTTTGTGGCATTTGGGAAGTAAGTCGTGACCCTTAGGAAATACCAATTATACATTACACTCCATACTTTCATAATTATAGTTATATTTATTTTTCTGTGGATTCTTTAAAATTGATGCAGGACATCTTCTTCATCGCTATTGTTGAAGTCATCGTAAACAATATTGAAAATTTTAATATCGTGATTTAAAAATAGATATGACGCGAAACTAATTTATTTAATAAAAATACTTCTGAGAAGAATAATATCGTAAAAAGTTAAATTTTCATGAAAAATTTAATGAAAAATTCAATTCAGAAATAAAAATTTTAAATTTTTGTATCATTTCTTGTGGAACATTGATGTAATGGTGTTATGGTGCGAATGAGTAACATATCAGGCGCCTGATAAATAAATTTTTTTAAATACTTCTTAAAACAATATCACACTGAAAATATTTATTTTTTAAGTAGAAATTATTAGTTAATCCGAATCTTTACCTACTGGTTACTGGAATGCGATCTTAGCCAGGTGTCTTCTGATGCCTGATGGCTTAAGTCTTTTCAATTCATTCCAGAGGGATGGTTTTAATGGATTTAAGTCTCACACTATTGTTGTTTTTCTACTACTAAACAAAAAAAATATTTAATTTAATTATATCTTTATATATTTCGTTACTCATTCGTAGGACGTGTCCACACCAGCTCAATCTTTGGGCTTTTATGTGTCGTGTTATAGTTAGGTCTTCGTTCAAAACATTCAATTCGTCGTTATACCATATACGATAGGTATGTCTTTTAAGCACACCCGGTCAAATATTTTCCTGAGTATTTTCTTTCGAATCTCAGTAGCAGGATGTTGTCGCTGGATTTAAGGACCCATGTTTCACTGCCGCAGGTAAGAACCGCTCTAATGACAGTTTCATATATACACAACTTTTGTTCCTTTGATAGTAGCGTTGATTTCATAAGCTTGATATGGGCAAAATATGCTCTGTTAGCTGTTTTAATACGATCTTGTATTGCAAAAGTCGCATCTTTACTTCTGCTGAGAACTACGCCTAGATATTTAAACTCGTTTACAGACTCGAAATTGTAACTGCCTTATTTTATACTCACATATATGAAGTCTAGTGTATCCTTAATACTTATATTTATCCTTAATACTTAGTATTGCTTTTCTTTGTAAATTAAAATAATAAATTTGTCATAAAATAGAAACTTTCGTTTTAAAATCTTATACTAAGTTAATCGTTATGAGTGCTGTCCTATAGTAAATGATAATAAATACTACTAGAATTGCTAATCGATAAATGTATTTTAGTTTCTAAGTTCTTGAATGAAAAATCTGTATAAAATAAAATTATTTAATCGAAAATAACTAACAAAATTGTAGTATAAGGTTACGTGCATGAATCCGTCTGTCTGTAAGTCAGGCTGGTATCAGGCAGAGTCCTTTGAGTATTAAATTTATACCATAAACTTTCTGCTAAAAAAGAACTTTTTCACCTTGTCATTATATTTCTTTGGTTAATATATTTAAAATAATCACAAAGCTACTACATACTTTTCTATTGTATAAAAGGTATTCTCATATCTCATTATGTATTATATATATAGGTCATAAATAATTGCTAATATATGTTATCCAAAAAATTTTATAAATATGTATGACAACATTTAATACGTAAATTATTATTTTAAAATTAGTATTAATATTTGACCATTCAAGAATGTGTAGGATATTAAAATTCAAATCAAATTATTTACGTTATTAAAAATAATAAGCCGATTTGCATAATACTAAGTATTATAAGTTTAAGACAAAAAGTAAGATGAAATTGTCACAACATGAACACTTTTAATACCACTATTTAATATAAATTTTTTTTTATAATAGATACTTTAAGAGAGGTTTAGTTAAAGTGGGACCTTATATCCAAACCTCAATTGGGCTACAATAATAGCCCAATACAAATAATATCAATAGCCAGTGTTACTTAATTTGATTTGTAGATTAAGTTTGTATTCCTATCGATTGAAACTTAAATTAACTAAAACTGTAAGTTATTAGAAGTATTGGAAATCTAGACGATTTCTTAACCCGTTGTGTTTGCATAAAGAATTCGAAACCATTTTGAAACTTGAACAAAAAAATATATGTATTATATTTTGTAAGTAATGAAACTGCCTTAAAAATATGACTTTGGAGTTAGTTAATTAATATTATATTATTTAATAAAAAAATATTACTCAATTTTAATTTATAAATTTGAATATTACTTAATAAAAAGGTTTTTCGAACAGTAGTGACCTACAACAACAATAACTCATTTTATATTATTTTAATTAATTTAATTTTTGACTGACCATACAGCTGTTGGGTATTGCCAAATACCCATTATCAGTGATCTTGGAAATAATTCTTGTATTTAATTATTCGTAAATAATTTTTTTGAGACTGCAAGTACCAGGAATCGAACTTAATTTAATTGAAATTGATATGTGTGAATATTATTTTACCATAAGAAGAATTTTATTATTATATTGTAAAATAAATAACTTAACCTCAATTTTGTTATTAAAAATTAAAAAAAAATTACTCTTTTTGATTTATAAATTTAATTAATAAATTTGAATATTACATTTTAAGATGATTAATATTACTCATTTTTGATTACACTTATAATATTGAACATTCATAAATAAAATATTTATTTTATTATTATATTTCAAAAACAATAAATCTCACTCAGTTTAAATAAAACTAATAAATTTTAATATAAAATAAAATAAATTTTAATTGAAATTTTAAATAAAAAAGCAGTATCGCATTGCCAACTTTTTTAAACTAAATCCTTTCACTCACATATAACATTTACTCAAAATTGAGTCAAAACTCAATTCCTACGTTAAATTTCTCTCAAAATTGAATTAAAGCTTTTTCCTTCCATTATAGCAGCTTTCAATAGAGTAAACCAATTTAGAAGAGCAGCAAGAGAACAGTGGTGCCATAACATTTCACTCAAACAAGTGCAACACTCAACGCACACCAAATTGTTACACTCATACATAAGGCATAGACCACATTCCTGCACATTAACCAATTGTTTACGCGACAAAGATACTCACACATGCCACAACTGACATACATTTATCTCTTCACACAAACGCATTTCCCCAAATCTTAATACATGCATATATGAATACAAACACATACGCAAACACACTCATTTCTATGATTGTATTTGATAATTTCCGGTTGCAAGTCGCGTAAACTAGGCAACGAATATGCAGCACATAAAGAATAAACAAAAATAAATAAATAAAATCAGTTGCAAGCCAAAATTAAATTAAAATTACCCAGCGTCATGCAGAGCGCCGAGTTTGTAACTTAGATGTTATGACAATGATGACATTTGGAGCGTGTTTCGGAACTTCAAGGTTCTTTCTTTCTACATGTTTACTCGTCGTCCTTATGTAAAGTTGAGAGATTATGTTCTTCCAAACAGAGTACTAAGCTAAAGATAATTCGTCATTGCAGTATTAACGGAAAAGTCAAACAAACTACTTAGTATAGTTCGCTTATCCTGTCTAACAAAAAACGAAAAGACAAAACGATAAAAAAGGGTCTCGTCCTTTTACAGCATCAAGCAACTAAAAAGTTTATAATGTTATATATATTAATTATTTAATTAATTGATATCTGAAATAAATATACAACATAATTCATTAAAGCAATTAAGTCAGACAGTTAAAATGTTCTCATTACTAAGTCAACATACATCCACAGAAATGATTATGTTTTACGAGAAGAATTACTTCAAAAACAGTAAATTTTTAATAAAGCAATAATTAATTTACAATTCCACGTTATTTGAATGAATTATATTTGTAAGTAACAAATACACTCAATTAATACACAAAACAACATTGTTATTGTTGCAAATTTAGTCCTTTTTATTTATTTATTCAAGCTTCCTTTTTTTAGGGACCTTTGCCAGCTCTAAGTTTTCCCTCTTACAATCATTTTAGGCAAAGAATCAAGCTTCGAGGTGGTCTTTAAACATTTGAACTCTGATATAGTAAAACAATGGGTAAACAGACCAATATAACCTAACCTAAGTTGTACATCATTATTATGTTAACCCTAATTGAGTCAGTGCATTTGAGCACTTTTACGCTCTATTTACAGCAAGGTTTCTTCATAACCCCTGTCTACGTCTTGACTGGATTTTTGTTAATCACTTTATCAGACCAAGCAATAATTGACCTCAAATCTTCATACTTCCGTGAGGAATCTGTAACTGTTCTGAGATTCGATAACGCAATGTTGGTAAGTCTGTCAGTTTTCGTGAATCATTTCAGGGCTCTATGCTTTAAGTATTTATTGATCGGATGTATCATATTGTATATCAGATTTTAATGTCTGTATAAACCATATGCCAATTGAACTAGTATTTGTTAACCTTTCTTGAGAGTTAAAATAACATGTTTCTAAATCTTATGTTCTTTATGTAACCCATATTCTCTTAACAAATATAGTATATAAACCTAGTTGTTAAGGATTGGAATAGAAATGCTAATTATACTCGTATATATATATTTTTTGTTTTATTTTGGAACATTAAATATACATATGCAACTTACAGTATCATCAGCAAATGCAGCAACAATGGAGTTCTCTGGCCTGACAAATATCGGACCAAACCGGACCAAGCATGCTTCTTTGTGGGACGCCTGCTTTTATAGGTTTTAATCTGAAAAATTATTTTCATGTATAATAAGTATTGCAACTTCCTTCTGAGTTTCCGTTTTTGCGCTATTTCATGTCTAAGCTCGCGCGGATTATTAATGCCGAATTGTTTTGTTTTGGTCTGAGGCGTACTTTCCCAAATTACATTCTGTACAGCTTTGGCAAACTTTAACGCTTCAATCATAATCATTATATTCGTTTTATTTTAGTCAAAAATATTACCAATCAATTTTGCTTTTAGTTAAAAAGGGGTTTTCTTTTAGAAGCATCACATTATCACTTAAAGTAAGATACACAGAGAAGGAATTTGAGTTAAGATTCAAATCTTCTTCAACTTGCGAATAGTTAATTGATAATTTATGCGTTATAAAAAAGTCTAATAGGTCTGGCACCTATTATTAGTTGGCCATTTTGCTGTTTCCCTATGGATATAGTCGTCCATTTTTTTTCACGTAGTGCATATGAGAGAGCTCGGCATACTCGGTATGTTTTGAGTTAAAGTCTCCGCAAAGGACACATCTGCATTTGTGGTGCTTAAATTGTTGCTTATAGCCTTCAGTTGTGATTGTGAGTCGCGGAAGACTATGAATCGCACCACTCGTAAAAGATTGCTTTCGGGTCTTAACAGTTACATATATCAGTACTGAGGTGTTCCTATTCACAGTGTTGTATACTACTTACGATAATGACTGCGCTTCCGCCCAATACTTTCTTGCTGAGATGAATTGTGTGGTATGTTTTAAAGTTTTTAACATGATGATAAGACCCTTTTATAAAATCAGTTTCAGATATTAAATAGATATCTTCTTTTCGGTTTCTAGTAAAGCTTCAAGTTCATTCTTATGGCATTTGTCATACTTAAGCCATTATTTATGCCTATTTCATGGGAAAGATTTAATTAAGAAAACATAGAATACTAATACTAAGGGCAATACTAACATATTTCCAGTAAGATAAAAGAGTTTTAAAGGAAATACGCCATTTTTCATATGATTAACTTAAAGTGTTATTATGTAGCACAATAATGTAAAGAAATGTTTTTGACAATCCATTTTTAACTATATATATTAAACTTTATGTTTTTAATAACTGTGTTTAGTATTTTAATATACTTATTACAATCTGTATGGGTTCGTCGTGTATTTTCTTTATTTTCGGCTTCTTGTACCAAATTCGATTAACGTTATCTAATCGAATATAGTGACAATGGATAATAAACAAAAAAATTTCATGCGAAGTAGTTTCTATCTAATTTTTATATATACTGACATCGAGCCACATTCAATCAATTTTATTGTTCTAAGTTCAAACCTATTCATTTTAAGCAAAACAAGTCGATAGAATTAGCAGTTAGATACACCAGCATTTTTTCATCATCCGATATGCTTGCTGCCTATATCCACTTTAAAACTACTTGTGAAAACAGAAGGTATCAATATCCCTGACCATAGTGTTCCATGAAAAATGTCATAGTAAATTTTTACTAATATGACGGCAGTCTGCAACTAAACCTTCACAAAGTTCTTCCATAAACTACAGAGGTAATTTTATAAAGTATCTCAAATATAAATTTGAAAATAAAACTGATGGCTTAATAATTATTTTGACAATTATAAGTATTTAGAGAAAATTAAATTCAAGTCAGTTTTAGAGATTAGAAAAATCAAATGAACATACCTGGTACTGAAAGTATGCTCTTTTCCCAACCAAGAAGTAATATAATATTTAGTAAGTGTTTTTCAGTTGGGAGAAAAATTTTTCTCGTCAAATAGTGTCGGTGTTTATAAATAAAAGCTAATTGGATCAGAAACTTAGATTTAGTACAACGTCTATATTTCACATGGGCTGCACACATTCAATAAACATTACTCGGACTGCGCTAAGAACTAAAAAGTATGAAAAGCCAATAAAATCTAAAACTTCTCACAGAAATAATTTGTGAAAGATACACAGCACTTTAAGTATAGCTTAGCTATCATTTAAAGTCACGATGATCATCCATAATATTTACTGAGTAAATTGTTTAAAAAAAATTTAATATTGATAACAAAAAGGGTACGTGCTCTAGTCTTTAACTTGCTTTGACAACCTTGTCCTGGAAAAATTAGCTCAGCCGGGAAAGTTAAGTGGGAAAGCATCAAGAACCATTTTAGGCGTGTGAAAAGTTCTTGTTCACCAATAAGGAACTGTTTTTTGAAGTACGGATAGTGAACATTGTTTACATTTGATTTGAAACCATCCAACTTATCGTTATTTTAATCAATTTTTATGTTATATAATGATGTAGCTCTTCATTTAAAATTATCTCGGCAACCATCTCGGTTTTAAAACCTAGCGGTTTACTAATAGTAAGTAATGCTATTTAAAGATCCTAGAAACTGCCTAATCTGAAGTTCTTTTGTACACATAAAGAAAAATTTTTTTTTATAAATAAATTTCTAATAACTCTTCCATTCGCATCATAACCAAATCTCTGTCTTCTGGGATGTCACTTTATAAGTGCAAACGTTAAAAATTAACTTGTACTGTAAGACAATAGATTACATAAAATAGTTTCTCTCATATTTTTTAAAAAAAATTGTGCTAAATTTAGATCCACTCAGACGATATATTTGATGAATCTAGCGATATTTTATCGTCTGTTTAATATTCAAAACGCTTGATTGGTGGATATACATTTCTTGAGCAAGCTATTATGTTAGTTCTCTGATCACATTAATAACTTTTCGCATGCCATTTTGTTAGAGTGCTCGAAACGCTTAATAGATACGACGAATTATGGATATAAGGGTTTTTGAACTTGAAGAAGCTGTTGATAATAAAATTAGTTTGTTTGGAACAAGCTTACCCACCTACACATAGAAAATTCCCTCATAAACGGAACGGCTTCTGAGTTTAACATCTTCGATTCACCTAAATTTTTTTATGTATATGAATTTCAAAATAAAAAAGGCCCTATCTCGGAAAATATTTTTAAAATTATTACCTATAATTATGAATTAAGTATAGTATACTGCAATCTAAAAGGTCTATTGTAAATTCAAATCAATTCTATATGGATGTGTAGCGTTCAGCAAGGCCTCAAATACTTCTATTCGCCAGCTAGAAATTGCATAAAGCCGGGCTCTGAGAAGACTTTTCAAGGTGTAATGGTACTTTAGGACGAATTACTTCCTCAGGGACCTTAAGATTGATTAAAACAAAAAATACATTAAGGTTATAACCCTGAAGGTATGCAAATCTGAAGTTAATTATTGCTTAGTCTAATGAAGTGATAAACAATAATCTAGCCAAGGCGTAGAGAGTGGTTATGAAGAAACCTCGAAGTTAATAGAGAGTAAAAGTGCTCAAGTACACTAACTCAACTAGCCTAAACATAATAATCAAATCAAAAATACAAATTTAATATATTTAAATATGTTTTTCGAAAATTTATTTAACTTATATTAAGTGAGTAGACGTAAAATGTGAGAGACAGCATTAATAATCTATCCAAAATACTTTTAAACGTAATGCCAACGGGAAAGTTTTAGTTTCTTAATTAGTTTCTTCATGTTGAATCTAAATCAAAAATAAAAAATTAAACCTTTCAATGAATAAATTTAAGAAAATTTTTTTTTAAATTAACGGTTAATATAAGTAACTAAATATTAACAATATTAATTATATATATTTATTGCAAGAACTTGGAATTTGTTATCTTCACAAAGCCAAAAGTTTCAGGTGTCCATCATTTATAGAGCCTGAAATATTACAATTTGAAAAGTGGTCACAAATGATCTATTTCAAAACCCCATGGGTCCGTCTCTCATTGAAAAACAATTAAAAAATTTCTTCCCGAGATATAGGTAAATCGCCTATTCTTAAGGCGATTTTTTTTGAGCTCACTAAAAAATAGCTGCCAAATCGGAGGTAATGAGGTCATATATCATGTACATCAAATAAATATATATTTACGACAAAATGTTTAATATAACACAAGTGCCTATTGTGAGTTATCTATTTCCGATAGACAATAGAAAAGCTTCTATCGTTTATAGACACAACCGAATTTTGGTATTGTGAACCAATAGAAATTTTTCTATTGTATTTAAGCAGTACAAGTTTGTTGACCCGATAAAAAAAACTCTTAATGGCAAAATATTTAATATTACATCGATATTGGCTAAACGTTTGGTTCAAAAAATATGCTGTTGAGCATTGCATTTTCTGCTGTCATTATTATTGTTAATGTATTTAAAACTGTCATACAGCCGCTTATTCACAATAGTACACTTGTTTGTCTAGCAAATTTCATAATAATTAAAAATTTACCTTCCAATTAACTCAGTAGACAAATGTCGAAAAAAATTCATAGTTGCTACTACAGGTACAAATTTATTTAATTATAGCAGATACATATTCATTTTAATAAACTGACAACTCTGTGTCACTCAAATTTGACAAAGGAGGTGTCGATTTTATATCTTTTGATTTTCTACCAATTTTGACGTCTGCAACATTTAGTGATTTTTTTTTCTATCAACAAATAAAAGTTTCAAAACTTTTCTAAGTTAATAATTACCATAAACACTCAATTTTCATAAAATGTCGAATAATTCAGATGATATGTCTACTTCAAAGAAATCGTTTAATACATTTTATATTGAAGTAAGTTCGTTCGGATTCTGCATTTATAAATAAATGAATATATTTGTACATATATATGTTCAAAATATTGAAATTTGGGTTCCATACGGATATATTACAGGTTAAAGAAATAGAAAAACGCGATTCTGCACTAACTTCTACTCAACAAATTGATCATCTACTAAGACCAGGTTCGACTTATTTCAATCTCAATCCATTCGAGGTACTGCAAGTGCAAGCAGAAGCTACAATAGATGTCATAAAGAAGCGTTATCATACAATGACTAAACTAGTTCATCCAGATAGAAATCCAGATAACAAAGATCGCGCACGAATGGCGTTCGATATTGTAAATCGTTCTTGGAGAACATTGGAAAATGAAGTCACACGTAAGAAATGTTTGGACATCTACGAAGAAGCTAAAGAGCGTACCAATCATATGGTAATTAATGATAGTATATAAAAAAAAACAATTTATTCACATCTTGTGTGTTTTATATTAGATTGCAAAGAAGCGTAAAAAACAGAAAAAGGAACATAAACGTTTTGAGGATATTCCCGAGGATGATCCGGAGAACTACAAACATGCTCTCCATGTCATGGTTATGAAGCTTTTCGCAGATGTGGAACGAAAACAACAACAACTTGAACAACGTGATCAAGAGGATCGGAAAAGAAAACGTGAAGCTGAAATTGAAGAGGAGGATATACAAGAGTATGAAACAGAATGGCAAAAGAATTATGAAGAATCTCGCCAAAGTCGCGTTGATAGTTGGCATGATTTTCAATCAAAACATATGGGTCGCAAATTGTTACCACCAAAACATAAACCAGAAACCAGATAAATTCGTTTATAATATTATATAATTAAACACACAACATTTTATAATTTCATTAGGATATACACTTATTAAAAAACACCACTTTTGAAACTATGACAGACAAATAAGACAAATTCAGAGACCGTCTTACAAAAATTTTAATACATTATTATATAAATCTCAAATATACATTGTTTACAAATTTGATTTGAACATCAAATTAAATAAAAATTGTATAAATATCTTTTTATGAAATATTAAAGGTTATATTAGAATTCAGTAAGTATAAAAACTAGCTGTAAAAACCATATCACGCTTTATTGAATTTGATGCCGTTTTTATTCTACGCTGCAACCCCGGATTTCGAATACGTACGTAGCCTTGTAGGCTGCGTCCAATCGCTGTATAGCAGAAACAATGATATCTTCTTGAATATGTGTTGGAGTCATTATTTCTGCATAAGCCTAAATAAATATATGTAATATTTGTTGAAATTAGTTATACATTATTACATTTTAATTTGTTTTATTTCTAGCCCGTTCGCAAACTATATACGCGAATCAATCCAATCCTAAAGGTGCTCTCCAGATTCGCTGATGTAATAAAGAAGCTCTTCCTGTACTGTTCTGTCATTGATTTGAAAAATTCTTCAACGCACTACAAAGACGAATTATTTTATTTATTCATTTTAAATTAAATATATCTTATTAAATTATTTTTTCAAATGATTTATGTAATTAATTTATGCATAATATTGTATACAGACATCGTACAGACACCGATGATGGTGAACATTCTGGTCGTTCAATTGAGGTGGTTACTCCAGAAAACATTAAAAAAGTCCAAAAATTGGTTATGTCTAATCTTAAATTGAAATTGCGTGAGATAGCTGAGACCGTAAAGATATCAGAAGGCAGTGTGTTTACAATTATGCATGAACATTTGACCATGAGAAAGTTCTTTTCTAAGTGGGTGCCGCGTTTACTCACAGTCGATTAAAAGCAACAATGTGGTGAAGATTCGGAGCAGTTTTTAGCCATGTTTGCACATATTAAATCAGATTTTTTGCATCGATATGTGACAATGGATGAAACATGGATCCCTCATTTCACTATGAAATCAAAACGATCATCATCTGAATGGACTGCAGCCGGTGAACCACGTCCGAAGAGTCCAAAGGCACAACAGTACAGTCAGCTGGGTAGGTTATGGCTTCAGTATTTTAAAATGCACATGGTATTATCTTCATTGACTATCTCGAAAAGGGAAAAACCATCAATAGTAACTACTCCACGGCATTACTGGATCGTTTGAAAGCAGAAATTATAAAAAAAGGACCGCATATGGCAAAGAAAAAAATTTTGTTTCATTAAGACAATGTACAATGTCACAAGTCAATAAAACCGATAGCAATTACATGCACGAATTACACTTCGAATTGCTTTTTCTTCCACCGTACAGTCCAGATCTGGCCCCCAGCGACTACTGACTATTCACTGATCTCAAAAAAATGCTCGCCGGTAAGAAATTCATCTCAAAAGAAAAAGTAATTGCTGCAACTGAAGCCTTTTTTGAGGCAAAAAAAAAATCCTTCTACAAGCACGGCATCGAGAAGTTAGAGAAGTGTTGGAATGATTGTATTGCCCTTGAAAGAGATTATATTGGTGAGTCAAATCGATTTTTGGCAGAAAAATTTGTTTTTCTTAGTTAGTCACACGACTTATTGAGTGATGTGTTATATACCATATATAATATAAGTAATACAATAAATAAAGTTAATTATATATATCAGTTTTTTATTCCAATAAATTAATTGTTTTTAATAATTTTTTTTATGAATTTAATAATATAATTATAATGTAAATAGTTATATGAAAATCTAACAGTGGTAAGCAAGCTTCATATTTAAATATTTTATTTAATTTATTATGTTATATTGTGAACTCTATAAATTTTTTTTTTTTTGCTTTCCCGCTACTCTTACCAACTACATTTATGTATGAGTATTTCTATACATTTTAACATTTAGATTTATTTGGACGCTTACTTGTTGTGCTGTACAAAAAACGAGTGTTACTCATACGCAGTGAAGCACCGCCTTCACATGTCATTTTAACATGTTTTGAAATTAAAAACCAATACATAGAAAATGACTACGATTGCTCTAAATACGCACATTTTAAACGTATTAAAACATCCACTTAGCGAAATGCACAAATGTGCTTACTCAAATATATATATATGTATATATATATGAGTGTAACCATATAATATACGGGTAGTATACACTTTTATATAAAAACACTTTCATTACAAAACTAACGAAACGTAACAAAATGCAACGAAACAAAACAGAAACAACAAATAACACGGTTGCATGCCTTAATTTCTTTAAGCATAAAGCCAACGTGAGTCTTAAAATAACAACTAAAGCATCTGCATACCTAAATGCTTATAGTTGCAGATCCCAACGGGAATATTGGAGTTAACATATTGCAAATGAGTTAACATTTTGCAAATCAATTCCCACCTAAGTGTAATCAGAAGCACTTTTAAAAGAAGGCCGTTTTAAAGCGGCAGTGGCAACGAGTTCAACATAAGAAAACTACGGGATTCCTAAACGAGGTATCGTAAAATATTGCAGAAACGAAATAAGAAAAGAATTTATTTTTTTTTTATATACCTCCACACATTCCAAAGCGAAGAATATATATTTGCTTGCAGACGGAGAAGTAAAATTCCCGCTGGGTGCAAGAATGCCAACAAACATAATGTCTTCATGCCACTTACACCATGAAAGATGGCCCGCAACACAATGAACAAAGTAAAATGTTGCAATCAGTTAATTCAAGTGCATGGCGACAAGAAAAAACTGAAAAACTGAAACAAATTGAAAACACAAAAACAAAAACAAACACGAACACAATACATATGCCGTGTGTGTGTATGTGTTGCATGGAACGCACACAAATGTATAAATTCATGTGTCCTGACACAGATTGAAAGTTTGTGCGATAAAAAACCAGCCTTGGTAGTTGATTACGTATATTAAAATGCAATATTTTACAGAATTTTGAATCTTAATCTCGGTTAAAATACGAGTTTCGTACACATTTCTGTAGTGTTTTAGTTTTATTTTTAAGACTAAAAAGAAAATTTTATTCAAAGCAATTCATAAAATAAATAAATTCGTAAGTCGTGAATTTGGGTGTTTTTCTGAGTTAGTGCAACTGGACACTTTTACTCTTGCCTATGGTAGTTGGGGATTTTCTACAGAGTCCTTCCCATCTCTTTGACCAATTTTTGTATTCCTTCGTTGATTATTCGATGACTCATCTAAGATGTACATACCGCCCCGTGCGGTTAGTGACTGCTCTAAGATTAGATAAATCCCTAAATAGGGCAGACTGTCAGTTTTCGCTTATAGCTTCAGGGATCTGTTCCTTATATATTTTTTGACTAGGTCTTTTTTGAGATCTTTAACTATGTCATGCGTGCGAATGTATCATGGGTTTAGTGTGACATATCAAATATTAAATATTAACTTGGATGGCATAATTATAGGATGAAAGAACTGAGCAGTATGCTAGTTCGTTCATCCTAAATAACATAACATTCTATAATATCATAATAACTCGTAAAGCTAGAAAACCTTTAAATATTACAATTCAAAAAAATCGATCAGTTGCTTCTAATCACGTCAACTTAGTCTTTATGAAACTATTTTCTTTAGGGATAACAGCGTGATTTTATTGGAGTGTTCTTATCGATAAAAAAGTTTGCAATCTCGATGTTGGATTAAGATTCATATTTAAATGCAGAAGTTTAAATATAAAGTCTGTTCGATTTTTTATTGTTACATAATCTGAATACAAGCCTGGGTAAGCCAGGTTGGTTTCTATCTTTAATCCAATAAAATATTTAAGTACGAAAAGAATTAATATTTATTTTAAAAAAATTAATATTATAAATAAATTTAATTACTATTTTATATATCTACATATTTATGTCTACCAAATCCTATATACACGAGCGGAAGTACAAAGAATATTAGTGAAATCGATGATAATCCCATTTGCTACCCATGCTACTATAGTGTACTGTTATCTTAACTCTAAGCCGGCCTATGTGGTTTCATACTTATTTACCTTCTTCTATTCCTCTATTTTGGAATACAATTAAAAATGTAACGTTTTTTTTTTTTTTATTTACTCAGAATAAGTTATGAACTTCCGTTCATATATTTTCAACCCTTCAGACGGTTGCACTACTTAGACGGCTAAATAGGAAAAGAGTGGCAAACTTAATGCACAGCGATTTGGAAAATAGCTTCGTTTTTACCTTAAATATTCCAATCAAATTACTTATTAATACCTCTTGTTTTAAGAATCGTAAATAAAATATAAAAAAAAAATATATATATATGTAAATATATATAGATATATTTATTTTCAACATCGATTTTTGTGAAAATCGTGTGTTTTTAGTATTTTGCGAGTTCTAACAAAAATTTGAGACAGTAACTCAAACACTTTTTTCAGGCCGTTTATTTCAGTATTTATTTAATTCAATAATTTCTACAGGAAGAATAAGGTCCAAACAAATCATTTTCATTGGTGTCTTTCTGACGCCATCTGATTACAGCACAAAAGGTCAATAATGGTCGCAGCGCTCCACTCCGTTGGGAGCTAGTTCCATTCTGACGGCAAACTTTTAACCTCGCTCCAACTTTTATCGGAAGATTGTAGCTCAGTTCCAATCAACCTCCTCCGGGTCTTCTAGAGCCTTAGCGGTTATAGTTCATGACTTGTTTAATGATATCGCCAACTTTTAGTATAGAAGAATAGAATAATAGAGCATGCCATGGAAAATATATTAGAAATGAAATATAAAAAAAATCTCTTTATGATTTTATTTCACACAATTATTGAAATGATTTAGAAACTAATCTGCATTTCTCAGTTCGGAACAATTTTTAGGCATTACTAGATTAGAGAGTTTGTTTTGGTAATGAAAAATATTTTGCAATAATGGACTGTAGACGAGTAAGTTTTCTTTCATAAAATTTCTGAATTATGATCAATCGTCTCATTAATAGTTTAGCTACGGAGGTGGTGATGTGGACTTCCAAAGGCTTGCAAGGCATCAAATGATTGATTATTACAACTTGCCACTGGTAGGAGGAATACATGCTACTCTTGCATATCCTGAACTTCAAGAGCAAGTGCAGCAACGGTTTCAGGAAGATGTACAGATGTGCCACGCACGCCTTAGACGTCAATTTGTAATTCCAGATTCAGCGTTCGACATTTTCTTCCAGTATTTGAAGACTGGCACTAATATTATTGCTTTTGAAACATTTACATTTAAAATGGATTACAGTCGCGACAACAGACAAAAGCAACTATTGTTCCAGAGACGATTAGATCTATTTACCAAAGTATATTACGGTCGTCGATTGGTTGAATTAACAGTCCGCAGCTGGCAACAGTTAAGACGAAATCAAGTAAATAACACTTCTTAACTTTACCGGAACTGTAAAGTAAGGAAAAATAATCTTTAATTTGATATATATTTATGATATCGATGATTGTTTTATTGCAGTTGGTGTCAGTTAAATCTTTCATCTATATTATTGCATCTCATATGTTGATGATGTTACCTGAATCATTGAAGTCAACGTCACTTACTAACTTTTCTCCAAATGACTAAATTGTGCATGTTTATCAGTTAAATGTTATTCAAAATTTTGCATATAAATTATATAGCTGTTTCCAAATTACTGTAAATTATCTGTAAATTCAATTTGTAATTAAAATTGACTGTCAGTATCATGAACACATTGTGAATATTTTGAGAAATATATTAAATTCTTTAATATTAAAAAAACAGTCGTCTATTACTTATTAGTTTTAAAGATATTATTAAGAAATAATGTGACTATACTCGACAAACATTTATACCGGAAACCAAACCCTACATAAACGATCATAATGATTTTTCATAACCTCCTAGTGCGCCATTCTATCAACAAAGAATGGAAAGATCTTGTATATGTGACAGAACTTACATATATAAAGTCGAAGCAGCTTTTAACCAATTTTAATATTACTGTTGACCCACAGCAAGTCGATGTTATCATAGCACGGAAATGTATGTATGTTATGAAACATTTTTCTGACAAACTAAAATGCCAAATGGCTTTAAAGTGCAAAAACTTTTTGAAAACGAGTTATTTTTCTAGTTGTTCTTATATATCACCAAACACTGGCCAATAGTCGGTGACCTCTGGTGTATGAAAATCGTGAGTATTCATGGAAATTTTCGAAATAACACAGTCATAGATGTAATTATCAGCAACACACAAAAGTGCTCAGTCAAACTCAGGAATCAACAACCCAGCGACTCGAAAGCACCTATATAAACCCGACAATTGAAGAATAACCCCGACATGGAAACGAAATTGGACGAAGTTTTGATTAAGGATAATTAATTAAGCTGTTTAGTATCATGAACTCTTTTCAATAACTTTATTAGTATTGTAATTATTAATTACTCCAGTAGACTTTAATCAGTTTAACATCAATCAGTTAGGATGTCTAACATTCTACGAGCAACTAAAGTTTCAATCTAACGCTTGTAGAACGCTTGCGATTGAAAAATTTTTTTCTTTCTCCATTCTTTCTCCATCCAGTCATCAAGAAAGAGTAGAGAATTAGTATAATGACGTTGCTGCAAAATACTTTACTTCAGCTCACAGTTCAACTCCTCTTCCAAACAATAATCAGGACTTAAGAATAAATATATGAGAGAATTTATTGCACAAATATTGATAGTTGAAACTGACTTAACCTCCGCTATGTTAACATAAATAGTAGTCACGAAGCCAAAGGTTATTTTGATGATATGCCACGTTCAAGTGCACCATTTTCGATGTACACAGAAATAGGTAAATTCAATTAAGTCAACAATATTTATTAATAGGTTTTAAACCATATTCTGCTAGTTCATGGAAACTAATCAGAGTAGATCATCCCATTGATAACGGCACATCTTGATCGTATAACAAAGATCTTTATTTTTAACAATCTTCAGGACCTCCATATACTATATCTGAATCAAATGTTAACACAGTTGTTAACTCTATTAAATATTGTAAACTTATAAAAGATATTTAAGCTTTAAATCATTCTCATACTTGAAAGAAAAAGAGAAAGTAATTGCATATTATGTACATAAAAAGTACATAGGCTTCGGTATCTTAGACACTGGCAGATAAACTATAAACTTAACTGGATGTGCAAGGACAGTAACCGTGTGTTTTTAATATACTACATTAATATCACTTGATAGAAAGGTAGTATTATCTAAATGAATATTTTTCTGATCATGACCAAATAAATCGGTACTATACTAACAGCATTTAATTTTTTGATTCAGCTAATATTGAAAAGACAGGGTCTGGTAGTTTCTCAGATATAAAACAATCTGTTGAAGCAGATACAAATTCACAAAAACTATTACGGTAGCAGAAGTTATGGTAATATCTGTAGATTAATATATCTGTATATATATATTATTATTATTGTAAATTAACATATATCTAACGGTAATATATGGTGATGAACAATGCACTCAATATTGCGCAAGATAAACATTTTAGACAGTGGGTAAATATTTTTACGAGTAATATTTCAAGAAGTTTAAGATTCTGACGATTTTGATCCATAGAAATAAAGTAATACATTTCAGTATGCAGGTCAGACACACATGTATTCTAACATTTGTGTATCTATCGGCAGTTTATACGCCTCGATTATTATATGTATGTATATTAAATACAAAAAGAATAATGCAGCATAATTTTTTAAGTAAAGTTATTATATGAATTCTACCTATTTTACTTATTGTTTTTTGTTCCCTTAGCTGTTGTGTTCTGTTAGTTAACCTTAGTTTTACTAACCAAATAAATATACACTATTGGCCAACCGATGTATCCGGGTACCCATACACAATTTAAATACGAAATCCTGCAACTTTAAAATGTGGTATATATTTGATTTACATGTATTTATTTATATGTAATGAAAATATTTATGGAATAGTTGTACCATCTGCTCAAAAAGTACTCGGATTTTGTAAATAAAATTCACAAATTTAAATTTTATTCCCAATTTATTTTATCTCCTTCAAAATAAGCTCCTTCTTAAGCGATACACATATGCCAACGCTTAACCCAATCTTCCATATACTTTTCGTAGACGAATTCTCTTTTACCGATTCAATCGATTCAAAACGAAGGGGCAATATGAGTTTTGGGAATAGGAAAAAGTCGCACGGCTCCAGATCTGGCGAATATGGTGCCTAAGCGATGACAGTGGTGCCGTGTTTGGGTGTGTGGTCAAAAAATCGCGTACAACAAGAATTTTCCATAGTAAAAATCGCTAAATGTACTTGAGGTAGTCTCACATTAACAACTGTTGTAAACAAACTAATTAACAGATGGCGCTCAAATTTGTACCATATGTCAAGAAAGGGTGTACCAACATAACAAAAAAAATTTTTTTTGAAAAAGGTTTATATCTTAAAGAGTAGTTAACAAACAACAAAATCCGTATACTTTTTGAGCAGAATATAATTGGTTTTCAGTTTTTAAGTTAAGTGATTGAAACTGTATGTTTTCTTTAAAATTAAGTGAGATTATTTGTCTTGATCTTTATCAACAATATTTTATTTTGCAACAATTAAATTTATAATTATAAAAAATATTGGGAGAATAAATAGGTTAAAAAAATTATCATGCACATTTACAATTAAGTGCAGTAATTATAAAGTTAATTTAACTTTATTAATTGTGGAATAAAAAAAAGCTTTAATAATGTTGAAGATCGAATAGAAACGTAAAATTAAAATAATTACTAACCTCGCGTATCCTATAGACAATGAAAATATCATTTAAATGTTAAATTATTATTAAGGAATTATTTCTATCATTTTTTATAGAAACATTTTAGGTGAACTAAAGACCAGTTCTAAAGTAAGCAAAAGTTTTTATATATAACAACTGCAAATACTTTTGACTGAACCGATTTATTTTATTTACAGTAATCTGTTTTTTTTTGTACAGGTCTTTTGGGATGCGATTGAAAAATGTCGGTTATCAGCTGGAACTTTTGTAGGCACCTCCATGTATCGGGTGTTTCTTTAGCTGCAATAGAACTAAAAATGATACTAGTGTCTATCATTTTTCAATCAGCCCAATTTTTGATTATTTTTTGCAATAAATGCAGCAGTATGGCATCAATGGCAGCATGAATATTGGCTTCCAATGTTTTAAGAGTTGCGGGTTTGTCGGCATAAGCCAATCACTTAACATAGTCCAATCCTCATAAAAAGTGATCGGAAGGTGCTAAATTGTACGGACCAGTATGAGGGGACCAGTTAACAGGATCATTTCTACATATAAAGTTGTTACCAAATTGTTTTTTCAATAAATTTCTGTATGGTCGATGTCATTGATGTTTACTGAATAATTTTTGGAAACTAAAATTCAGTCAGCATGGCTCCATAGCGCTCACCATTCATCGGAACGACAGCTCCTTCCTCATTTCGAAAGAAATAAAGACCGATGATGCCACTAGCTTGTAAACTGCACCAAACAATTAATTTTAATGGAAGTAATGGTGATTCGTTAACGGCTTAAGGATTATCTTCGTTTTTATATGTTATTAATTAATTAAACTAATTAAAGAAAGGTACACGTTTAAACTGCCGGAATCCTATGTTGATGTTTGCCGTGTGAAATTTATAGTCACATAGAACTTCGCGAAAAGTTTTATTTCTTTTCAAAGTAAATTTCCACAATCTGATAGTATTGTCTCGTGTTAAACGATTCATAATGAATTGCCAAATCTAAGTGAAGAGGATTCACATTCCTCAAGTGTGTGACATTCTCAAGTGTCAAAAGAAGTAATTATTATTATTATTATTAAAGCCTTGCTCGATGTCAAGCAGTTGATTTTGAGCTGCCTCTTATATTGGGCATAGGCTATCTATAATTCGTTTCCATTATCTTCTTTGCAATGCGATGTCTCTGATCGCGTTGATACTGCTGTAGTTTCAACTAAAAGTTAAACGCTTTTATGTAGAGGAAGGTCGCCCTCTACGCCTGTTGCATTGGGGATTATACTGTAGGGCCATATTTGCGATATTTTCTAGAGGTTTGCATTTTCTTCTCCGAATATCAATATTCATATCTCTCATATTTGTTTTGGACCATAGTTCCTCGTTAGTGATAGTATTTGGTCAGAAGATACGAGCTATTCTGCGAAGATAGCTGCGTAGTAGTAAAAATAATAGTATGCTTTTATTTACTATATTGTATTTAAACAAAAATGCTTTTAAATTTAAAAAAACATATGAATTCTCTAACTGTGGCTGTATTGGGTAAAATTGTAAATGTTCAAAGACTATAGGGACTGTGATTCTTAGAACTTCTATGTAGACAATAATAAACTAAATTGCGATAAATTGTAATATTTAACAGATTGAAAAGTTCATTTGCCAAAATATGCTTATAATTTATGTTAAAAAAATAGATTGACAAAAAATATTATTTTAAAAAAATATTATTTCCATGGAATTACCTTTTTTCAATCAATGCTTCTATCAGTTGTGTTTTAGTTTGACATTACAAACATTTTTCATTAGGCCCTTTTCTTAACCTGCTTCCTGGCTACGCCCATATTACTGAATATTGAATCTCGTTCTGTAGCTAGGAAAATAAGTAATTTGTCTTTTGTATCTAAAAGTTCAATATCCGTTTGAAATTTTTTACTGGTTTGAAAGGCTTTAAAATGAATTTGGTATTATTTTATTGTCTGCTGCTAAATTAGTGAGTAAGTTTAGTTATGGAACAAAATGAATACTAATATAAGAAATGAAGGGATAGTAGAACTTGTTTCCAGTGTTTTTTATCAAAATTTTATAAGTCACTGAATTTGAAACTGAAAGCAAACTAGAATTGTTGTTATGGCCTACGTGTATATAAGTCATGGTTATGTATTAAAATGTGGTTTTCTCATAAATATAGATACCACAACTTTTGGATACTACCAGCTTATGCAGTTGCAAATCCTGATTAGTTAAACATACATTTCATGATTGCATTAGTCTCAAAAGTGTAATACTAGATCACATGTGTTTGTTAAGTGACTCATACAGTTTAATATTAAATATTTTAATCATTATCATATTATTGGTTACTTTTATACTTCAAGTTTACGTATTGCTCATGTAATAGTTTAAATAACTGTTAACGTTAGTACTTTTATATATGTTTTCCTTAACATATTTTAAATAATAGATGATTAATAGGCGTGTCTACTTTATGTTTCAATGTAACTATTAGTATTATCCTAATTGATTGTCGAGCATCAATTGAGGTATTTAATTCTAATGGCTCAATATACTTACATCTGAATTCATATCGAAAGATAATGAATTCATGTTATAGATAATTTAGTTAGTTTTAACTTGAAACGTAAGTAAGAAAACCACAGAACGGCTATTTCAACAGATAAGTAGTTAGCAATTAAGTCACCTAATTTTTCTGAGGTGACTTCTTTGACCAAATCTAACTCATATGGATCCAATTTCTTCCAAACTTGGAAGAAATAAATCGCGCTTTGCTGTATACCAGGGCAGATCCGAAATAAGTGCTATATGTATTAGTAGAAGTAAGAATGTGAAAATTTCAATGATAAGATCAAAGAAAATTCTCATCTCTAACGCTATTATTAATGATATGTAATATCAGCTTTTTTTTATAACTTTTTGTGGCATGTAGCACATTTTTAACTGCAAAGACATATTTTAAATACATAAATGATAGTGTTAACAATATAAACTTTTTCAAGGTAGGTAGAGCAGTTAAAATCCTCCACTTAAACCGATTGTAAATTCATAAAAATGTTCTAAACATCACGTACAGGTCATATTAGTCAACGTTTTGATTTGTATCAGTCGTAAATAATAATATAAAAAAAGACAAATTGGTCGTTTAACTGGCAACTGGTATGCATAAACAATACCTATGAGCTTTACATAGAAAATAAGATGCAAAATCCTGATACTTTTTGAGCAGAAGGTATGTAATACTTTCATATACAATGACCTACATAATCATAAGTACAAATCAACAAAAAACCGCTTTAGCTTAAGTATTCCTTTCTACCCAGAAATGTGCTAAAGCTTATATGTATAGTATAGACTGTATAGTTTGGTTTCTATTCTTTGATCGAAAAAGACGTGTAATATTTTTGTGCTTTGTCACATTTTTTATACTGAAAAGGTTCTGATAATTCTATTCGTACCATGCAATAATGGCTCGATAAAGATTCGAAATATTTATACAATTTCTATGACTTGATATTTATACTACACGTCTATTACATGAATTCAATTATTTATATTATTTATCAGAAAATTTTATACTCTCCATTTTAGCATAAAACTGCATAAAATATTTTAGAGAAGCCCTGATGCCCTGACCTCAAAACTATGATATGGTCCTTACTTTGTTTAATTAGTGACTTAGTAAAAAAAATTACTAGGATAATTTCACAATATAACAACACATAATTAAATTGTATCAATATTATGATAATATATAGCACAATTTTATTCAATAAAGATTAAAAAATCTATATAAACTTTTATAGATGTATTTTGAAAATGATGATATAGAATATTTAATATAAATATTTATCAACTCCAAACAGTACAGTTCAATTAGTTATAACTTCACCATTAAAGTCTGTATTTGCATAAGTGGGAAAGAGTACTTTTATAAGTTGAGCTATTAGCGTAAGCCATTAATGCTAATGATCTCAGAAATTCTACAGTTTTTTTGTGATCGTTGTGTACACTTATCTCTTCTAGTAGTGGTTACCAATCCCATATATATTTCAAATTTCATATCTTCATATGTAAAAAAAATTATTTTTATTGTTTGACAATACAGAACTCTTGAACCTTTCAGTTTTTTCATGATCACATTGTATAATTATAACTCTTGATCATCTTCAATGACTATACATAAATTCTTAAAACATATCTAATTCATCAGAGATGAATTAGATCGAATAATAGATACATGCTTTTCAATAATCCTTTTTAATTGTGAATAATGTATCGAAGTTCAATTCTACGGTGTTCATAATAGAAAAACGATGAAAAGAATACAAACACACCTCATCTGATAAATTTATTCGCTATGATTTCTTTGTGACTGTTGAAATTTCTTTTGATTTTGACTTTTATTGGTCCTCATCTAATCTTTTACCAAAACTAAAGTAACATTAGCTATCTTATTCGCTTCAGTTTTTCCTTAATAACTAAAAAATTTTAAAACATAATAAGAGTTTGATAACCCTACTTTCTCTAACTGGTTTTTTGGGTTTTGTCAGTTTCTAGAGTTCATTATTATATATCCAAAATAATAGCTTCATAATCGCTGTGTGTGTGTGAAAAACTTATACGCTGTCTCTATGTTCCAGTCATTTATGAACGTGAGATCTATTATATTCTATTTTCTTTTTGTATGTTAATGTATGAAAAACTTATATACTCTTCCTATGATTATTAAAATTGTGAAATATCATGATAGAAACGTGAGATTTAGTATAAGTTATCCTCTCTCTGAATGTTAACGTAACTATTTTATTGACTGTGTGCAATTAACCTATTACATGCAAATTTAACACCGTCTCAGAGTGTGACAAAAATAAAATTAGACGCCTAAAATTCGTCATTTTCTAAACCAGTAGAGATATACATTGTCCGGTAGATGAAAAGTATCAAAAGCCACAGTGTGAAATTTCAATCCATTAAAACCACTTCTTAGGAATAAATGGAGAAGATTTTCAGAGCAATACGGAAACTTCATTCCAGTAACTAGGTCTGACAAATGGAAGTGAAATTTCAATCCATTGAAACCACTTCTTAGGAATGAATGGAGAAGATTTTCAGAGCAATACGGAAACTTCATTCCAGTAACTAGGTCAGACAAATGGAAGCGAGAGGTTTAATTCCTAGCGAACTAGGTTTATCTAAGCCATAAAGCATGGACGTAGCGTAACTAGAATGGGTGTAGTGGATGATGAGGGGTTATGGCGGAAGCACTGGAATTAGGCTAGTGATAGACTGTGTGACCAGTGTCACAATAGCCTACGTTGTAAAGAGAGGGACATTACGTAAAAAAAACAAAATTTTATGAGTAATGGGTGTTATAGTATGCAGAACATTACAAAACTTTCTGGATCTTAGTAATTCAGTACAAGTATTAAGTACACCAAATTTAATTTTTCTACGTTTCTAAGCTTTTGAGATATTTAAAAAATGGAAAAGTGGACCAAGGTTAAATTCAACTACCACACCCTGTATCTGTTAGGAGACCCATAGACTCAACTCTATAATCATCTACATTTACTCTGCGCTATATTTTTTCGATTCCTTTTTCTAAAACGAGTCTTTTAGCTCCGAATGCATCTATTGATTTCGTGGGTGGTATTCAAAAAAGCGACTAAAGGTAAAATGAAGGAAAATTTTTAAAAATTTTATTTTAATACAAAAACAAAAACAAAAAATATACTAAAAATATTTTATATTGACTCGTGACAACAATGCCCGTAGGCTGCGCAACATTTCAATAAAAATAAGTCAAGCGGTGAAGAATTTCAAGATGAACGAAATATGAATAAAGATGTTGCCTGCATTTTTTTTTGTTGTTTTTTTTTTGAATTTTTTTTTTGTTATAGTGAATTACTTTTCACTGGTAGGAGGACAAACTGTAAGGACATTTGTAAATATAAACAGCATGAAACTATAGCAAACAAAAACACAAAAGTCAATATAAACACAAACATAAACGCAATACAGAACATGAGAACAAAACAAAACCAAAAATAAAAACAACACAACATGAATATGTGTGTTAAAGCTCATATAAACAGCATAAAATGCAATGACAACAATAACAACAACAGCAATAACTTTAGAACAACTATAAGAATCACAACGACAACAACAACAACACTATAATTGCTGTAAAAAGTAGTTTAATAGCGGCATTCAGCGGTTTTTATATGGAACTAGTAACTGCTTATGTACATACCATACATATATGTATGTATATAAAAATGTGCATAGAAACGCAGCGCACATGTGAAAAGGCAAGCATACCAACAAGGCAAACTAGAGGACTTACACATACGCACACACGCACATACGCACATACTTACATGCGGGTAGTATGTCGTATAGAGTAACAGTAATTGAAATGACGTTTATGAATGTCGACGTTTCAAGGGCACGTTGTCACAACATGTTTCACACAGCATTGCGCAGCTTCAATGCGATGAGATATACTGCAACTATGCAATGGAATTGCGTAAAATAAAAAAAAAATTTAGTAAAATTATTAAAACGTAAATACCCAGCAAACCTTAAGAAACATTTTAACTATTTAAGATACTTAATGGATGACTAAATTAATTTTAATTAAATATTTTGTTTTTGTTTTAATTCTATTAAATACAGTGCAACGATAAAAGTATCCCCTGGAATACTCCTCTTCCACATGTTCAATTTTTGCTAAGTGCATATTACCGATTTCAGATCCATTTCAGTTCCATTTCCAAAAAGTAACAGGACATTAACTGAACAGCACACCAAGAATATATATATATTGAATCCTTTAACTCCTAGGAGGAGCATAGGGCCGCAACAAAGATCTTCCACTCAGTACGATTGTTGGCTAGTAGCTTCAACTCTCCTCAGCTTTTCCACATATCTGACATTTCATATCAATTTATCAATTTGTCTTATTTAAATATGAACAGGTATGCCCCTTCTTCTGCTTTCCATCGGGTTCCACTCAAACGCCATTCTTGTGGTATCACCAGTCGGTTTACGCAAAGTGTGACTGACCCAGTCCCATTTGCGTTTTTTGATTTCGGTTCTTGTAGGTGTTTGTTGAGTTAAACACCATAAACGTTCATTTGGAATTGTTTTTGGTCAAACTACTTTAATAATTTTGCGTAATGATTGATTTACGAAAACTTGTAGTGCATTGATGCCGTTTGTCGCAGCATTCCAAGATCGACATCCATATAGGAGGCAAGATTTTATGTTGGAGTTAAATAGTTTGTTGTTATGATGCTTTCAAGATAGCAGAAAGACTCTACATCCTCAAGACAGCAGTTGTTTATAATAAAAGAATCTTGGACGTTAGCATTAATGCGCATAACTTTTGTTTTAGCAACATTGATTTTAAGTCCCGTTCTGTTTGCCGTAGTTACTAAACGATTAGGTAGCCACCTAAATCCGCAACCTTGGCTCAATGCCTTTGCCAAGACTACTTCGAACGCCGATTTTTATGAATATTTTGTCGCTTAAATATTTTAGTAGACCAAGAATAGCAAAGGTTAAATAATATAGAAAATTCAATTTGTACTTTAGAAGAACTTGAACTCCGTATAAACCACAAAAAAATAATAGAAATACGAAAAACACTGGTTAAGCATATCCTACCATGTCTGATGAAACTTGTTCACATCATAACGATAAACTAAGAGATTCAATTAAGCCTATTAATCCATTTTCTGTGTCCTTCAGATAGAAGTGATAGCAAGACACTCTGCAGTAAAATGGGTCCTCAGTCATACGATATAGTTGTCTCTATCTTCGCGAATATTTTGAATATGTCAGGCTTCATACAACAAGTTGCATGATCTTGATACTGTCCGACTTATATACATAGGTACCCGGATACAGACACTTCTGATATAACTGAAGAAAAAACGAGATTACCAAATAAAGCATGCCGCTCTTTGAAGTTCACTGCTCAGATATTGCTATACATTCACAATGCCACAGCTGGTTATTAAACGAAAATACCAGAAGTTAATAAGAAAAGCTATATATAACATAATTCAAAATTGAATTGACCGCAGTTTGGAACACTTTGTATTTAACTGAAAGTGCTACCTTGTCGTTTCGTAAATCACTTCTCCATGTGCTGTTAATTGCTACTTTTGAATCTTTTAACCTTTTATTAAGATGTGTTTCGAATGTTGCATTATATGATATCCAAACACCTAAATACTTATATGACTTAACTACTTCCAATTGTTCTCCGTTGAGATGCATGTTTTTTAAATATAATTATTTTTGGTTTTGATATATTGACTTCTTAATTCCAGTTATTACAGTTCTCCTTCAGTCTATTTATCATCAGCTGCATCGCTCTTGGTGAATCTGCAAACAGCACCACATCATCTGCATACATCAGAATCTTTATTTACATACCACCAATCATTATACAACCGTTTAAAAAGTAAACCAGATCATCCAAAAATAATGTAAATAAAAGTGAACTTAAAACGCAGCCTTGTTTAACACTTGACTGCGTAAGAAACCATTCAGAAGTAATATTTCTATCCCACACTGCTGCTTTACTACAGTAATAGAAGCTTCAAATAATTCGCATTATTTTTGTTGACAAATTTAAGTTCCCAAGCTTATAAAAGAGCGCATTTCGTAGTATTGAATCGAACTCCGCCTTGAAATCCACTGCATAGAGCTAGGCTTGAAATACCCTATCTCCTACAATACGCTTTTACCAGCTCTAAAAGAAAGAATACCACCTGCTGTGCCTATGTATGGGCACGACTAGAACGAGATAAGTTGGTCAGATTGTGGTGAAGTGACCAATAACTTAACTAAGTCGGTACCTATCAGTTCCTACGAGTAAGTAAATTTATGCAGATGTTTGTGTTAACTACATCGACATTTAAATAAATGTTTTTTATTTCTTTGTGAGCTAAAAATATGCAAAATAAACCGAAAAATGTCAATGTTGATCTAATCGTTAATTGATCATCCCAGTGCTTTATCTTGATCAAAAAATAAAGCTAATAGATATTCCTATAAAATTTAATTTATATTTGATATTTCACTAAATCATGAAGAAGGGACTGTGGGAGAGTACAGCTATGCAGTTCACTTAAATTAAATAAATTTTTTTTTATTATATTTAATATAATTTTCAAACTATTAAAGCTTTTACAATAATAATAATAATATTATTTTAGAGCTAAAGAAACTATTTTTATTAACTAGGCGAATTTGTGACTAACAAAAAATTCTTTTTTATTTATTTTTTTTTTTTGACTATTTTCTACTATTTGCTGCAAGTGTACGCATAACACTTAAGCACATTCACTTACTACCAACGAGCACAAAACTGAATAAGATTTTTTCCAAGTTCTCTTACATATACCAACCATACAGACTCTTATAAATATGAAACAAAACACATCTTTAGAAATAGTCCTTTACAAAACATATACAGGATGTATCACTTCAAGGCAACATAATTTCTTATATGATAAGTTCGTTTTTCAGTATTTATCAAGATGAACAGACGCAGAAGAACCCGATTTTTAGTCATAAAAGAGAAAATTTTATTTAACACTAACTAATGTCACTCATACGCACTGATGTTTTGTAAAAGAAAACCCATCAAAAGCTCAGTTTGATAATTATAGAAAGTCAATTGCCAAATACTTATCATCAGTGGTCTAGAAACTATTTCTTATATTTATTTATTCATAAATATTTTTTTCAGACTGCAAGCACCAATTATTGATCTCCTGCCCTCTGTAATTTGAAGATCAGAGTCAGCGCTCTTAAACAACTAACCCAAATCCGTAATTGACTCGTATGTTCGCTCTTCTTTCTGGAGTTTTGTTAATTTGCCGTGAAAGTTCACTAAATTCATTTGTTGTATTATATTAGAGCTAAATCATAAACTACCTGTAAAATACTTGAATTAATTGATTTTATTAATTTTTACTTGTTAAATTTAAATATTATTCTTTTGTAGAGGCATTATTTATTGCATGCATTTATATTATCCTTCACTGTTTATTGAACCTAATCTAGGTAGAAAATACACAGAAAGTCATGCTAATGTTACTCCACGATTCGCTCAGGCCGCATTTGTAAGGTAATTCAATATATCTACTCCTATTTTATTCAACAATAATTTTATGAACTTTTTTTTCACATCCGCTATGACGAAATAATAATAATAATAATAATTTATTTGAAGCAAAGCTTTAAACACCACTATTCACCAGCTAGAAATTGCACAAAGTCAGGCTCTGAGAAGACTTTTCAAAGTTCCATGGTACATTAGGATCCCATCAAAAAGTATATAAAGGATAGAGCCCTGAAATTATTTGCGAAATCTGACAGACTTACCAACATCGCGTTATCAAATCTCAGATCTGAGGTATGCAGATCTGAGGTCAATTATTGCTTAGTCTGATGAAGTGATAAACAATAATCTAGTCGAGGTGTATAGAGGGGTTTTGAAGAAACCTCGAGTTAAAAAAGAGTATAAGTGCTTAAGTATACTAGCTCAAATCAGCTTTAACATAATAATTATTGTACTACTGTTCAGAATCCTTTCCATTGAAAACAATAATTAATATTAAGAATTTAGTTTTTTATAGATAAAAAATCACAAGACAAATTTTTTTATGATGTTAAAGTGATCATGAATTAATTATATTAGGAGATAATATTTACGATATTATTAAAGATAATTTTACGAAGCATTTAAATTCAAAGAGCTCTAACTACAGACACTATCCTGTGAAAAATAGTTATTTATGAATGAAAAATAAAACTAACAATGTATGTGAACATTAGGAGTGCGTAGATCTCAAGCTGCTACGATCCCAACTTACTCCAAATTTAGGGATAGGGTTGCGTGTTTTACATCCAGCCGGAATACAAGTTTTAGACTTGTTTCTATTTTGAAGATATCATGAAATGAGTTGCAGAATAGCACGCTAATACGTGTAAAACTTTAACTATAATATATATGCGTGAACAGTCTGGTATATCTTCTTCTAGACTGCTATAATTATGATATGTCAGGCCTAACATTGCTTGAGATGCCAACCAAAAGCATAGCACCATTTGAGACCTGTGTACAAAACTCTAGAAAAACAAAATTTATAACCACAAAGGGTAGTTCCTAGGCTAAGTTTTAATTGAAGACGGAAGTAACTAGTTACCCTTAAAATAATAAAATTAATTAATTAATTAATTAAAATAAGATGAAATTGATATTTAATTAAATAAAAATTAAAGCACAACGTCTTATTGTGCTTAGCGGCGTTTACTATTTAGTGTCCCGCACATGTCTTATGTGTAGGCGTTCTATTCTATAATGTATCAATAAGTAATACGGAATGTTCTTTTACAGATTGTATTTTACAAATAATAAATATAAAAAAAATATTGTGGCTATTATAACAGTACCATTTTTTCGGAAATAATGTTTAACACTATATTTTAAAAAAGAAAATAGGTTAACTAAACCTATTTTTCTATATGTTCATTTCTTCGTAAATTGAACCAAGGAACCACTTATAAGATGGAGTCGCTTTTATTGCAGAAAACCCTGTACAATAAATAAATAAATAAAACTGCAAAAATAAAGAAGAATCCATAAACTATAGAAAATTTTTTTTATTTTAAAAAAAATGTGGTTTTATTTCTTCTACTTTATTTTTGGAACTATATGAGGCATGTTCCTTGCTTTATTTTTGTGTGCTATTGCAACATGTCGTACAAGAGTTGCAACGTGACATTGCAGCACTTATAATTTAAGAAAGTCCTTTCAATCCTTCGCGTTTCTAACTTTAATTGGTGCACCAACTGTTGTAAAGACAATAATTCTATATTTAAAAATAATAAATAAATAAATTAAAACCTTAAAAGGATAATTTTAAAAAAATATTGCCCATTCAACTTAAAACAGGCTAAAAATGATAATAAAAATAAATGTTTTTAGGCGGAACTTCTTTTATTATTTTATAGATTATGTGATAATATTGAGTCCATTCAACAAAAATTCCATTATCGCAAAGAAAAACATTTATTATAATAAGTCTGTTCCACCAGTTACTAGTAGTAAAACTCTAGAAAAACACAAGTAAAATACAAACTGAGAGCGTAACACAAATAAAGTGCCAAATTACGATCTTTACACAGATTTTCATGGAACAGCTTTCTGTAAAGTCTGATGAGAAAACCAGTACTGCGCAAATAAACAATACAAAAATTTAAATTCAAACTAAAACAGCTGATTCATACATCACACAAACTTTACTTGAAATTAAATGTACGAGTAAAGTCTGTGTAGCATTTTCAAATTTCGACAGGGATGTTACGCTCTCTCAGATGCTCTTATTTACTCGAAAATTTGCTGCAAGTAGCCTGTGGAACAGAATATTTACATATATAAACTCGAGTCCTGTTAACTATTAAGCGATTGACCCCAACGCCTCAATAGCACCTCGTAAACTATTTGGCTTGAATTTAAAGTTTATTGAGTGTGCTGTACTTAACTTTATTAGTTTCTTAATTTGAAAACCTCAGAGATTACTATCTCTGATATTCTCTGACTATTATTCTGGAGTTTGGTGTCGTATGAGGTCTAGAATTTCCCGTCATATTAGTACCTTAAAGAGAGATAATATAAAAAAATTTTATTTTAACTGTGATATTATTAAGTACTTGAAGCTAAAATAAATTTTTAAATAAATATTATGCTTTTATATATAGATCCAATCGTGACTTTTTATGTAGGGTTGTAAGATCTTCACCAAAGTCAAATTTAAAAATCTTCATTGAAATTAAGAAAACTATTGAATTATTTTAAATTATTGAATTATTAAATTATTAAATTTAACAAAAGTGCATGAAAAATTGTTGTACTCTTAAATCTTTTAAAACATTTATATATGATCAACTAAAAGCTTATATTAATTTTTATTATTTTTATTAAACAGTAATCAATTGTTAAAATAATAATTTGTTCGTTTAATTAATTTTATGTTTTGGCTATCCATATAGCTTTTCCAAGTACTGTGAAATACATATCATCAGTGGTTGTCCAAAATAACCTATTAATTTTTGATACTGCATATAATTTTCAATATTATTTTATTATCTTCTTAACTCCAACTTATTTTCCTCAATTTTGACTCGGATGCCCAATTTGTGTGACTCAAGGTTGACGACATATACTTTCTCTTTCACCTAAAGCCGTTGTTCTATTAACTTACCAAATTTAAATCAATCATTAATCCATAAAGTAGAGTATTACTCATAACGGATGTAATCCTTGTAATTTTAGCAAACACATAACATCATCATATTTATCGACATATATTATATATTATACCGTCAGGCTAAAGAGCTGGATGGTAACATATCCTTAATCAGCAGAAGAGAGTTGAAGTTGCTGCTGGGATATTTAACGGGTAACCATGGACTGCGTTACCATCTTAACAAAATGGGTCTGTCCGAAGAGATAGATTGTGGACTCTGCTTGGAAGCAGACGAGACTTGCATTCACATACTCTGTGATTGCCTAAGTTTGATTTGCGCCAGGAGGAGGTCACTGGGTCGAGAACTACTTCCCCCTTCTGACATTAGGAGATCCTCAACAGCTGACATTCTGTCTTTCATTCGGAACGCGGAGTGTCTTCTGTTCGGTTAAGGTATGTTGCAGCAAAAAAAAATGAACCATGGTCGCAGTGCTCTACACCGTTAGGAGCTGGTTTCCTGTTTATTCCAATTCCTACTATATATTATATATTATGTATTGTATATATGTTATAAATTATATTTTATGTATTATGTAATATATAATATATATTAGGTTAGGCTAAGTTAGGTTGAGGCGCATGTTGACAGTTATCAGCACTTACACTCGGAGGCAAACGAGTTGCCGAAGATAACCTTTGTTATTTTCGTATACTATCCTTGTTAAACCATTTAGTTTTCCAGAAAAAGTTGAGGAAATCCGATAACTTTGATTTCGTTATCTCTTTAAGGTAAGAGGTTCAAGATTACTTACTTACCTTAGAATAATTATTGGAAAATTGTATGGAACGTATCAAAATGCATGTTGGACTCTACAGTTCTTGGAAAGTACGATGTTTGTTTGTATTTTATTAACACCGCATTGGGTAATGTTTGCATTATATTCTGAGGGAAACTATTATTACAAACTTGAATACTTTTGTATAATTTAAATATTAATGATTTGTTTAAGGCATAATATCCCTAATTTGGATTTGTATGTGCAGACAAATGAACCAAAGTTACTACTGCAAAAATAATCAATTTTCAATTTAATTATATATGATATAACTGTTCAAGACAGAGGTTTCTTGTTTTCTTTGAAGCGCCTCGAGGAATTGGGAAAATAGTATTTATTTGATTCATCCTAGCCGAAATACCATCGCCAAATAATATTGCATTGATTATATACATCATTATTAAAAATTGCTGAAACTCTGCTGGATGATGATAGAACTGTACATTCGACTATCAAAGTGTTTTTAAATATTCCAACTAATGGATTTAAAATAAATAACAACTCAGAATAGAAATAATTCTTAAGATTTGTTAGATCATTATTTGAAATAAATGTTTATGACAAACCTTAAATTCCACACTGTAAGACTTTGAAGAAAACCGCAGATTTTTCAGCATATATAGTACCTTCCCTTGTTCTGTTGTACTCGGATTTTGTAAATAAAACACACAAATTTAAATTTCATTCCAAATTTATTTTATCTCCTTCAAAATATGCTCCTTCTGAAGCGATACACATATGCCAACGCTTAGCCCAATCTTCCATACACTTTTCGTAGACCCGTGCAGGTACGGCTTTTAGTTCCATCGGCGAATTCTATTTTACCGATTCAATCGACTCAAAACGCTTACCACGAAGGGGCAATTTGAGTTTCGGGAACAGGAAAAAGTCGCACGGATCTAGATCTGGCGAATATGGTACCTGAGCGAAGACTTTGGCTAATAGCTTTGGCTAATAACCGAAAGAGTCTTGCAAATATCTTATAATACAAAGAAGCTGTATTTAATATTTTTCCAAATTTAAAGAACTTTCACGTAAATCTTCTTTGGTTAAGCGGAAAGATTACATTGGCTAGTCAAAATGTTGATGTTGATGGTATCAGTATAAAAATTTAAGACATGATTTACAATAAAACGTTTTCATTCAAAACCGTGAATGCAGTTATGGACATTAATGGAAGTGTTAATTTTCTTACCAAGTCCCAGACCTTACACCCAACAATTACCCCTCTACAACGAAGCCTCTTTGCTTCTATATTGTTATGAAGCACTCTAGCAATTTCATTGTGGCAATCGTAATCAATGGAAAATTCAGTGAGAAACACGTCTGCTTAATTAAAAATTATTTAATTAAGTATTTATTTAAAAAAAAAAAACTTGTTTATAAAATAAAATATGACAAAAAAAATCAAGTATAAGATAAAACAAAATAAATTTTTAAAAGATTGTAAAAGTGATTAATATCAGTTCAGTCACTTAAATTACCGTATCTCCATCTAAGCTACATTCTAGCAAAATATGGTTTTTTGTTATCATATGTAGGAGCGACTCCATAAAGCGACATGGTATATCTGTCGTGCAAAAGTGTTCAAATATAATATCTTCAGCAAATCTTCTTTCATCAAATGAACTAATCATTGGGTTAACTTCACTCGTTTCATATTTTGACTCGTTTTGTACTTGACTTCCTTGACTTTGCTCATCAAATAGCAGGCGAACAGGAGTTGGATCAGAACTCGGATGTTGACCGCAACCATGACGTTTTTTAATTTTAATATTACCCTTGATGTCTTCTGCTTGGGGCTCAGAATTAAATTTTTTCACTGTTTTCTTCTGGTTTATTTTTAACAAAGAAATTGATTCTCTTTTCCTGGTATATGGTTTCATTACTACAAAATTGTATACAGATAAATTTACCTAAGGATTATAAAAATTCAAATTTATATAAAGTGTTTACTTACATTTGTTATAATTTGCAGGACCTTTTGTATATTTTGGCAAGATTTTTACTTGTTTTGCTGGACTTTTCCCATCAAAGAAAAGACAAGCCGGAGTTGAATTAGAATACTGATGTTGACTGGACTCAATCTCACTTGCACCTATATTTGACTGTTTTTTTGATGAAAAATACTTTAAATCCTCTTCATCTACCATGTCAAAATAATTTTTTATAAAAACTGAAACTGAAAAAATTAAATTAAAATTATTGAAAATTAGTAATCCTAAAATTTTACTTACAATCGTCATGGTTTGAACACTCATTATCTGGTGTCTGGAGAAGTGAAGTAGACTTTAAAGCCATCGCTGGTAATACATTTTGTTGACCAATTTTCTTAATTTTTTTCTTTTTAAATAGATATTGATTAGTTTTTTCATTATCTGGTTTTTTAAGAAGCGAAGTAGACTCAAAAGCTATCGCTTGTAAAACATTTTGTTGACCAATTTTCTTAATTTTTTCCTTTTCAACTAGAGGTTTTCGTGCTTCCGCAGAGGTACATGGTAAATCCATTCCATTTGACTGGTCTGAAACTGAAAAATTAAAGTAAACATTATAAATAAATAAAAATCATTTAAATATATTTATTGCTATCAATTGATTATTCTTCATATTTCAATTCTCTTTCAGTGCCAGGGAAAGAGGAGCACACTAAAAAAATAAGGATTTGCCATCGTGGATTTGGCAAGAAATCAAATGGAAATCAAATGAATTTCATTGATTTACTAAAAATATAAAAAAGGCTATCTTCCATTGAAATATGTGGCATTCGAGACAGCAAAGCAGATCGGATGATGAAAAAATGCTGTTATCTCTAACTGCTGATCCTATCGACTTGTTTTGCTTGAAATGAATGTGTTCTAACTTAGCACAATAAATTTGATTAAATGTTGCTAGATGTCAGTATATGCAAAACTTAGATATATAACTGTTTCGAAAAACAATTTTTTTTTTTGCTTTTAACAAATAAGTGGATAGCAACCAATACATACATATTGCAATAAGTATATTAAAATACTAAACACAATTGCCAAAAATATTTCTTATATGCAACATTATTATGTATAATGAATATATATGCATATGTATAAATATATATAAATAATGAATAGAAATAGAGAATTGTTAAGAAAACGAATTACACTTATTATGCTGAGGCTTTTCTTCTTCAACAATATTAGGCGATGCTTTAATAATGGCAGATCCAGGCTCGAACTTCTTAACAATTGTTTTCTCCATAACTGTTGGGCATTTCTTTACTTTGTCTTCAATCTTTGCTGATGATTTAATAATGGAACGTTCGACAGATTTTACCTTTAAGTCTTTCTGAACTATTGTTTTCTTTAAAGCTTCAATATTAACCGATTCTAAATTTGATTCTTTTTCTTGTATTGTTTTCTTTAAAGCTTTAATATTAGCCGATTCTAAATTTTGTTCTTTTTCTTGTATTGTTTTCTTTAAAGCTTCAATATTAACAGATTCTACCTTTTTATCTTTTAAAGCTTCAATATTAACTTTCTTAGATTTTCTTGGTTTCCCTGTAATTTCCTTTTTTCCATTGCTTGTTTTTATATTTTTGCGTTTTCTCTCATTTCGTTCAATTGGTAATTTATTTTTCTTCATTTTTTTCTTTGTAATCGATAATTTTGGCGTTACTCTTTCGTTTTTATCTTTAGTCATTTTGCTTTTTTGATTAACTTTGATTAACTTTTCTTGCTTTTCATTTTTCTTTGAACACTTTTCAGGAATTTCCACACTTTCATTATATTCTAGTTCTTCGGTTTCTTTTCGCACACGCTTGCGTACCTTTCTAACTGGACTTACACTAGTAAGAAGCTTCTCATCACTCTTTTTTGAAGGCTCTTCTTTTAAATTTTTCTTCTTTTTCACATATTGGCGCCCTTTTGCCGTTTTTTTATTTTGTATCTCTTCTTTATACAACTTTTCTGGCATTGAAGACCTAATAAGTGTTTTATTTTTTTTAATAGGTGATATGCGTCCTTTCGTCATTTTTTTAAGTAATCTATCAGCACTTTTTTCTACAGTTTCAACTCTTCTGACTTTTTTACCCATTTCGACACCTTTTCACATACGACCTCACAGACATTTCAAGCGCGACTGACGAAGTAACTCGATTTCCAATCGTTTTCTGGTTTCATTGACTACGCCATAATTTAACAATTTATATTTTTGATCTTTCTTATTGGATTTCCCTATTGCGATTTCTTTCCTTTGCAGGCGATTGCTTGGAAACGACTATACTGCCGAACTTTTCTAACTTTCATTAGTTCTATTTTTTTTACAGATTTTTGTGTATTTAGAATTTCCTATTTAGTATGTCCAAATCAACGGTAGTTGCCTCATACATCTTACTCTTTCTCACCTAAGTATATGATTTATGTGATTCAACTATACTACCAATATCTCCTTTTCGCTGTTTTTTTCGTTGACTGTGTTTCTTTTTTAAATATTTCATTTTAACACTGTTCCTTACATTTAATTATTATTGTTTATATTTGAACATTTTCATTTAAATAATGTTTTTGTTTAAGAATATTATGAAATGCAGAAAGAACTTTTCGTTTAACCTAAAGTAATGTTTATATATGTACGAGTGCATATTATTTTAATACTTACTTACTGCTGTCCTTCTCTCCTTAATGGAGCATAGGGCCTCGAATTTGATGCTTCGATTTCAGTCATCTGGATACTCAAATGTGATACTCAAATGTGAGCCGTAAACCGGTTGCCCCATATAGATATAGTTTCGCTGTGCTTTTTATTTATGTTTGTTACAAGCATATGTAAAGATTAGTCAATGGGTGATAGACTCAAAGATCGCTTTCTTTGTGAGTTATAGAAGGGTTTTTCTGGTCTCCCCTACTTCATGCGACGCTATGATGTTCAAAAAAAACCATTTAGATTAGGTGGTCACATTTCCTCCTCCTTTTTCAACCGGGCTTGGTGTGGGCTACGGAGTAATTAATAGCAATTTTAATAGCATATTTAAAATATATTATATGTACTTTTATTCAAATAGCTACCACCGAAATTATGTAAACAATATTATATTGAAAGTGCTTTGCATAATTGGTCTCAATGATTGCCACAACAAATGTTATTAATCAATGTTGATATTTTCACGAATCTGCGCAAATTACTACGATTAATAACCTAAGGCAGCAGTATATATTATTGGGCTTAAGTATATAAGATTACTAAGCACGGATTTGTGAAGTTACTTTCCGTTCCGTTGTTCATATATGGGCTGATCTTTTTACAAGCGGACAGTTTTCTCCTGATTTCCTCCACTTTTGATGAAATTTTTTTTATGAACTGTCTTTTAAAGAAAAATATCTCCCTCTCAGGAACATATTTTAAATTTTTTTTTTTGAGAGATACAGACCCATTGGTTGTTTAGAATTTGTATTTAAAACTTATTTGGAAATGATCACATCTCAGATTCTGTGACTGATATGCATCAAAACTTTTTATTGTATAAATAACAAATTGAAGTTTTTAGAAGTAATATATAGTATATAACTTTAATTGTTTATATTTAGTTACTATCATTATCATTTTCTTTCAATATACCTACAAATCGAAAATTTTTATTTTTGTTTTCGATTTATCATTAAATTGTGTCAAAAACATAAACCTTCCCCGATGCTATTATTTTTAAAAATATTTAAAAAATAATTATTGATATTGTGTTATTGATATTAAATGTTTGTTTCTGATTCAAATTGATTTGATTTAGAAATTAAAATTCTCAAATTGATATTAGTTTTAGAAGTGTTTTTAATCAAAATTTACCACTAATGTACCACTAAATTTTAGTTAAATTAAGTTTAAAAATTCATATCACGAAAAAGATTTACTTCTTATTTTCAATTATAATCATTCCTAATTAAGTAATCATTAAGTTCTACTTAAAGAATATTTTTTCAAAATAATATTAATTTAGAAGTTTTTTAAAAGAATTTTAAACTTGCATTTCACATACTATATATAGGCACTAAATCAAATTTTGAAATACATGCCATCAACTATAAAGATTTTTAATATTTAATTCGGACTTAGCATTAAGTCCTCCTAGTAAATCCAAAAGTACAAAACTACATGGTATTCTTCATGACGAAGATTAAAATGTTTGTAATTCTTCATACAATTTTATTTTTATTACTATTGTAACGATCATAAAAAAAAATTTACAGCCAAATATATATCGAAATTAGTTATATACCTATATATTCTTTTAATTTATTGAGTTATGTGCAAATGTCTTCAATCAGATCATCATGTAGACTATCACTACTTGACTATCAGTGCTTATATTTTACTCCATTATCTTTCTTTAACTTATTGAGTTAATTCCTAAGATAAAGACAGTGTCGTTATCTTTCTTTAACTTATTGAGTTAATTCCTAAGATAAAGACAGTGTCTGTTGTAAGGAATGACACTTGGTAAGATTCTTGGCAATCTTATTATATATAATTTTTGAATGTTTTAATTTCAATACTTATATTAAAAAGCAAAGTGGCTTGCGAAATGGATCTAAATGAATTATTTTTTAGCAAAATAATACTTTGTAATCTTTTAATGTACTTGAACCATGAGATCGCTGCTCCGCTATCGGGTCGAGTGTTCCCAGTTAAAATGAAGAATGATCAAGAAATTCTAATGAGACTAAGAAAGGGAAACAAATTATTATTGCAATTAAATATAAATTATTTAGTGAGGAATATTAACATATATATTTAATTAATATCAAAGATAACAAAAGAAATATCAAATAGTTATTATCAATGAAAACAAATAGTTTTTATTTCCTTCCAAAAAATTTAATTACTTCTCTTCCATCTAAATAAAAATACGAATAATTTAATAAAATATATTTAATTTAAAATGAATAAATAAAATAATTTGTCTTTGTAGTGCGTTGAAGAATTTTTCACATCAATGACAGAACAGTACAGGAGGAGCTTTATCACATCAGCGAATCTGGGGAGCACCTTTAGGATTGGATTAATTTCTGTACATAGTTTGCGAATGGGCTAGAAATAAAACAAATTAAAATGTAATAATGTATAAGTAATTTCAACAAATATTACATATATTTATTTAGGCTTATGCAGAAATAATGACTCCAACACATATTCAAGAAGATATCATTGTTTGTGCATTACAGCGATTGGATGAGCTTCTGCAGCCTGCAAGGCTACCTACGTATTCGAAATCCGGGGTTGCAGCGTAGAATAAAAACGGCATCAAATACAATAAAGCGTGATATGGTTTTTACAGCTAGTTTTTATACTTACTGAATTCTAATATAATATTTAATATTTCATAAAAAGTTATTTATACAATTTTTATTTAATTTCATGTTCAAATCAAATTTGTAAAAAATGTATATTTGAGATTTACATAATAATGTACTAAAATTTTTGTAAGACGGTCTCTGAATTTGTCTTCTTTGCCATAGTTTCAAAAGTGGTGTTTTTTAATAAGTGTATATCCTAATGAAATTATAAAATGTTGTGTGTTTCATTATATAATATTATAAACGAATTTATCTGGTTTCTGGTTTATGTTTTGGTGGTAACAATTTCCGACCCATATGTTTTGACTGAAAATCATGCCAACTATCAACGCGACTTTGGCGAGATTCTTCATAATTCTTTTGCCATTCTGTTTCATACTCTTGTATATCCTCCTCTTCAATTTCAGCTTCACGTTTTCTTTTCCGATCCTCTTGATCACGTTGTTCAAGTTGTTGTTGTTTTCGTTCCACATCTGCGAAAAGCTTCATAACCATGACATGGAGAGCATGTTTGTAGTTCTCCGGATCATCCTCGGGAATATCCTCAAAACGTTTATGTTCCTTTTTCTGTTTTTTACGCTTCTTTGCAATCTAATATAAAACACACAAGATGTAAATAAATTGCTTTTTTTTTTATATACTATCATTAATTACCATATGATTGGTACGCTCTTTAGCTTCTTCGTAGATGTCCAAACATTTCTTACGTGTGACTTCATTTTCCAATGTTCTCCAAGAACGATTTACAATATCGAACGCCATTCGTGCGCGATCTTTGTTATCTGGATTTCTATCTGGATGAACTAGTTTAGTCATTGTATGATAACGCTTCTTTATGACGTCCATTGTAGCTTCTGGTTCCACTTGCAGTACCTCGAATGGATTGAGATTGAAATAAGTCGAACCTGGTCTTAGTAGATGATCAATTTGTTGAGTAGAAGTTAGTGCAGAATCGCGTTTTTCTATTTCTTTAACCTGTAATATATCCGTATGGAACCCAAATTTCAACATTTTGAACATATATATGTACAAATATATTCATTTATTTATAAATGCAGAATCCGAACGAACTTACTTCAATATAAAATGTATTAAACGATTTTTTTGAAGTAGACATATCATCTGAATTATTCGACATTTTTTAAAAATTTAGTGTTTAATTATTAACTTAGAAAAGTTTTGAAACTTTTATTTGATAGTAGAAAAAAAAATCACTAAATGTTGCAGACGTCAAAATTGGTACAAAAATCAAAACATAAAATCGACACCTCCTTTGTCAAATTTGAGTGACACAGACCTGTCAGTTTAGCTTTATTTAAATAAATATGTAACTCGGTTAAATTGAACGTTTTTCCATAAATGTATATATATATATATTTGATATACATGATTTATGACCTCATCACCTCCGATTTTGCAGACATTTTTTTTTGGTAGCTCATTTTTTTAAGAAAATTATGTGTCTCGGGAAGAAATATTTAAATTTCTATTCTAGGAGATACGGACCCATTGAATTTCAAAACCTTCCATTGTATACCAATTTTTAAATGGTCATATCTTAGGTTATGTTAATGATAACGAATTGAAGTTTTTGCAAATACACATAACTAAAATATAATTATAATTTTATTTTATATAATTTTATTTTGCTTTTTTATTCAGAAAGGTCTTGCAAGACTTAAAAAACGAGGCGATGTAATATGTCCGTATTCCTAACAATTTCGCGTACTTTTACTCTGAAATATCGCCGATTCTCTCTTTGATTTCTAACGTAAAATTTTTAATTGAAGTCAAATCAGAATGTAATCTGCTGCTACATATCTGATAAAACTTTACTCAAATCGTGAATACCGTGAATGTAGTCACAAGTCTTTCACTGTTAAGTATCTGTAAACTCTGCTTGAGTCTAAGAGACGATGCACGATATATATTAAGTTAATCACTAGATTCATACGTTCTACCAATACGTTTAAAACAGCTGATAGCGACAACATATGCTTTTTAACGAAAGTAGGAATTTGAAAATGTGGTGTTGCCACAGCGCAAAATTCAAATATCTGTTAAATAATTTTTATACATAATTAAATCAGGTATCAGTGATCAGCATACTAGATCTGTTCCACAAACTACTCGTAGTAACTTTGAGTAACAGAGAGAGCGTAACATTCCTGTCGTAATTTGAAAATGCTACACAGACTTTACTCGTACATTTTATTTCAAGTAAAATTTGTGTGATGTATGAATCAGCTGTTTTGGTTTGAATTTAAATTTTTGTATTGTTTATTTGCGCAGTACTGGTTTTCTCACCAGATTTTACGAAAAGCTGACACGCGTAGACCATCAAGGTCCATCACAATACCAAAAGAGAGTCTAAAATTTTTTTTTTTAGCGATAGCGTGCATCGCTTTATTAGGATTTCAACAAAAACCTCAGGTATGAACTCTGGTTCTGTAGAACTGACAGCCCCCAAGTATTTTTGTCGAGTTCTCAAGAAAGCCGAGCAGTTACACGGCAGATGCTTCAGCGTTTTCTTTGCATGCGGCTCGTTGCATTTCCTACTGATTTAGTTTGTGCACCAACTAATGTTCTACAGTTCCTTCTTGTGTAACATTCTTGCTGTACTTTTCCTCGTATATGTGTCTACACATAATCCTAGCTATTCTACAGGTGGCTGCGTTTCGCAACCTTTCCTTTACTCTCCTTGTCATGTGCTCGTCCAGAAGTTTATATATTTATTTCAGAGGTACTTCGAGTACTTCCCTCGTTTGTTTCTCTGAAAGTTTTGCGCCAATTTTAGCAATAGCGTTGTCTGTCCAATTTCTCTCTATGCTTTTATCACCAAGAATCCACTACAAACAAAATCTGCGGTTGTAGGCTAGTCTGACTATAGCTTCCTTGCATTCTAGAACATTTTTGGATGATGACCTGTAAGATTTGATTGCCTTAATGACTGCAAACATAACATATATAAAAAAAATTTCTCGAAAGTATATTACTAGATTCCTAAAATGTATGGTAAGTATTGAGGTGATCAATACTCATATAATTTTTGCTGACCGTATATCTCCTTTATATGTTACTTAAAGTCTGCGTAATACTGAAAATACTAATTAATAACATTGGGTTTAAATATATTAAAATTTGATTATTTAAATTCAAATTTCTTAATAATTAAATAATGTTTATGAAGCTGTTTGGTATAAGTGACTGAAGCGGGACACATATGTACGTGATATTTAATGCACGCAAATGGCTGTGTAATTATTACTCATTGAAGGTAATTGCATTGTGAATAAAGTAAATTGTTTAATTTTATTAATAATTACGTTAATTGTCTGCAAAGACCACAAACGCAGTGCGTTAAACATTTTCAGGTAATGGCAAAGCGAAATGAAGCAACTAACCGCAAAATGCTTTGCCTTAGTGATGATTGTAGTTGGCAACGCAAAGCGTGGCAGTGAGTAAATATTTAACAAATTCAAATTTAATTTTAATAAGGAACAGATATTTCAGGTTAAGGCTATACTTATTAAATCAAGAAAATTGTATTTGGATGTAAAAATAATGTTGTCAAAATATTTTTAAATCTTTTTATATGGTATGTCATGTTCTCCAAGGTATTAAGTTACGAACGAGACATTCAGTGACATTTAAGACTCTCTCATTACCATGACGCAAATACATATAACTAAGCAGTTGCCTATAGGACCCACATTATTTAAGAAACTTATACTTAATTGAATTGAAGCAATAAACAAATCTGGAAACTTAATATCTAATCGAGAGTGTGGTTTCAGGCGCAAACTGAGGCCTTCCTAGTGCCTTTTACCTTCTGCACACAAATTTAAATTTTATTCCAAATTTTTTTTATCTCCTTCAAAATATGCTCCTTCTGAAGCGATACACATATGTCAATGCTTAACCCAATCTTCCATACACTTTTCGTAGGCCCGTGCAGGTGTGACTTTTAGTTCCTTCGGCGAATTCTATTTTACCGATTCAATCGACTCAAAACGCTTACCACGGAGGGGCAATTTGAGTTTCAGGAACAGGAAAAAGTCGCACGAATCCAGATCTGGCGAATATGGTGCCTGAGCGATGACAGTGGTGCCGTGTTTGGATGTTTGGTCAAAAAATCGCGTATAACAAGAATTTTCCGTAGTAAAAATCGCTAAATGCACTTGAGGTAGTCTCACAATTATAGCTGCTGTAATTAGTACCATATGTCAAGAAAAAGTGTACCAACATAACAAAAAATTTAATAATATTTTTGAAAAAGGTCTATTACTTAAGGAGTAGTTAACAAACAAAATCCGGATACTTTTTGAGCAGAAGATGCTGATATATGTACTTCAATCTAAGAAGAAAACATGCTACTTACTTGAAGGTGAACCCCAAAGCAGTATACTGAGGCCTTTGGCGAATGCCCAATTTTTAAAGAACACAGAATGTTGTACTTTGTTGTGCTTTTATTAAAAATGCGTTAAAATACACGCTGAACATAATAAATGGAGATTTCTAAATTAGTTAATATGAAATTTTTCACTTTTATTAAAGTGGTTTAATTTAATACTTAAATTGTACAATTAAATTTATTAGTAATAATTTTTATTTAAATTTCAAGATTAGTTGTTAAAAGATTAATCTAAACTTCCGGCAGACGGCTACGCTGCAACCTCAATTTCGAATACGTACAGAGGTAGTCTTAACATTCTGCTGGCTCATCCAATTGCTATATAACACGAACAATATATCTTCTTAGACATGTCTTGGACATACGTAGGCAGTTGCAATATTAACAATGTAATTTGATAAGGACTCAGCTTAGCGTATTAATTAGCGCTCAACACAATCAAACATAAGTAACCTCCCCTTACTATTATTTTACACATATAGTTTCTTAATTATTTATATGTAACAGTAAATAAAAGGAGTAACATTTTTTCAATCTATCCTAATGATAGGACTTATTTCTAACATTTGAATGAAGCTTCAAAAAATATAGTTTTTACCCCGTGGTCGCCCGAGTGCTCAGCCCGTATTTATTTTTATATGTTGTCAGTTACTGGTTACATTCAAAATCATTGACTTTAATAAAATCTGTATTAATCCAAGTGCCGCATCCTAAAATCAATAGGAAATATATAGGAGTAGAGAGAGTAGAGTATGTAGAATTTGTAGCACTTGAATTTTATGTTCCACACAATATTTTCTAAAATCAATTGTTTTTTAGCTCACATAATATAGAATTTAATGCCAAAAAAGCGAACCTTTTTGTATTATGTATTGAAGAGACTGATTTAGACATTTCATAGGATTCACCAAAGTTGTCAAATATCAACACTTAATTGAAGTGCCCAACTTTGCCCGAAGTTGGTAGTTTTTTGATATAATTAACCATAAATTATATATAAAAATAATGTCATTTAGTGAAAGAGAAGTATATGCCATACAAAATAAAGCACGTACTTAGTTAAATGTCAACACATTTTCACTCCTAACAAACCCAACATTTATCTTAAGCAAAAATTTTGTCAGTGTCACATTTTTTGAGTAAAATTTGAAGTTTTAAAACAAAAAACATTGGTCAAATGCTTCAGTTTATATATTATATCCTTGACTATTTTAAACAAAAATTTTTTTTTATTTTTACAAAACATTTTGCATTTCTAAAAACGTTGCTAAATTGCGTTAGTTTCATCATTAATCAGCATTTATTTCGAATGAATTTTCTCCCATGCCTACAAATAAGCAAATTTATACGAGTCACAAAGCCCACTTTAGCCACAATCGATGGCAGTCATTTAAAGTAAATCCCATAGATTACAATCATCACTGGTGGACACGTACACGTGCTGCAATTTTTAAGACACATGCCAATAAATATTCCACATGTCTCACACAATGCTTCATTCTGATGCTGACACTTAACAGTAGAGAACGATATTCGATATGTAAGAGAATATGCTCGTATGTAAGATAGTGTGATAAAGATTAGATGATTTATTAGTTTTGGTAAGGCAAAGAGTCGAGGTTGAAACCTTCTTCTTCTTCTAATTCTTCTGTTCATTTAAATGGACTGCAAAAAGATTGTTTGATATTAAACATTTTTAAAGCAAAATTACTTAGAAACTATTATTGAAATTTTAATTTAGAACATTTATTCAATTGAGGTTATTAAATCAAAACACATGCAGATTACAATTTTAAGGACCTCTGTCTATTTATTTACAATAATACATCTTCATCCACGCAACTGTAGGTTAAATTAGGTTCAAAAGCCGCGTGCTGACAGTTGTTAGCACAACCACTCGGAGGCATATATTGCTCATTGTGTTGCCCTCAAAAATTTTGACAGGACTCTAGTAAGTTGCTGAAGATAATCTTTATTATCCTTGTTAAATCATTTGGTTTTCCAGATGAAGTTAAAGAGATCCGACAAGTATGCTTTCGTTATCTCTTCCAAACCAGTGAAAAAACGATCCCCAAGACATTGAAGTTGCCTTGTCTGCAATCCTGGATAGAGATACAGGAAGTAGTTGATGAATTCTACCTCCTCTTCATTTTGACAAATCCTGCATAATCCACTTGCTGGAGCTCGCCACCATTGGAGCATAGGCGCAATGGAACTGTGTTCCGTTAGTACTCCAGTGAGCACACGAACTGCAGGTTTGCTAAAGCCTAAAAGGCTTTCACGCAACTGTAGCAAGAATTACAAATATAATCTGTCGTTTAAATAAATTATAAAATAGTAAAGACTCCTTCATCCAAAGTTCTTAAACTTTATTTATTGGTAAGTTGAAAACATCGTCCTTATATATGACTTGTACTCATTAAAATCACCTTTTAAAAATGGATAAAGAAGCTTTCAGTTATCAGACCGGAAAGTGTCCAAAGTGATTGGGATGACATTTAAAAATTAGTATTAATCTGTCACAAAGTGCGAACACGATAGTGAAAAGAGAATGATCGACCCGTAAGGGAGATAAAGTAATAGTGAAAAACACAGATAAGCTGTCGGATATATACTCTATGTTTAGGGTGACGTTAACTAAGGTTTTCTAAAAAAGTTATGAAAGTATTCTACCCAATGGAGAAAAAAGGTGAAAGGTATTTGAGAGGTATACTGTCAAATAGAATAAACAAAGATTTCATTTTTGTTTTTCGGTCTTCACTAAACATTAAAATATCATCAATTTAAACGTCAACATCTACTTGTTATTAATTAACCATACTGATCACAAACCATCCCACATATTCAACGTTCTAGATAATAGCAACAAATTTTTTTAATCTTCACTAAACACTACTGAACAAAAGATATCGATAGAATAACTACTTGTTTTAGTAAATCATAATCATATTTAAAAATCTATGTATTCCAAGTTATCACTGTATTAGATAGATATACTTAACATTCTTTAACCCTTATTAAATACTTGAATGATTGCAATTAAGTCGACAATACCTATTCATCAATTAATCCTATTGATGATGTATTTTTATCCTCTCAAGTCGTTTTCCCCCAAGTCATTTCTAGCACCTTATAAATTTAATCACAATATTTCTATTCAATATTTTGAGAGTGTACCTCTATTTTGACTAACTCGAGCTCTCAGATCTGTATTGTATATTCTCTGGTATCAACAGATTACAAATTTACTCTTTAACGTTTTTCTTTCGTAAAATACTAATTTTATATTTGTATTGGATAAACTTTCATATTGTCTTATTCCTCTTCAAACAAGAAGAATGAGCATTATCGGAATGAACTATTAAGAATGATGAAGTCTTTCCAAAATTCTCATAGCTCTGCAGCGGCAATAAAAAGTTTTGGTGAAGAATAATAAGTTATCCACTCTGCCACGGCAATAAGGAAGTGTGACAAACTTCCTTATTATCTTATTTCTATTCAAACAAGAAGAATGAGCATTATCGGGATGAGCTATAAAAAGTGTTGAAGTCTTTCCAAAATCCTCATAGCTCTGCAACGACAATAAAAGCTTAAAGATTAATAAAAAAGGTAAAGATTAATAAATTGTCCTCTCTGTGCCATGGCAATAAGGAGTTGTTAGACTTCCCTATTGCCTTATTCCTCTTTGAGGAAGAAGAATGAGCATTAGCGAGATTTTTTTTCTGATGTTTTCATTGCTTTGTAAATTTAATAAAAATGCAATTACAATACACATTTAATTATTAATACAAGAATATAATAAAATTTAAAGTTCATGTGTTCTGTATTAAATTTCTCCAATTTATTAGATATCCAATTTACACCAATTAAGTACAGCCCAGCATCGTTGATTAGCTATAATTAGATTTTCCTCGTTAATAATAAATAAAATAAATGATTATATTTCCATAGAAATGGTAAACAGCACGAACACATAACATATTGATTGACTTTGTGCTGTTGTATTTATGTCATGTTGTTGTCATTTTTGTTCTGGTATTAATATAAATAGCATTGTGTATCTTTTCATTCTCACTATTTCTATTTCCCAGCATCAAAAATAGCTTTTAATAGTCATAAATTATTTGCATTTGTCATTTAGCCTAAGGTTTGACCTTAGAGATTAACAAGCTGCCTTGTTGTTTTCCGTCTGACTTGACTGGCTGCACACAATCTTACACAATCTTACACAATCTCGCAGCAATTGTTAACAGTTCTTCTAACAAGCGTCTGCGTCTCGCATTGCCTCGCATTGCCTCGCATTGCCTCGCAATGTCGTCCTTTTATCCTGTATTCGGAACTGATGTTTTGATATATACTAATTTCTGAATAGCTTTTGTTACTGTGTTTATTTGTATCTTGTTTTGTTCGCTTGTCAATCAATTTGAACATTTGTCGCCTTGAGGTACTCGTATGCGGGGGTTTCTCGTAATTCCACACAAAAGGATTTTTATTGAAAACAACACAATGGCGAAATATATATACATATGCCGAAATGAAAGAAATAAAAAAAAAACTGAAACTGGGTATTGTTTATTTTTGTATTGTCTTAGTAAATTAATGTATAATTTTTCTCCTATTTGTGTTTTTGTTTATGGCTTAGTGACTTTTACTAGATATTAATAATAGAAAGTATCATAATAAGAAAAATTTTAAGAAATTTTCTATTCACATATGGTCTAAAGGTCATGGAAGATATATAAAGGAACCATAGATAGTATTTCATGCTATGTTTAAATCACAATTAAATAATATGAACTCTTACCTTTGACTTTTTTTCTTCTTTATTTATTGTTAATATTTTATAACACTGTTATGATAATAAACATAAACATACTCATACACTATATAAGTGTGTCAAAACATAACAAAGTATCTTCCAAATATGGTACAATATATTTACGCTTCTATGCAGACTACAACAACAAAATGATGAACAGGAAATGGCAATTAATAAATATCCTGCGCGTTCAGCTGACGTGGAACAGTACAAAGCTTCTGGTTTAATTTGTCATTGGAAATGTATGACTTTTTGGCGGCAATTGGCTTGATAATAAATAGGGCAATGATTAAGTTGTTGGTAAATCGGCATTGGAGAATATATGTATCATAGTAGCAGTCAAATGATTTGATTAATTCATGTATATTAATTATTAATATACAGTTGAGCAGATATAAATTAATGATCCATGAAAGTATATTAATAAAGTATCTCGTTTGTTGCCAAATTGCACAAAAGCCAAAAATCAATATTGAATTTAAAATAAACTGTAATTAAGTGTAAGTGATAAAGAAGCCAAAGAAAAAACTTCTTCATTTACTAAAGTAATTAAATCAGACATGACATATGTGCTGTTTACAAAGCCTCTGATTCAAATGCGCCAACTTTACCCTTCAGCTAAAACTTTTTTTTGTCAAAATTTTTTCAATTAAAAAAAATTTTTTTTTTTTAATTTTAATTTTTTAAAAAGGTTTTTCGAACAGTAGTGAACTACAACAACAAAAATTCATTTCATATTATTTTAATTAATTAAATTTTTGGCTGACCACATAGCTGTTACGAGTATTACAAGAATTATTAAAAATAATTGTTGTTTTTAATTATTCGTAAATAATATTAACAGACCGCAGGTACCAGAAAACGAACTCATGCCCTGCCAAAATTGAAGCGCAGAGTCAGCGCTCCTTAATCAACTGACCCAAAGCCATACTTGACTTTTATGTTCGCACATTTTTCTAAAGTTTTGTTAATTTGCTGTACAAGTGTTATTAACAAATTTACTTAATGTGTTTATATTAGAACGAAATCATAAATAGCATAGAATAATTAAATTAAATAATTACATTTTCATTATTAATTATTAAACTTCAATACTATTCTGTTTGTAGAAGCATTATATTAGAGGTACCTATGTATTATATGTATGTTATGTATCAACGTTTGTAACATATGTGCATAGTGTGTTCTATACGAGTATTAAAAATTATATTTATATATTATTAAATATATATATATATATATATATATATAATATATATTATATATATATATATATATATAATGTATAAATATATTAACAATATTATATGATGTATTAATATCATATAAATATAACAATCTCCATATTGTTATTTATAATCTTATGTTGAGATTTTTTGTACTTAGTACAATTGGGTACTTATACTCTTTCTTAACTGGGGGTTTCTACAGAGTCGCTCTCTTCTCTTTAACTAGTTTATATATTCCTCATAAGCTTAACTGATTATTCGATGACTGATCAAAGATCCGCATACCACCCCGTACGGCTGGTGACTGCTCTGAGATTAGATAGTGCTATGTATGGCAGCTTGTCAGTTTTCGCAAATTTTTCACTTCAGGGTACTGTCCCTTATGTATTTTATTAACCGGGTCTATTCTAGGGTCTCTTAGCATGTCAGGAGATGTACCATAGCACTTTGAAGAGTCTTTAGAGACCCTAACTTTGAACAAGTTGTAGCTTCTGGATAGTAGAGTTGACATATGTTACATATTTCAAATCATATAATAACATATCTTAAATAATATCACGTCACATAGAAATTGATTTGTGTTTCTAAAATGTTCTAGTTAGAGCAATCTAAAGTCAGTTTCTTGATTCAGAAGTAAGCTCTTGAACATTTTAGGTGTAATATTATTCCAAAATAAATATATTAATAAAAGTTCAAAGTCTTTTAAACTATAAAATATATTCCTTCTTAAGCTAAACCACTTTAAAAACCGAACTGTTTTATCTACACAAATTTATTTTGAAAAAATATTTAAAGCAACGAATGAAAAGATCTAAACATATGTGACACAATCTGATTTATCGAATACAGAGTCTTGAAAGAAACCAATTATACAATATTATATTTGACAGTCAAACACATTGAAGTCAATCTTTCTTACTAGAGGTGGGCGCCTTTGCATTTTCACAATAAAAAAAGACATAGCGAATACGAACCATATCCGGATGTTGTACGTGTATTTGGCAACAGTTGTGCTCATCATATCTGGCAAGATAATACTCGGGCTTTTCTATAAATTCACATAATGCGACTGCCTGGAAGGAGTCACCGAATGAACACTTTCCCCAACATGGTGTGCTGGGCGTGTCATTTAATACAAGTAAACTCTGATTATTAAATGGTATGCCATAGTTGCTATTATTTTGGTGCTTATAAACTTTAAATCCTCTTATTAGAATTTCAAATAAATTGCTAGCAGGGCAACCGAAAAAACAAAACTTAGTTGGATATTGAGAGCTTCGGGTTATAAATAATTGTTCTTCAGAATTTTCATTATAGTCTACGTTGAAGATGTACGTGGGCTTAATAACGGTGCGAGTTTCCTTTAAAGTAGCGACCAATTTATCAACCTCTTGGCGAGTTAGTGTTTCAAATGTTGGCATTTTTAATTCAAAGAGGACCCAATAAACTAACAGTATAGATAATTTGTCACTACATTCATCTGGTTCTATCCATTCGCGACGCATCTCACGCAAATGCGGAGTGTTCTGAATCAATACCAATAAATGTTCACGGTTTTTAACAAACTTGGGCAGATATGGTAACATAGGCTTAATATTATCATAGCTTTTAGTCGCGCTTATGAATAGCTCCCATAACGCCTCACATGAACTCAAATCTTTTGTTAGTTTTTGTGTTAACTCGTTACATATTGTGGAAAATTCCTCTGCTGTTTTTACACCATCCTGTGGTTCACATGGTAATTCCTCATGATCTCCGCTCTCGACGACATTTTCTTCCAAATTTTGATTAGATGTATTTTTGTCAGTGTCAGACATTTTCGTAAAATAAATACCAAAAAATAAGACTGTTAACGAAACTGCCTCTACGTACTGAACACGTAGAGTATAATTTGTTGCTTTAAATTGTGAGACAAAATTTTTGAAATCAATTCTGTTATAGAAATTTTTTTATAAAATCTAAAATAAAATCATTTTTCAAGTATATTAACATTAGACAAATAAAATGACTACATACTTTGTTTTGTGAATATAAGTTGTAATTTAACGTCAAATTTTTCAGACGAAAGTGACGATTATATTTAATAGAAACTTAGTATATTTCATAAAGAGGTTCCAAGACAGTAGTTCTCTTGGAATAGTGAAATAGTTGTTTCACGTTGCTTGTGAAAATTGCATATATGTATGTCGATTTTGTTAATTTAACAAATTTAACAAATTTTTTTAATAACTTTTATTTCTATATCTCGAGAAGTAAGCAATATCAAGTTACTTGGTGGAAAAAATTGTTGAAATAGTTAGCTGCTTTCCTAAAATCCGTTTGAAAGTCCTTATGGCCGGAAAATCGAAACCACACCCAAAAACAACTCATAATGGATATTAATTCAGTATGGACAGACGAAGAGTTAATTTCAAATTTAAATAATTGGATTTGAAAATTTCCTCGCTATTAACCAGTTTTCCTTTCAAAATGGATTTCTTATAATAAGAAATGACTTTAAAATTTTAACTCAGTGTTTTCTATATATAAAATCTTTTAAATTATATATAAATATATAAATAAATAAATATTAATATTTTATATACAAATTATTTATAAAATATATAAAATTTATATAAATTTATTTAATAAGTTTTTCGGCGCTAATTGGCCAACTGTTAAAATAATACAAATTTTTAAAATAATTTCAAAAAACATATTTTATTGTCACTAATATTTATAAACATATTTATTCGTACTCTATAAACTGTAGTCGAAATATTGGTAACTATAAAATATATTTTTAAAACTCATTTAAAATGCTGTAATATTTGATCAAGTGACCTATTAGCTCGTTCAAAAATATATAAATACAATTTGACCATTAAAATAGTAAATTATATTTTTTAAATTTTTTTAACAATTTTTAATTAGTTTTTTTTTTAAAACAATATATTTTAGTTTTTTAGTTCTATTTTATTTTTTATTTATTTATTTTTTTTTTTGTAATTTATAAAGATGTTAGTGTTTGTTAATTTATTTTGTTGATTGATTTTCATTTTAGAAAAATATATTACTTTCCATTTAAAAGTGAGAAATTCTAATCAAATTTAGCTTAGCAATGGTTGTTAAGTAACATATTAACAAAATTTAATTAAAAATTAAAATAAGCTTTAAATATAAGTTCAAGTATAGCACTTTAACGAATACCGACGAAACAAGCAATTCTATCAGATTAAGAAATCTGGAGATTAGCAATTGCACACCCTTGGAAATAATTGATTTGTAGACATTTTTTAAAGTTCCGGTAACGTACCCTAAAAGTATGCAAAATTGTACACTTAATACCATTAAAAAAACCAAATTATATTCCAAATTATAAAAAGTAGAATCAATTAAAATTAATATCATAAAAAAATTTTATTTAATTTAATAGTCTTTAATGAAAAATAATAATAAGGTTCATTAAATAAATTTAATTTAATTCACGTAATTATATATAATTAGAACTAACATTCATATTTAACTAAATATTCATATATACAAAAAATATAATTATTATAATTATAACTTTTATTATTATTATTTAAAACTTTAATTTAAATACACTCTTTACTCAGTAACAAAAACTTAATATTCTATCATATATTTTTTCAAAGTTAACACATTTCTTCAATATTAAATAATGTTTTATTATCACAAAAAAAACAAAAAAAATTTTTTTAGATAAACAAAAATATATCAGAATTGCATAGTTTGTATTATCTTTATATTATATTATCAAAAGAAGAACATATCCTACTAATACTCTCCCTCTCCACTCTCCATCTTAAGTGGAGTAAGATATGAACCACTTAAGATATGAAGAAGGCTGCCACACTTACAAAAGCTTAAAAACAGTCAACGATGACTTCCATTTATACAAAAATTATGGTTCGTAATAGTCCACACTTGATAATTATAATAGTTTTTATATGCTTAAAAAAATCAAATACATATAAAATTTTATATGTTACTAAAAATCAAAACGTAGGCAATCAGTTAGGATGACTTCAATGACTCTTCAATTTACACATCATACCATCTCAGTCATGGTTCATAGTATTGATAATTACAATGTAATATACTTGAAAAGAATATATATTATATATATATATTATATTATATATATATTATATTATAATATAATTATATAATTATAATATATAATAATATAATTATATTATAATATATATATATATAATATATATATTATTTTATGGTAGCTATTTCCCTTGAAAATGGAAGATACATAGTTAAATATTTCATAAATAATATAAATCTGTATCATAAAGTCAAGCAGAGTCTATGAAAGAATCATTTAAGTAGGGTTTTTTGTAGGGTACTTTTACGATGTTCACTATTCACTATTCATATTTTGAACCTAATAATGAAAAAATACTAACTTGTCGTTGAAAATTGCTTTATTAAAATATTCTCTTTAATGATTAATTCATTTTTGCATACATTCGAACCATTTGTCAAAGCATTTTTTATAATCTTCTTCAGATGCATTCAAAACATGGTTTTTAAATGCAACAATGGCTTCTTTCGCCGACAAAAATCGTTGTCCATGCAATTTATTCTTGAAGTTCAGGGACACAAAGCAGTTATTGGGTGGAAAACTGGAACCGAAATTAGTACCGCGGATGACCTATTAAATCGTTTTTTTTTAAATATTTAAATAGTGGGTTGTTAGACGAGATGTATGAGTACTTGCATTGTCTTGATCGAGATGTAGAATGATCCAACGGCGCTTGTTTGTTTTCCGTATTTCATTGAAGACTTCCGATAAACAAATGGTTGTATACTCGTACCATTCGAAATTGATCGTTTTACGTTCCTGTAATGGTATAGTTGTTACATGATCAGTTTTTCCGAACTATCTGTTTCGAAGTGCTTCGAGCGCGGACTACTTTTGTTGGATTTGGTTCAACTTGAAAAACCTATACAGTCGAATGTTGTTTACGTTTAATGATTTATGGCTCATACGCATATATCCATGATTCGTGACCTGTTACAATCTTATACTCGTATATGGCATGTCTTTTAAAGCGCTGCCATTTAACTTCTTGAGCATATGTGTGCACGGTGCACCAATCGACATAAGTATCTTTTTGAAATTACTTCAAATGATAGATCTTCCAACGAGAACAAATCTTTCTCACGGCTATATAATCGTGCAATATTTTATATATGCTGGTGGAACTAATGATTAGAATTCCTTCAATCTCATAACGCGGATTTGTCGCATGATATCACAGCATCAATGTGTATCAATTAAAAATAATGTGTTATTTTGAAATAATAATTCTGTTCTGTGACTATTGCAGGTTATTTTTCATGACTGGTAACTAATTTAATAGACCTAATCTCTAGGTCCTTTTAGACAAATAGCATTAGGTAATGCAACTCAACAAAAACTTTATGAAGAAAGTACTATGTATCGTAACTCAGACGGTCTATTGTGATAAATTCGAAATCAGTTAATATTGGCAATTAAAAAAAGAGGAACTTTTAATGACTAATTTTATTTTACAGTGTAATCATATAATAAATTTATTTTTAAAATTATTTTCCTGTAAACAACATATATATATATAAACATATATGCATTATATTATTTAGTTAATTTTTTTTTAATAGCGTGACTACGAGTTCAACCTTTTTTTCTATTTATTATTTTTACTGATTAATTAGTATGCAATTTTTAGTTGCTTATCATTGATTAACTTTTTTCATTAATATATAAAATATTTCATTTTATTATGCATTTCAATATGTATTGATATAAGTTCAAATTGTAGATTTAAGTCGGTCAACACCCTCACCAATCGTATCAACATCTGATTTTATTTTTTGTTGTTCCAATTATAATTTTAAATGATTAGATTGATTTCTTTATTTTATATGAGATATCAAACAATTTAAAAAACATTTTAGCAATATAGACAATGGTAGGATTACGGATAATATTCAATTCGAACCTAAACTTTTCGATCCAATATTTTTTTGACCACTGATAGTTACAACATGTTTTATTCCGATATATGGTATTAAACATTTATTCATATGAACATGTTTGACTGCTCTACCAATAATCTCTTATAGTTTACCGCCAAAATATAATGTTATCAGAATGATACGTTTAAATTTTTCCATCCTGGATAAGGATTCAAATATAGCGCTTATATATGTTAAAATCAGATGTCATTAATAAATATATGCACGAACACTATGTATATCATCAGCTCAAAGATTAAATTAGTTAAAAGCCGGTGTTAGTTCAATTGTGTCATACTTTATAAAGGTTATATGGGTTTACAAGCGGAGCGAATTTTGACGTTATCACCCCCGATTTGGTCAACATTTTTGTTATGCGCTTTTTTTTTAGTATAACAATATTTTTTTGGCCTTTTTTTTGAATGACCATATTGCCAATTCTGTAAGTAATAAAGACTTAAAATTTATTACGTTATGAAGATAATTAATCGAACATAAAATTTTAAAACAAATGAATTTTTTTGTAAGAGTTCAAATAGAAATGAAAAGACAACAACAAAAATTTTAGTTAAGTTATTGAAATTTATTTATGTAAGTATGTTTGTATGTATGTATGTATGTATGTATGTATGTATGTATGTATGTATGTATGTATGTATGTATGTATGTATGTATGTATGTTTGTATGTATGTATGTATGTATGCATGTTTGTATGGATGTATGGATGTATGTATGTATGTATGCACCACCTACAAATAGCCTAAATGAATTTTTTTGTAAGAGTTCAAATAGAAATAAAAAGACAACAACAAAAATTTTAGTTAAGTTATTGTAATTTATTTATGTAAGTATGTATGTATGTATGTTTGTATGTTCGTATGTATGTATGCATGTTTGTATGTATGTATGTTTGTATGTATGTATGTATGCACTACCTACAAATAGCCTAAATGGTATATTTCTTGGTGTCTGATATATACTTAAATAAGCTTAAATAAGTATATATATACTATATATATATCTATATATATATATATATATGTTATATATATATATATATATATATATATATATATATATATATATATATATATATATATTTATATTTAAATATACATATACATTACAAACTCAATTTACAAAAAATTTGAAATACAATTGATTACGAGTGATTAAATCAACAATAATCAAGTAGCGTCAGAGCCAAATATAAACAATAGCAATAAACAATTTAAACAAAGAAAATTAAACTTTGCCCATTTTTTTAATAATTGATTTGCATTATTCATTCAATAAACTATAATTACCGAATGACATAAGATGCCAATAAAATTATTTCATATGAACAATAAAGCAATTAACTAATTCAAAATCATTAATAACCGAGGGGGGAAGTTGCGATCAACAAAATTCAGAATTTTATAATTAGAAAAAGAAAGACTTGTAAAATCTTACAACCTTATGTGTATATATATTATCGATTATAATGCAGTAGAATAAATATTGATTTCGAATACATACAGACATGAACACCCCATCAAAATTGAAAAGGCACTAATTATTGTTGTAAGATAGTACCTATTGTACAATTGACCCCATTATTTCTTATCTGATCTTAATTATCTGCGGGCTTACATTTGAATTAATACCAGTATGACGCATCAGAAACATTTTGATCATCCATACATTCAAGGTTTGAGTACCTTAATTGCAATATTTTTAATATTTTTTATATACAGGGCCTTTGTATAGTAGGCGATTTTTAATATATAACGTCATTCAAATAGCTGGTTATAAATAACATCTATTTATTGTTTATTGCTAGGTAAATCAGTATATATAGATGTACTCACAATAACTGCTAAATATTTTTTACACCGTGTTACACCGTGAGACTATGAGGCTCGATTTTGTCACAATTACTTTGTTAATAAATTAAATAGTCACATTTCCATACAGGCCATCCATATTTGTTCTAAAACGAAAATCGTTTTGTGGCTTTCAGAACAATATCATTAGCATTGATTTATTTTTCCATGTGTTGGTAAACATATTCTGAATGATTGTTGGCGCTAGAATTGCAAAATAATTTTAAAATTTTTTTTAAAATATACAAAATAAAATAGTTTTTATAAATAGTTTTTATAAATCTTATTATAAATTATTGACATGTTACCAAATAAAACATTTACTAGGAGACATACCAATATAGAAAAAGTAAAAACTCAGTTAGTCGGTACATACCGTAAGAAGTTAAGCGAACTTAGGCCAAAGCGAAATACGCAACCAACCATACTTGTGTATTTGATGGGAACGAAATAACCAAAGTTCATTTTAAAATTTATAAACAAATATCTGGAAGACGAAAGGACTATGGAATGGTCAGTGAGCAACCATCGCTACAATTCGATTAATACCAGTGGATTAAAAGCAATATACCCACAATCATGCACTCGTCAGCAATGTCACATTTTGCGTATGGGACATTCAAAGCTTTTTCATTAATATCTTTTGAGTGGCGATCAATCATCAATTTTGTAATAGTACACCATCCATCGACCATTTTGTAATAGCACACCATCCCGAGATCTCATACTTAAGGCAATTACTATTGAAAATGTACTTTGTGATGTATAAATGTATTAAAGCCTGTAATCGAGTCAATGAAATTTAATTTATAATATCCGAGGTAAAAGTCCTGGCAGTTAACGCTCGTATTTCCTATCTTAGTTATAAAATTTCATATTTTGCATTTAATTATAATAAATAAATAAAATGAATAGAGCTAAGTTTTGACAATCACTTCTTTATAGAAACCAAACGCTTTTCATGGAGTATTCTTTGTAGGTCTACATATAGATCGTAGTCGGTCCATGCCCATACCCAAAGAAACTCCAAAGTTCAATTCATTAACTAATAAAGACCAATAGAACCGTAACTATAATTTAAAGAGTTTTTATGGTAATTGAACAGTTATAACTTTCACAATCAGTAACACCAATATTGAGACCGTTGAAAATTTCTACTACCTTGGAAGCACAATAAATACAACCAGAGGCGCAGCCATTAACGTACGAAGCAGAATTAACAAGGCAAGATCTGCACTTGTAAGTCTCAGTAACATTTGGAGCTCAAGCGAATTATCTCCGAAGACTAAGATCAATGTATATAATGCATGTGTCAAATCAATTCTGCTGTGTAGCCCTAAAACATGGCTGGTGAACAATGAAACTTGCCGCCTGCTTGAGTCTTTAACCAATAGATGTCTGCAAAATATATTGAGAATTCGGTAGCCCCATGTGTTGATAACTCACAAAACAAGAAAACATCAACATGCAAATGAAACGACGAAAATACAACTGGCTCGGGTACACATTAAGAAAATCATACGAAAAGGTCTGTCATGCTGCCCTGCAATGGAATCCTCAAGCCAATAGAAGATCCGGTAGGTCTCGTACCACCTGGAGAAAAACAATCCGGCATGAAACTAATAAATCACTTAACGTATTAAGATATTTAGCATTAAGCAGAAGTACCTGCCGATATTATGTAAATAGTCTATGTTCCTGATGGAATATGGCTTTATAATAATAATTAGCTAATAAAATTAAAGCTAACCTGGATATAGAAGCTGTTAAGATTAATTCAATCAAAATGAATATAGGAATTGTCAAATAATTTTATTTTTATAGTTATAAAATCAAAGCGATTACCAAGTTTTACTCTTCACGTATCACTTGAAATATTTAAAGTAGTTAAAAACAAATGTGAATATTTTTAGAGTTATGCAAATTATAAAACGTAGCTAATAGTTTATAAAAAATTAAACTTGACATTGTTAACAGTAAATAATTTAGCATGACATTGGAGCTATACAGCAACTTCAAAATGTGGTCAAAGTTCGCTGGCAGCGTTTCAAAACAAAACCGCGAAGTTCGCATAAAATATTTTCGTTCAATGTGCAGATTCATTTATTTAACAAAACCAGCTCAATCAAGTTATTATAAAAAAAAATTAAAGTTAATTACACCTGTATCTCTGTACATACATACACATATACAATTAATCTACATTACAATAATTATTAAAAATATTCTATCATCATTTAATTTAATATATATGACAGCTATAGAAAAAGATACTTTTACTTCCTCTATTCTCATTCTATTCTCACATATAATTTATTAAAAATTCTCAAAAAGTATTTGTGGAAAAAAATACTACCCACAAAACGACAGATAAGTTTATGGATTAATATGCTAACAAACAGACGGATAAGATTAACTCAATTTAAAGTCGAATTGATCAGAAAAATTATCTTTTCCTAAATTTATATAAAGTAAATTATAATTTTTAATAGCGTTGCAAATATAATATTTACTCATTATAAATATATAATTAATATTTAACTTTGTTTTGCTATTATTTCTTTTAGCTGCTATACTATAAACACTTTTTTTTGTGCAATTATCGCTAATTAAAGTCTGTTAATTGTGAAGTGTAAACATATTATAAATAAAAAATTAAAGTACCTGGCAGTACTTGTTAAATTAAAATGTCAATCGTTATAAATGTCTAATTAATTTAATAACACATAAAAAAATTAATTTGTATAAAAATATTATCATATGTATAAAAAAAATATTGAAGAATAAAACTTAGCATTATAAAATGCATTTGCTTTTCTGTTGATAGTTTATTTGACCAATAAAGTCGAACTTAAGTAACGTGCACACTACGGATTTAAGGAAACTTATTTTTTCATTCTTGATTGTTTACACTATCGAAGGTGGATTAATTCTGACATTTGCTACATAACTTTTAAATTATTTTTATTGAAACTAATACAATATCAACTATTAAAAAATTTCTTCGAGACTTCATAAATATATACACAATATTATACACAAAATATATATATTAATATAGCATTTTTCATTATTTAAATACAACAAAAAACTCTTTAACATATAATTTATCTTTTTCGACTCACAAAAGTTGCTTAACAAATTTTTATATTCGTTTAGTTTAGTATGAAAATTTTTAGAATTTTGAACAGAATTAGTATGGCATGCCAATTATACAAAGAAATATTTAAATTCATTATTAAATAATAATATAATATATATAATTAATAATATACTAAATATTTATAGTATACATAACATACTTGGACTTTCTTCTACTTGGTGTTCTGATTTAAAAATCTTTTTGATGAAGTTCTTCCCTCTCTGCCTTCCTGAAATAGACAAATCAATTAATTATCTAATTATTTATAAATGTTTATATCAACGCATATCTATAATGACTAGACATTATGCTCCCCATCTCTGCGTAAACTAACATAATTATTCTTCGACTACTCCTGCAAAAACTGTTCATATCTATTCCAAACAATGCGACAGTTTCTTCCCCTTTTATTACTAAAAATAATTTTACATGTGTGACTATTATTGATATATTAAATTAATATTAATTAATTACTTAAAATTCAATTTTTAATATTAATTTTTATGTAGTTAATAAAAAACACTAATACAAATATATGTATTACGTATTCACTTATTATTGCTTTACTATCATAATTAAAACACACTATATTGACTTCTGTTTATATATATTGCACTTTTCTTTTACAAACTTATCCATACCTATACGGCTACGGTTGCAAAAAATCTAAAATCCGTAGTGCTCTACTTTAAATGGAAACGCTCTATTGATCATCTCTCTATCTTAATTTAGCTTCATATAGTTTCAATAAATATCTAAGAAAAACTCAAAATATTTACTGTAATAGTATAAAAAAGACCAACTTATAAAAGATTTGTTCGAAAGTAAACAAAATTTTTTGAAGATACGCATTTACAGGGTGTCCATTTATTGGTATTTACCTCTATCGACAATTTAAACCGCCCCTAGTATTCAAATGATTTAACACCATGCGAGTCTTACTTTTAGGAAAATAGGAAAATTGCATTTGCCTATGAAAGGAAAGTGGACCTATGCTTCTTCTAGGAGTTCAAAAGAACTTATTTGTGAAAGAAAAACGATTTTGAATTTAAAAATTATCAAAAAATTTTGTTCATTATCATGAATGATATCCCGGTTAACGATCAAATAGTTTGACACTGAAGTTGCTATATTAGGTGAAATCACTTAAGCAAAAAAAATTATAAGAAGAACCTATTTATAACACTTCTTATATATTTTTAAGAATCTCATTAAAATATCTAGAATTAACCACGAAAATATATTTGCTTCTTATAAATGATAACTCATTAATAATAAGCAAATGTGACCATTAATAGATTCCTCTAATTTTTTCTTAAAATAGATTAATAAGGTTAAGGCTATAACAGTTAGTCCAATTAATCAATTCTCTTAGAACCTATAGGTCCATTGTGATACCACTACATTCCTCTTTTTCTTAGTAGGTTCAGTTAGGTTAAGTCTGTGGCAATCAGTTCAATTGATTAATTTATTTAAATGCTACAGATCCATTGTGATACGACTACTCACCATGGAACCTTTTCATTAAGAAAACTTAATGACCTTTACCGGTCACACTACATTTGATTTCATCATAAAACAGGCCTTTTTTCTATCAACACCAGTGCATTATCAGAATATAGCTTGCCATAGTTAACACCTGTAATGGACATATTCTGATACCACTTGTTGTCATGGGACCTCTTCATCAAGATAACTATGTTACCAACACCTGCCGTACCCCATTTAAAAACTATTTAGTGCCAAATCTTGATAGATAACTAAGTATAGTTGATGATCATCAAATGTTTTTGAAGCTCATCAGCCTTTGCAATAAACGCTATTTTTTTTTTCTTGTTTTTGAATGCGTGATAGACAAGTATATCACTTTCTTCGCTCTGAAGTTGTTTGTAGTGTTAGCAATTTAAATTATCCATCATTTAAAAAGTTCATTAAATCATTATTTAGCATCAAATTTGGTAGCAAAACTGAGCTCAAACAGCAACAGCAACAGCAACAACAACAACAGTCGTGATATGATCACAATACAAAAATAAACTTGTCTTAAATTGTTGTTGCATTGCCATAAGCAATGTTGTTGTTGTTCTTGCTTTCTTGTTTTATTTGAGTCGCTACACAATTGCGTTTAACTGCTGTACACAGTTTACTTAAGATTTTACACATACACATACACACACACACATATATATATGTATGAAAAGTGTGAGTGGCGAAAGCACAGCAACAGGTATGCGAAAGCTCGTACAGCATTTAGCAAAGCTAGTTTTTGTTTGACTATTTGCGCTTAAACAACGCCGCCAAATAGTTCAGCATTTGAAACTTGTCGCGAAAGAAATGTGTTGAAATGAAAAATATATGCGCTTCAATATATTATTTGAAAAAATTTTAAATAATTTTAAAAAGTTTGCTAAAATTTGAAAAACAAAAAACGAAAAATGTTTTTTAAAATATAAAATAAAACTAAAATTATATTTAGCTTATTTATTTATGGAACAAATTTTGCCGGTTCCGCAAGAGTAAAAGTTTAAAATGTTTATAAATTAACACATTTCGAAAAATGAAAAAAAAAATAATAATAATTAAACAATGCTAATACCGCAACAAATAAGTTATTAATCATTTAGTAGTTTTTTTTTTGTTAAGACAAAAATAAACAAAAATAATTATACGAATTAAAAAAATTTGAAAAAAAAAAACATTATGTGCAACTTTAGATTGCATTTAAAAACTATAATTTTTAATTTAATTTTAAATAAATGTTGAAATAGTTTTTTCTTCTTTTTTACTTTTTTAAATCAAACACAAAAAGCCCGCGTGAATAAATGAATGATTCAATGAATAGCAACAATAACAGAATGTAAAGCGGTTTTAATGTGTAAGGCAAATAATGTGTACAAACGTTTAACAGCACATGTGCGCTCACAGCTGATTGCTAAAAAAATTTTTGCAATGAAAACAAAAGCAATGCACGTCAATTACTGCAATGAGCAACAACAATTATAATTTAACAGAAATAACAATAATAACAGCAACAACAATAATAACAGCAACAACAACAACAGCAACACGAACAAGACGAACAACAAGTGTAAGTGAAGCTAATCGCATATCAGTTAAGCAGTTAAGTAACGCTAGTTTAAGCATTACAACTAAAACAAAATATAAACAACAGTCATAATAACATTAGCCGAAAACTAACGAAAACTAACGAAAACCTCCGAAATGAATTCAAATAATTTTGTGCAGCAACAACAGTCAGCACAAAAACAAAATTAAAAAAAATAGCAAGCAAAAAACAAAAACAAAAACAACAACAAAAACTTAGTCTCTGTTAAAGAAATGCGAAATTAATACATGTATTTAATGTAGTGCACATACATATGTATATATGATTCAATAAAATAACTCAACAGCACAACAACAACAGCAATTAAATAAAATCACAACAACAAGTGAAAAAAATGAAATATAATATTGATCAACAAAGCGAACCCCTTTACAGCAATCATAACAGTATTTGCATTGCTCTGATATTCAAACCTCAGTCCAGCTAAAGTAGGTCAGCTGCGTGGACGCGTTAGGCACACTAAGCTGAAGCACTAGATTTTTATTTTAACATACAAAAGTATTTGTTTATTTTGAAATATAAAAAAATTGTTTTAAAAGAAAAAAACAATTTACGAAATAATTAAAGAACCTTTTGCATTAAATGTCAATTCTTTTGACACTTCAAAATCAAAAAACAAAAAAAAAAAATTATTATTATATTTTTATAGAAACATACCAACGTAACTGAATATAACAGAAATAAATACAAAAACAATATTAGGTTTAACACAAAATTAAACTGTACGCCCTTACTCTTTAAGGGCAAAAATTTTAAAAATATAAATTAACATTTAATTAATTTAATTAAGAAATACAAATACAATAAGTGTGTTTAAGTGAATGTTATATACACGATTTGACAAGTGGCAGCATCATCAGTGTTCTCGAAATGGCAAGACTCTTTAACATTCGCCCTTTGGCAGTTTTCTGGACATTCACTCTATTGTTTATGGGCATGCAAAGGATACAAGCCGATATCACAGTGAGTTTTCTAAAATACTATAAAATAAAATCTTATAAAATAAGATCTTAAAACATATATTTTTAAGTATATAGTATGTGAAAAAACAAACTATAAAGAAAATTTGAATATAGAGAAAGAACTGTAACTGTTATTTATTTAAAATAGAGTGAAAAATAATAATTCACATAGCTGAAATCCACCAAAGCTAACAAAATTACTGAATGCAATCCTTTATAGTTATAATAATCAACTTTTAAAATTTCCCAAATACAAATGGTGTTTGGAGCATGTAATTTTTAACATTCGATGTGTTAAATCGAATGTTAAAATATTCGAAAACATATGATTTCCTTAATTTAAGGCACTATGAACACTTTCGAAATTAACTTAATTTCATTTTTACGAAATTAAGAAAATTTAGCCATATGTTGTTGTTGTTGCGATTTGAGTTAGTCCTTTTGCACACTTCAACTCTATTGTGGCTGGGGGGCTTATCTCTGCCCCGCACTAAACTTTAGCTATACTAGAAACATTATTATTTATTTATTTTCCGAACATAGTATTAAATAAGTGGATATTTTCAACTTTTTCTGATATTAATATCTCTACGGAATTTTAGTCTACAATGAGTATGAATTTAGTAAATAATTCCTTAGTCCTAAAACGAAGAAAATAGTTTCGGAAGTGGAAACATTCTTTTTTAATATTTTCACTTTATACTAAGATATTGTATAATGGATAGAATAGTCTAGAAAAATCGTAACGAAAAAATTATCTCGAAAAAACCCCTTGACAAATGCCGGTGATACCTCAAAAATACTTCAGTTAAATAATTTAAGTCACATACTTAATTTTACTCTATTAAATATCCTTTAATTGAATTCACGACATGTTTATATATATAAATGTTTTCGTAAATATACAGTACAGGGTTGTTTAAAATATTCATTTTTTTTTTTCATTAATTTTAATAATTTTTTTTTTCAAATTTAGTTTTGTTTATTTATCGCATATCAATATTTTTTTGAAAACAATTTTTAATATATCACATGCAGTCCATAATCGTCCTGTGAAGTAAGCTACCTTCAATCAATACATATATAACTATTGTTAATAATACTTGTATTATTCTTTATTTGTACTTGCACCAGTTATCTAATATGTGATATAAGTATACTTCGATATGATATTAGAATATTAAAATATAATATGCGGTAGTTATATACTTATATGAATTAAATATTAGAATACTAATATATCATATTAGAATACTAATATATGATATTAGAATACTAATATATAATATATTAAAATACTAATATCGAACATTAGAATACGAATATATTAGATTGTTCGGAAAGTAATTTCGTTTTTTCCCGACAGAGAATGTAATTGTAATTACTTTTTTGCCAGCAAAGACCAAAAATTTTATGAGCGTGGAATTATGCTACTACCAGAAAGATGGCAAAAGGTGTTGGACCAGAACGGCCAATATATAATTTAATAAAGTATTTCTTTATTGTACGAAAATTATCTTTTATTTCCACAAAAAAAACTAAATTACTTCCCGAACAACCTAATAGAACATTATATTTCTAGTAAAAATAACCTGATATTACATAGATGGTAGTTGTATACTAAACAGAACTTAAGATTAGTAGTGATAATCTAATATCATATAGATGATTGTAGTTTCATTAATTAATCAAGTTGATTAGGTTTTAGTTCATTAAAATTAAAATCGAATAAACGACCTATATTATTTATATCGAACAAATTGTAAGGAATAATTTTAGTTTTTAATATTGACTCAATAACCTAGCGATTGCACATTTTTCACTTCTATAATTTCCTGAGATTTTCTTTAGCCCTATTTATAAAATAAATATAGACGATAGAATAAAGACGATGACGCAGATATAGTTTTAATCGTATAATAAAAAATATTAAATGTTGAAATATTCAACAAAAAAAAGGAACCTATAGCCTATATATATATAAAAACCAATGTAAAATAAAATAGTTAGCAAGAGTATATTCAGTTAAAAACCATTGTTCAATTTTAATTCTAATCTATTTGGACCGCAAAATTTAATAGCTTCCATGTTGCTAATATCACAAAATTTTTAGATTTCCTTGGATATGTAGAGACAACTCATTTGTCTATCTAAATACTTAGTTCATTTCGAAATATTGACAATAATTTAAGCGAAATATGTTTCAATTAGTATATAAAATTAGAATAGGCCAGTATATGATGCAATGTTTTGATTTTGATAGTACCAGTGTGTTATTAGTATACTATGTAAGCTAGGGTTTTTATTTCTAATACGAAAAAACCAGATTTCATCTGCAATGTAAACAGATTTCTCCTGAAATCTGAATAGTTTACACTTGAAATATGAGCAATTTTCAGCTTATTTAATCGATATTTCATTTGAAATATCATACTATAGAATTTACTATAGTATGAATATTATTCTGATACTTTTATTTTAGCAAAACTCTTCAAAATTTAGAAAAAAGGAATAAAGCATAAATATTGTTGTTCTTTGACTAAAACTAAAAAAATTTTAAAACAAAAATTACTCATTTTGGTTACCCACGTACTCCTTTTTTGTTACGTGTAGTCACAATTTATCCAACAAACTTTTTTTCACTTAGATCGTGATATACTTTGTAGACAGCTTTCACCTTATTAAAGTATATATAATATCCTACTTAATACTATTAACAATTTCTCTTTGTTCTTTGTTAAGCTATATTTTCATGATATATCTATTTTGTCAAAAGAATATATTTAAAAACTTCTAAACACATTAAAGTAACTAAAACAATAACAATCGTCATAATTCTTTTTATTATAATTTTTTTAATCAGAAAAGTTTTCGAAACTTCTCGTCCGACCATTCTGTATACTTTTTCACTTTTTCTTTGTTCTGAAAACTCCAGGTTCTGGAGTTTTATCACTGCTACGGGCTCATAACCATAGAATGGTTACAAAGCCATGCCCTCAGTACATTGTTCAATGACAATACCTGGACAGAAGTGGTAACATATGGTTAGAATGAACCGGGCAATTTCATTCTTTCTCTTGACCATAATTATTTATACATTTATATATTATTTATATATATAGAGTGACCCAATTGAACTGTTATTCATTTTAAACTGCTAACACTTTTCAATTGGTGGCAACAATATGTTCATATTTTATATTTGTGTCTCATATGTTTTATTGAAAATCTGTTCGTGATAAAATTGAAACACTATACTATATATAATAGTGCTATATTCGAACAGTCAACCATATTTAGCTAGAATTCTTAAACACCTTACTATGGTATAAACAAATAGTTTATATTTTAAATCAACGCAAGTTATAACAAAAAAAAAATCAGATTCTCTTTTCATCCACCCAGCAAAAATAGAAGTTAAAGTTTCAATTGAAAGAAATCTGAATTGTTTTAATGGGCCGTTTTTCTATGAATTAATAAAAATTTTTCAAGCTCACATTTGTGTAGTATTAGAATTACTTGTTGACCGCTTTATAGTCATAATTCACGTTAAAACATATCATATATTAGAATTCAATTCGAAATCAATTTGAAATCAATTCTAAATCAATTCTAAATCAATTCAAAATCAATTCGAAATAAATTCAGAATAAATTCCAAATCAATACGAAATAAATTCAAAACATATAAAAAAAGATTTATTTTTTCCTGACTAATTCAAATAATAAGTATATTAAAAATATACAAAGTTCTGGAAAGTTGCAGTTCAATTGGGTCACCCTGTGAAAATATGTACAACTATATTCCCTAGATGTTAACGAATCATTAAGCAATTAACTCAGTTCATTTTTATAAAATATATGTTCAATTCAAATAAATTCCCATTTGTGTAGTATTAGAATTACTTGGCCGCCGCTTTATAGTCATAATTCGCGTTGAAAATATGTCATATATTAGAAATCAATTCAAAATCAATTCGAAATCAATTCGAAATCAATTCGAAATAAATTCGAAATCAATTCGAAATAAATAAAAAATCAATTCGAAATAAATAAAAAAATTAATTTTTTTTTGACTAATTCAAATAATGAGTATATTAAAAATATACAAAGTTCTGGAAAGTTGCAGTTCAATTGGGCCACCCAGTGAAAATAAGTACAATTTATTTACACTGGGTGTGAATAAATTATATTAAGCAATGAACTCAGTTTAATTTTTAAAAAATGTATGTGTAATTCAAATAAATTTTAATAAAGACTTACCTATAAATTCATTCTTACAAGACTGTAAGCTTTGAAACCTGTTAAAACACATACGCTCTTTGGTACCCAAAATCTTCATTCAAAATTCATAAAGTTATTCCCCTTTGCGCCTACTCCATTCACAAAATTTCGAATATTAATGATTTCGAAAAACGAATCTTATAAATCTTTTTTTTTTTTTGTTAATTTAATTTATATGTAAAATTCAACAAATTAAAATTTAAATCAATTAATTTTTTTTTTTCATTTTATTTTGTTGGGTAAACGTCAAATATGGAATGACCTTGAATAAAATATGAAATAACTTAAGCTTTTTATTATTGAACTTTCTTCAAAACTAAGGAATTACTCATGTACATAGAAAAAAAAAATATATATACAAAAAAAAAAATTTATGTATATACAAAGAAAAATAAAAATATTTATTTAAAAGCTGATTGCGTGTGGGAAAATTATCAAAATTTTTGTTTTTATTTTTATTAATTGAATAAAGTTTGTATTCAATTGATAAGCAAATTAAATAAATTCGAAGAACTAAAATATCGAACCACAATTTTCGATACCATAAAATCATTTCCTATATTGTGTGAGATAATATAAAGCTCTCTGACAACCTATGTTCGCATGCCTACTAACAAAGTACATGTCTGATTAATTATATTCGACGGTACATAGTATATAGTAAGCAGACGTCACACGAGCTAAAGTTTAAAATTATAACCACTTGTGACTTGCAATTAAATCTAGAAGCTAGAAGCTAGAAGCTCGAAGACTTTATACTCAACATAAAACAAGCACGCGTATTAGTACATACGTATACACAAACTGATCGGACGGACTTCTCATACACACCCCTTCGCACAATCGTGGTATTTAGTGTTTATATGCCAACAACCTCAAGCGAATATTTAATAAATATTTTTAGTACACTGAACTATGATATGTAAATGATATACGCTAATTTAAATAACAACATCGTGGCTCTATACTAATCATCGCATTGTAAATATACTACGGAACGGCTTTTCTAAGGGGTTTCGCAGCTTTATTAACGAGCAATCTAAACTTAGAAAAACTTGAACTTTATACTTTGCCAATGTTAAGACACACTTGATAAGTTTGAATTCGACCTATTGAATAATTTAACAATTTAAATAATTTTATATAATTTAATATTATTAAATAATACACATATATTACATTACATTAAAATTATTTTAATTAAATTTAAACATATTTAAAATAACGAAATTCAGTATAACTTTTGCTGCTCAAGACCCAAAATTAAAGTAAAAAAGAGCTTTAATCACCTAGAAGAAAGCCCCAGTTCAACTTATATTATAAAAGTAAATCTATTATAAATATACCCTCTCTAGTTAGAACTAAAAGACCAGCTAAACAAATACTTAGGGAAAAAAACCTTTATGTATTGTATATCTGACTCTAAGTATAGAACGAGCTGAATCGAAAAATATTACCACTGATAATACAGTTGATATAGAGAGTATGATCAGGACTTTGATTAATTATTTTATAATCAAAAAACATTATCACTAGTAATACAGTTGATATAGCGGTGATATAGAGTATGATCAGGACTTTTATTAATTATTTTACAATCGAAAAACATTACCACTAGAAATACAATTGACATAGCTATCAAACTAGTTATTTGTTAATATAACAATCTTCAACAAAAAGGATTAAGCTATTAATTAATTATATAACGAAATATCTTTAGTACATCATTGACAATATAGTTATGTCTAATATAAAAAAATATAGTCTCTCTAGAACGTAATGAGATTTCTCGTCACATTCTGATTCAATCTTGCCATGATTAAATCATTTGGTATATATGCCAACTTGAATTATAATAACATAATTTTAATATAAAACTAATTGTTTATTTATTATTTATTATTGACATTTTCAAAAATATAAATTGAAGAACTTTGTCTAATCACAAGAGATTTTCAATTACTTTCTTTCTTTACTACTTTCTTTTTATGATTTGTTTATCAATTGACATTTGTTCTGCTATAGTTATAGTTAGTGTTACAGTTGTTTGTTGCTGATCGTTCTACCAAGTTCCTAAAATTTGTCTCAAGCATCTATTTATAAAGGTTTGTAGCTTGTATATGATGGCAACTGTTATAAAACCATGTTTTTACGGAAAACGGTTTCTTTTGGAACCGTAGTATTAAATTCTATATATTAACAAATTTTAAAGAAAAACTTGAAATTATCATACATAAACCCATAAATTAGAAAACCAGTACAACATCCAAACTTACTCAGAGCTATAAGTAATATATGAAAATCTCTAAAGTCTCTATATTACTGTGCGAATTTCTTTTACATATTCCTAAAAATCATGATAAATTCTAGTTTACCTGGGTGCCCTGATTTGACAACGAATATTGGTATTTTTCTAAGTCCATGAACGAATATTGAAAATAAATGAGCAGGCATCATAATAATACCTGATATAGATTATCCTATACAGCATAAAGACATATGATTAGAGTTGACAAGAGTGCGGAAGATCTGTAATTTTTTAATATTTTTGATTGATACATTTACAGTATATCGGTAGCAGAAGTACATGCCCAGAGTTTGAAGTTTTTTAATTTCGCTGAAACGAAGATGAAATCAAGATTTTTGCAAAATTAAGATGTATCTGAACATAATATTAATGAGATACATATACATAATAGTTTTTTCAATATCCCTTTGACTGTGCTTAAATACTTCTTCTAAAATCTAGTTCTAATATAATTTTTTAAAAGACAATTTCAAATTTTAACAAAAATTATTCAAATCTTTAGGGTTCCAAATTATGCTACGGCTTACTTTATTCTAGAAATAATTCAAGATAATTTATAAAAAAGATCTCTATAAAGATCTCAATAAAACAATAATATAACCAACATTTCATTAACAATTTGCAATCTAAAAACGAAATAAAAAACCCCACATATATAATAATCGGTTTGGTTCAAGTTTATTGATAACTAGTATAATCAGTAGCTGCTTTGGTCTCAAAGTCTTCTCTTTTATATGTTACATATGCGCATAATTTTAGTTGAACTGAAATCGCTTTCCAGAACAATACATACTAGAGTATATAAAACTAATGCTAGTATTTACATATACAATTGCTTTATACGTGCTAAATTTCGCTGCTTGCAAGGTCGTCATCAGTAAGATTATCGGGAAGAATTTGTGCGATTATAATTTTAATTCGCGTGTTTATGAATTTCAGCACTCCTACGCAGCAGCTTTTCTTTAAAATTTAAGTACAAAGATTATATAGGAGATTGCAGCAAAATAGTAATCAAGCATTACTTTTCATACACTCTTAAGCCCGCTCTTTTATATTCTTCAATATTTTCCACAATCAAACAATATTAAATTATTTTATATTGTTTTATTAAAGGTGACGTCTCCGAATCAAAATAAATGAGCTTTCTTTTTGGTTTGTTAGGCAGACTGGCACAAAATAATAAATTGTACCGAGCAGCTCAATAAAACTACCACCTCTTTCGAACTGCATTGAACACCTGACATTCGACAAAAAAGATCTATTAAGTTCTATAACATACTTGAACTGCAAAATTTTCCTTGTTTATGAACTCTCTATAAGGGTAAACACCTTGTCGTGCTCAAGAACTTCATTGAACCCTATAATTGAAACCAGCGGACAATGGAACATTTACTCTAACATAAAACCATATTAGCATTCTAATCAAAAATTGTATGTGCTTTGACAAAAAATCTATTTCAAATAGAAAATGGGCTAAAAGTAAGGAAATATTTAAATCTAAAAAAAATTTTTTAACTATTTCGGATATTGTCAAACATTCATTACATGCCCGTATATAGTTTTCAGAGTGCTGACGCCTGCTTCAACTTAGTTCGCACAATCAAGGATTACATATAGAAAAAGTATATTGCATGTTGTCTTGCAGTCTCAGTAATATGAGTGAATCGTTAAAAAACACCCCGACTTATCACACAAAAAACGATCTAACTGACACATTAATTAAATGAGAAAGTTCTATACTTTATTTTGATCGCACAATAAGTTCATCGTCTATATTGCACGATAGAATAAAGAGGATGACTCGGATATAGTTTTAGTAATATTAATTTACGTTAGATCGTAATCCTAATGATGACTCTCAAGGAGAGTCAAAATATAAAGTATTATAAAAAAAATTAAACGTTGAATTATTTAACAAAAAAAGGGACCTATAGCTGAATTAAAAAATATATTGAAATTAAATATACCCCTATGGGTTATAACAAAATATAAGTCCATAATATTAAGAGTTTCATAATAGTGCGAAAATATTAGTTTTATTGAAGACTTCAAGAAATCCCAATCCCACAGTCAAGATATATTTACTTGTCATTTTTTGTTTTTGTTTTTGCACTTATCAGTGACCATATATTATATACATATGTATATCAAATTTCTTCAATTAATTTGAACTAGACCTGTCCGCACCTGCATGTCTGACTGTTTCTATACATACGTGTATCTTAATTTTTGACTTAACCAATTAAAAGTGCTAACGTTATCTTTTTTGTGCAAATGACTTCAGCAATTCTTGGAAATCATTCGATTATATCATATATCTGCTATATAAGCTTAACGATTAAAAACAATATATGTTCTGTTTTACATTGTTTCCATCTTTAGAGCCATAAATGACGTATAAGAATAAAACATTATAATAACAGCTTTAATTAGTCTTCAACAAGATCAACTACTTCATTATGTTTAATTCAAACAAGTCTATTTGTTAGATACAACTTATGAAATCTCTTCAACTTACCAACTGGCTATTGAAAATAATATATTATTATTATATTTAACTGTCACTTATCGCAGAGAAGAACGAATACATAGTATGTAATTTAGTAGTCCACAAAGTAAACATGATTCTTTAGACTCTTCTCATAATAATCATGCAATGAAGTACATATGTAATTAAAAAAGATACAATAAAGATAAAATAAGCATAGAATAAAGATACAATAAACATAGAATAAACATAGAATAAACATAGAATAAACATAGAATTAACATGAAATGAAGATATAATAAAATTATTAGAAAAAAATTTGTATTGACATTTTGAGCATTTGAAAGCTTAATTTGTTTAAAACTTTCAATCTCGCATACAGGCCTTTATGGATATAGTAATATATTAGTTTAATTGGAAAAACATTGCTGTAATAACCGATTAATTGGATACTGTTGGTATTCATGAAATTAATTATCAAATTTAAATATTCACGCCAGAATGTCAACCTTTGAGAACATCCTGATGGCAGAAGGGGAGAGTAGTTCTTGACCCAGTAACCTTGTCCTGATCTAGATCAAACCTGGAGAGAATGTGACTGGAAAGAAAATAAAATACTAACACCGAATAATTTACCTTATATGACTTTATGGAGCTGCAATGTGAAGTACTGTATGTAATACAAATAGTAACACAATTTAACGACAGCAGTTAAAAGTGCTGCGTTCAATCACCAATCTGCAGCTTAGTGAATATCAAATTATGCTATGCATTAATTAAAGAAAGTAACGCATTTATAACTTGATTAATAGAACTTTTGGAGGTATATTTAACTTTATGTTTAAATACAATTTTTTGCTACATTTTTAAGAATGTAGCCTTTAAATAATGGTTTATAAAATTAAGTATATTTCTAGCTACTTGTGGCTACTAAACAGTTGTATTTAATAGCGACGTCTATTATACTATTAGTTGTATTTGTGTGGCGATATCTTTATATGCTAAGAATCATTCAAAATCTTTAAAAATGCTGATTTTTACATAAATTTTTTTAATCTCTTTATTAGATGGTTCATAGAGAACCTCTCAATATATATTTGTGTGATCTGCTACACTTTTCTAAACACTTGTTGTACATGTTAAGTAGATTAGACATAACAATTTTTTAAAACTATTTATATATATATAGAACTAAGGAAATCTATCATATACTCTATGCTTATGTTAATGCAGTCTAAATAAACATATATTAGAAAATCGGTTGGCACTCATATTATATATTTTTCTAATGGACACCAAAGTTAGCTTTAAAACTTAAGTTACTAATTTAAAAATAAGTAATTAAAAGCATTAAGTTTTCTATATAGAACGCTGAGAGAGAGAGATTTTACATTTTCTATTATCTGTATGTTAGCTATATTAGATTTAAATTTTGCACTACATAGAGGAGGCTTCTGAAGAAATTCTGACCATTCTTTTCTATAATTAAGTTATAATAAAAATATATAATATAATACAATAATAAAATAATAATAATGATAGTACAAACATATCGCCAACGTAGCCACAATTATGTGGTCATAAAATTTTCACAGTACCTCAGTGAAGGATCTTCCTTATGTGTAGACGATACGATCGAAAATCCTGACCACTCTTTTCTATTATCAAATTATAATAAAAAAATATGTTTATGTTAATGCTCATTTTTGTGCTGATATTACAAACATATTATCACCTTACATACAATTGTGAAAGAACTCTTATGCAGTTGTCAATAGATGAATTCACTGCAAATCCTTTGGAATGGATCTTGTATATGAGATCATATTGCGATTAGAAGAAGTCATATTTCTATAATGAAAGACCCTTGTTAGAGAAAAACTCTCTTTATAAATAAGTTTTTATGAGAAAAATATTTATGTATCGACAAAGTCAAAACCTAACTTACACTTTTGTCAAAGAATTTTAGAAAGAAATTATAGAAATACACTGAGAAAAATTATTATAATAAATATACATATATCATAGTCATAAACTTGGCTAAGAACTCATTGAGAACTTAATATTTATGTGAATACACAAAAATCGCTAAATATAAACAACTATATACTGGCAAGTATATATATATATATATCTACTGATCGCGTTAAAAGCTTTATCTTAACTTTAACAGCGCGATAGCAGGCAAACTTATAATTGCAAAAGTGTGGACGTATAATTTTGGACTTTGCCACCAAAAAATTTTTTCCCAATATTTATAATTTTATTATTGGATGTCTAAACATTATTGTTGTTGGCTATTAATCATGTATTTAATTTCTTACTTTTTGTTTGTTTTTTTTTTTTTTTTTTTTTTTGTTTTTTTTTTGTTTTTTTTTTTTTTGTTAATTTATTAATAACACAAAAAAGCTTTACACTGAACTTTAATACTTTTACGTATGTGTCGCAATGTATGTATTTTATTTTGTTTTTTTTTTCTCCATTTATGTGGGTACTTTTGCATTTTATTTTGTTTTTGTTTTTGTTTTTGCAGAGGTGGAAAAGGTGGATAAGGTGGCTATACGGGCATGCAATTGCTTTTTTATTGTAATTAAATGAATTATCTGTATTGTAATTTTTGTTTTTTTTTTTGTTTAATTATAATGTCTAATAATATTCAGGTAAAATCATTAATAAATACAGGTTATTACATACATACTTGTGTTTTCGCAATGCATACTGCATACAGACTGCATGATTTATATATTTTGTTTGTAAGTATGTAAGTACGTACGTGCCCACTTAGTTTTATTATAATCATTGTTTTATAAATGATTTATTGACATGGTCAATAGCGCTACCCATCCATTCTCTTAACTACTCTAAACGTTAGACCTCTTAATCTGTTTATTTAAATTTTCATTAGTTTTTCTTTATCATCAATTTATTTTTTTTTTAGTTTTTTTTCACTTTTCTATTAAAATGATTGAGGGTTGATAATGACGTGCATACTTATTAGTAATTTAATATTTAATAGGATTTGCTTTTTTCAAAAAATAAATAATATTTCCTTTTTTTGCTTTAATTACATTCAATGGAGATTACAGTTAAAAAATATAAATAATAAATTCAATGATTAGTACTTAAATTTCCAACAAAATTATTTCCTACTTTTACAAAAAAAAAATATTTCACAGCTGGTTTTAAATTTCGTTCTAAAATAATAAAATAACAAAATAGCAAGTGAATTTGTTAATGAACTTTTACAGCAAATTAACAAAAAAAACTTTCAGCTCCAACATACAAGTCGAGTACGACTTTGGATCAGTTGGTTAATGAACACTGACTCTGAGCTTCAAATTTGGCAGCGCACGAGTTAAATCCTTAGTACTTGCAGTTTCATAAAAAATATATTTATGAATAATTAAATATAATTAATAGTGCTAAGATCACTGCTGATAAGTATTTGACAATACTCGAAACAGCTGTGTGGTCAGTCAAAAATTCAATTAATTGAAATAATATAAAAAGAGTTTTTGTTGTTGTAGTTCACTACTTTTCAAAATTTCTCTAACAAAATGTAATACATAGTTCCTATAAAGTTAAATAATTACTATCGTCATAATATTAACTGCCCTTCAATTAGGTTAGGTTAGGTTATACTGACGATCCTAAGGATATCCACTTAGGCCTATAGATTCATTGTGCTATCGTATTATTGAAAACCCAAGGTTTTAAACCAACTAGAACCTTTGACAAAGCTTATGATGCTATCCAAAGGGAGGTCTTAAAGTCCCTAAAGTATTCAGGCGGCGCCTCGCATGTGCCGGACAGAAACAAAGCAGGTGTGAGACACTTTCATCGTCCTCACCACCAATCACCTTTCAACAGGTATAGTTGAAAGGGATATTTAGTCGCCTAGCATGGTTACCTAGAATACAATGACTTATAAGTAAATCTACTGCAAGACTGATATCTCTATGAGGCATCTCAATGAGAGAGTTTGTTTTTCTTTTATTGGTGTATGGCCAAATTCTATACAGATGTCTGCAAATCGTAAAGTCTTCCCATCTTTTTTTACAAATGTTGGCACAGGAAGAACTTAGTACCATTTTGCATGATGTCAACGATATGCCCAGTTTAAGTGTTCCAAGTGGTTTCTTAAAACATTCAAAATTACAATTTAAAAAAAAAATATTGAAAACATCCTCCTCTGCAACATTTACTAAAATAATTGAATTAGAAAATGTTCTCATTAAGTAAAATTAGAACTTTCTTGTTGATTTTCACTAATCCATTTGCAATTGAAAATTTAGTATTTTATATTATCCATTTAAATGAATTTTATACATACAAACAAAATTTTATAGCATATAAAACAACATCATTGTTATTGTAAAATATTAGATATATTAGGTATATACTTTTAACATGAATGCTCTAAGTTATTCTTAAGCAACCAGAAGTTGTTCTATTGGAGCATTCACATCAGAAGAATACATCTATTATTAAGAAAATCATCAGACAAAACACGAAAAGAACACAACTAACACCGAGCCTAACAACTAAAGTCTCGTACTGCTTAAAAATTTCTGTAGAAAACCTAATAAATTTATATACAATAGTCGAACCATTATAATGGATTGACAGACAAACATAAATTTTGGGGAAATAAAAAATTACTTATGTGTATGATTTGAAGTTGAAGTCGAAATACTACAAATTGGAGCAAATTTGGTGCATTCATAGCTCACATATTATATTGTAATATTATGAGATGAAATATGGTAAACTTACATATATCAAATATTGTTGAATTAATTTTTACAGATCTCATATATCTATCAAGATCTTGTATTATCACAATGGATGTAAACAAAATATTTATTTTATCTATTAATAAACTATTTGTTTTTTTTTTGTAGGCACGCACCCCTATTAATTAGAGATATTATAATACCAGAAGTTAGAATATAATACACCTATATTCTTAATTATTTAATTATTTCTTGAGCATTGTTTCCCGAAAACGCTGATTTCAGTAGACGGATGGACTTTAGTAGAGTCAGCTATTCTGAACATTGATATATTTTTGTAATATACTATATGTTGATATTATTTACTTTTTGAAACTTTAAAACTTTTATTTTAAAATTTCTTTTTTAAATGCAGTAAATTGTATGCAGGTTTTGTACATCTATGTATATAGTATTTTGGAACAATATATTTCACACCTCAGCTTCAACTTGTCCAACTGTGATGTGACATCATACAATTTATCATACTCTCCAAGAGTACTAAACTGCCTATAAAATCTATTATGCTATACAAATTCACTAATTCAGATGAATTGAATTAATTATATGATTTAAACAATAGATTATGATCATTTTTTACTAGTAATATGAAAGTCCTTGCTCATAATACTTTAGATAAATCAATTCGTTTAATAAAATCTGGTATTTACATAGATGATACTAAATTCCTATTAATTAGCAAGTGGCAGATTATTTAATTACACATTGCAAATATAGTGATTGAAATCCCAAAAAAAGGGTTTTTAACTTCTACAAATATTTAAATAAATATATATATATAGGTATATCTTATATATATAATTCTTCTGTACGTGTGTTGACAGTGAACTCCTCCTAAACGGCTGAACCGATTTTGATGAAATTTTTTGTGGGTGTTCAAGTGGATTCAAGGAAGGTTTAGATTCACAATTTGGCCCACTGGATAATGTCTTTTTAATTAATTTTTTATTTTTTGGCTTCCATACACATTTATATTAGAAATTTAAAATTTATTCATGCTTACTTTGATTTGTTTAAAAAGTTTAAAATTTTTAAAATGAATCATAAAACTGCCGTTGCATTAAATGTCTAATATAAATGTATATGGATACCAAAAAACTGTATAATAATTAAAAAACCGTTATCCAGTGGACCAAATTGTGAATCTAAATTATCGTTGAATTCACTTGAACACACACAAAAAAAAAGAATTATATATATAAAAATATAAATAACGTACAAAAAATAATGCCACGTCTTCGTGGACGAGGAGGAAATATTGGTCGACGGAGTCGGAATTCACAATTACTCTAGAACCGTCGGTTAAATAGATCGGCAGAAAACAATGAAAATGTAAAAAACCAGGATACAATCACACGTACTAATGAAAGTCAAGAGCAACGCAACGAACGCCAGGAAAATTAATTGCAAGGGGAAACAAAGTTCGCTGGGTCAGCTAGTATATATATATATATATATATATAGTTGGATTAACTCCGACGCTACAACGACAACTCCAACTACAAAAAACAGATATATATATAGACTGTATTTCTTCATTGGATAATGTCCTATTAGTATAGTTTATCAATATTTACTTTGGAACCTTGAAACTATCCATTACGTGGAAAGGTTCATTGAACTAGCAGGCATTGAACTTGAAATTTCTTTTGTCTACATAAGCAAGTTTATATATTTTCTAAAAACTAAATGATATAACCTTATCTTCGAATTACAATTATTCAAAAAAAAAAAAATTAAGTTCTCAATATTACAAAATTATTACATTATAATATCTGACTATATAACCTATTACATATACCATATTTTAAAATGAAAGTTTTTATATAAAAAAACTAGTATATGTAAAAAAATTATAATTAGACGAAAAAGATAATACTTTACACAAATCAATCTTAATTAACTTATACACCACCACAGAGAAACAGCTAAAATATCTAAAATAAAATCGGTTCTAATGAAATACTGGATGTTAGAACGACATGAAACTGAAACTGCCCTATCAAAACTTATGTATATCGTGTTTACCGATCGAGGAAGATACACAGCAGCATCCAGTTCCAAGCTTAAGCTTGGATGACCCATAATGTTTTTCTTGGCTAACTGAAGAGGATTCGATCTTTCTTTTATTTCACCTATACATCACAAACCAAGTCAAAATCATATTCTATTTGGATCAATATCTAATATTGCAACAACAGTTAGGTTTAGGTTTCTTATTTTAGGCTCACCACACAACAGTTAGGTTAGCTAAACTAACTGACTCTCTATGTCAGTAATAACTCCTTATGTTGCTTATAAAGCGTGTTAATGTAGATTGGAAGCTATGAGGTAACCAATATTTGGTTATGAAAGCATGACAGTGACAATCTCCAGCCGGAATTGGAGAACCTGTATTATTAATATTATTATTATAGACAAAGCATTAATAAACTATTTTATTTAATATTTTATATTTGCCCATTTTTTTCAGGCTCGTATTATTGAAACACACAACTATCCAGTAGAAGAGCACACAGTCCACACACCAGATCACTATATACTCACCATATATCGTATACCATACTCACCGAAGCGGATGGATTCCACAAATAATAGCAGACCAGTTGTATTTTTACAACATGGTATACTCAGTGCATCGGATGACTGGATACTTAATGGTCCCGAAACTTCAATTGCTTTTATGTTTGCAGATGAAGGTAGGTTTCATATGAAAAATTATTTACTTATTTAATACAGATTTAATAAACATTTTGATTATAGGATATGATGTTTGGTTGGGAAATGCCCGTGGTAACTTTTATTCTCGCCAGCATAAGCATTTAGATCCAGCCTCCTCAGACTTTTGGAATTTTAGTTGGCATGAAATAGGTGTTTACGATCTCGCCTCCATGATAGATTATGCTTTAATAGCATCGAATGCTACATCTATGCACTTTGTTGCACATTCTCAAGGCACAACAACATTTTTCGTGCTAATGTCTTCCCAGCCAGCCTACAATGAAAAAATCAAAACCGTACATTTGCTGGCGCCAGTTGCTTTTATGCGGAATCACTCTTTCATGCTATCGAAGCTGGGGCGCATATTCTTGGGTTATCCTTCATTTCTAAGCTGGATATTTAGCGGTATACAAATAGGGCCAAACTCAAGAATACCCAGACTAGTTTGTGAATATGTATGTTCCCCAGATTCGATGCTGAAATTCTTATGCGTTGGAATATTGGATTTCATTGGTGGTTGGGGTACGAAGCATTTGAATCATGTAAGTAGATTAATAAAATATCTTATGAAATATGATGTGATAATATACATTTCTTTCAAAATAGACGCTTCTAACAGATGTTTGTTTAACTCATCCCTCCGGAGCTTCAACAACACAAATTATACATTTCCTACAGTTACACAACTCTGGTGATTTTCGACAATTCGATCATGGCACTGAATTGAACTTGAAGTACTATCAGCAAGAAACACCTCCATCCTATGAAATCCATCAAATAAGGAATTGTGTTAATCTTTATTATAGCGAAAATGACTACATGTCAGCCGTAGGAGACGTGGAACATTTGGCGTCGTTGCTACCATGTGCGGAGCTACATCGTATACCTTACGAAGACTGGAACCACTATGACTTTTTGTGGTCAAATAACGTTAAAGAAGTGATAAATAATAGAATTATTGATAAGATAAGAAGACATGAATTAGAAAATCTGCAAGATTTTTAAAACTGATGGACTTAAAATGTTAGTTTAAGATTTCTATATTAAGCAAATGCTTTATGTATATATACATATATACATAAATGAAGGTGATCTAGTTATATATTAAAACATTAAACAACATTCAAGTATATAAGAAGCTTTACAACACAAATTTTATGCCAAATTTAATTTAAGATAAAACGATACTCATAGGGAAAATGATAATGCGGCAACTGTATAAATACAACGACTCTACACACAATATTACAAAGAGAACCGGACTTCAAGGAATTATTTACATATATTTTGTAATAAATTAATTTTAGGTGTTAAATTGTATATAAATTAATTAGAATGATAAATTATGAATAATAGAAATTATTGTTGAAACCGATGACTTTTATTTTTACAGACATGACTTCCTTATACTAATTTAAATTGTTAATTTTCATTTGTCGATCCAGTAGTTCTACATTCTTGGGACATCATGTTGGATTTGCGAAAAATAAAGCTCTAATGGAAATTATAAGTAGCACTTCATCATTGTTAAAGAAATTATATACAACGAGTTGTCTTGCTAAAAAAAATATGTAAATAGAGGAAGTGATTCAATTAGAAGGGTTCAAACATTAATGAAGAAACAGCAACAAGCATTTTTTAATTAATTTATTGAAATTTAACTGACCATACAACACTGTTTCGTGTATTGTCAAATACTCATCATCAGTGATCTTAGCAACTATTCGAATTTTTATTTAATTAGTTTAGAGTCTGTATACTGTCCCTGTATTATTAAACGTAGCATACTATGCCTTGATGGCATAACACTACGGTGTTTATACAATGGAATTGCCTTGATAATTTCGCCGGTACTAAATGAAGAAATATGTGTTAGACATAACGTCCAACTTGTTGCGATGAGATGACTATCTAAAATCTCTGTTTATATGTGGGTTGTAGCACTCGGCAGTGAATACGGAAACTCCATGCCGAATGTAAACTGAACATTCTTCCCGCGTAAGTTTGGGTACTAACCACAGCCACTAAGACTCCGACTTCAACTGGTCAGCACAGCTGAAGCTGCGTGCCACTGACCCGCATAGTGCCGGATTTACACCTTCGGTCAAGTGGCGCAAGTGCAAACCTCACTCACGTCCATTCACACTTCTAACACAAGTGCCGGCATAGCACCGGGATTTTAGTCACCTCTAACGACCGGCGTGCCTTACCTCGGGAATATTCTAACCCCTTCAATGAATAGGGTTTTATAGTCCTTATGTAATTTGTTGGACTGGAGGTGCTAAGCTTAACACTCGTGCCTGTTAAATTAGAAATGATAACTAATCGTGTTATTCCACAAGTAGCCAAGGCTTACTATCCACTTGACTTGCTTTTTAATAGAGTTAATTTTTTTTCGGGTAGTTTAATATAACAATATAGAGAATCTGTTAAAAGTCTCTTTATAAGGATTTCTAAAGTTTTACATTTGCTGATGCCTTTTTAAGAGAACAATTTCATTTAATTTTAAACTAATCTAATATTTATCCAGCAAGTATAACATAATGAGATATAATATATATGTATCCTATCAGTGAACTAAGAGCTATAGCGCGTGATAGAAATACAAAACAAATATAAAAATATTGCGTTGTGCACAGTGGCTTTCAAAGACTTACAATATGCTTTAAAATTACAGTTTGAGAGCTATACTTGGATTAATGTGTTTAAAATGTTTTTAGTATTAATTTTTTCAAAACAGTTTTAGGTGTGTTGCAGATCAACAGACTTCTTTTGTTCAAAAATGCTTAATGAGTTGTAACCAAATAAACTAGCTAAGGGAGCCAATTGCAATACAATATCATTTTTATTAAGTGCTATTCACATTGGCACATTTGTTTTATTCAAACACTTCTTTTGTTTCTAAAGAAGCAAGTATATTATGAAAAATATTTACAGTTTAAAAGCCACTGGTAGTCACCTTTTTGACATATTATGATAACAAAATCTACATTATAGTTGCAATATTTGAATTTGATTATTATATACAACAACCAAATTTATTTCTATCATTTTTAATAAAAATACTCAGTTTGAACACCCATATTGAAAAATTGTTATAATTTCATTAATAGCAATAAGTAAATGGCTGTTTGAACGGAATATTAAATGTAAAATATATTGAATATCAATAAAGAATTATTTAAATAAACGCTTTAATTTTCAAGTACTATTTGGAAACATGCCGATATAAGCCGTCATTTTTTCTTTCAGAGTTGTAAAAAAACGGCATTAAGTCTTGTTGAAAAAAGTTGTCATCACTTTTAAAATATGTGAAATGCTTATGTGCAATATGTGAAATACTTATTTTTTTGACATATGTTTTTTTGTTGTATTGTATAGAATATAAAATATATGTATTGTAAGCACTAAAAACAATTTAATTTAAATAAAATAAAATAAATATTAGAAGGGCAATGGTTAGCATTTTTATTTTATGTAATTTATTTATTTTATTAATTAATTTATTTATTTATTTAAAATTTTTAGTAAATGAAATGCTTATATGATTTTAACGAATGACGGGAAGTCTGCAACATAGTTCCAATGAACATTTACAATTTGGCTGCACTAAAATTTAAGACGTGAAAATTTTTGCGTATGAAACCTAACTCTGAAGATTTTAAGAGCGTTGTTGTTGTTTCATATATTTTTATTTTTTTGTTACTCTGTGAGATTAAATGACAGCTATAGTTGTAAATTTTATTTAGAAAACTTAATACTAAGTATTTATTTTTTCATTTACAAATAATTTATAATCGAATATTATCGATCGATAAGATAAGCCCAATAAGCCCGCTCAAACAAATTATTATAAATAATTTAATAACTGAATAATATTGAAATTTAACAATTAAAAATAAAAATATGATTAATTAATTCAATTATTCTACAGCTGGTTTATGATTTCGTACTAATATAAACATAGCAAGTGAATTTGTTAATAAAACTTCCACAACCAATTAACAAAACTCTGGAAATATATGCGAACATAAAAGTCAAGTACGCTTTTGGGCATCAAATTTGACACGGCACGAGTTCGATTCCTGATACTTGCAGTCTCAAAAAATTATTTAGGAAATTAAATATAAAAAATGAATCCAAAACCACTATTGGCATTTGACAATACTCGAAACAGTATTTTGTTGTTGTAGTTCACTACTGTTCGAAAAATCTCTTTATCAATAATTTATATCTTGTATAAATAAAATAAATAAAATAAATAAATAATAAACAATTAAATTCTATCTGAATATTTATATAAAAGTTTGAACAAAAACTGATGTTTTTTAAATATTTCTACTAGTTGCTGTTAGCATATCTTGCTGTTTGAGTATTCTAATTTACTTCGAAAATATTTGAGTTGGCAATGCGCTTTTAAGAAAAAACACTCAGTCAATATTGCCCCACAATCGCCTGCGATGCAGTGAGAGAAAAAGTTGTAAGCAAATTATTTTTGCAGATTATTCTAAAATCGTGACATTTGTTACATATATTGCCAGCCATCTTTCATTTATATTATTAATCTAAAGTTGTGCCGATTTTTTCATTATACATTTTTATGTGCATTAAATTAAAATTATTATGCGTGCGTTACGCGTTAATGAATATTTGACAAATTTTTTAAGTGTAGCATTATAAAATCGGAAAATAATATTAATAATTTTTCACAGTGCGTTTTTTTCTGTTTTGTTTCTTTCGTTATCACAAACATTTCAGCACAAATGCGGTGAACTTAAGTAAATAGCAGTTTTGTTGTGAAAAAATAAATGTAAATAATGAAATGCATATCTAAAAATGCATTTAAAAATTTATTAAAATATATAATTATTGCAATTTCGTTGTAAACAATAACGAATTTACTTTGTGAGTTCGAAATGGACTACATATTTACATAAATGTAATTGTTGAATTTCCAACGACAACATAAATGTGAAATCCTTTATAAACGTGAAAATAATAGTATTTAATGTTTAATAAATTAATTTACTAATGTAAGCAATACTTTCTTTTATGTCTTTTTTATCTGTGTTTTTTTTTACTACTTGTTTTTATGTTCGAAACGAAGAAGAAGCAGCAGAGTAAACAATAAAGAAGATCAAGTGTCAGCCGGTGCTTAGATGTTGTACTTATGACAATCAGTCACTTTTTTATTTAATGTTTAAATTGAAATTATATCGAAAAAGGTAATTTGATATGGGTTATGTTTTACTAAAGCAATAATATTGCAATATTGCAATAATATTTAACATATAAACTATAATATATATAAACACAACTTGCAGTGTTTTTGCGTATTTTAATAACTAAAATTCTTTGATTTTCGCTATAATATGAAAAAATCAATTAATTTGAAATTATTTACAGGTACAATGTCCAGTTCAGACGCTGAACTCAACCCAGACTCTGAGATCGATGCTAAGACGCTGACTAAGTCCGCCAAATTATCATCTCAATTAGTGGAAATTACGACAGATGGTGTACCTAAATTGCATTGTCCTGTTTGCAGTAAGGGCTTATCCTCTCTCAATGGTTATGTCAATCATGTAAAAAAACATGAACCACCTGGTGGCTTCAATTGCCGTTACTGTGATGAACGCTTCTGCACAACGGAAGCGTTGAAACAGCATCGCGACGAGAAGCATATTACCATAGGTTGCCGCATATGTGCGGACACAACGTTCTCCAGTGAAAGTGCATATCGGGAACACATTACCAATGTGCATAATGGAATTGATCGTCAAATGTATAAGTGTGACAAATGTGACGCAGAATATAAAACTATCATACCATTTCATCGTCATATGGAAACACAATGTGGTACAATAAGACCACATAAATGTGAGCAGTGTTCGCATTCCTTCATCTCAAAATATAACCTGAAGCAGCATCAGTTGTCACATTCAGGTGAACATAATTTCTGCTGCAGCTATTGTGGCAAGAGTTTCAAACAAAAAGGTGGACTAGTAGAACACGAACGTTCCCATACTGGTGAAAAGCCGTACAAATGTGATGTAAATAAAAATATATATAATCATATACAATATTCGCTCGAAAACGCTTAAGGCCTTGTAGTTCACGCTTTACAAATGTTTTACAAATGTTTTATAAATATGAAGAAAAAAGTGTTTGAGCGATCATTGTATATGTCAATTAACTCTTGGCATTGTAATAGTTGTACACTTTTTAACTTGCAGGTTTGTGGAAAAGCGTTTGCTCATCGTGAAAGCTTGGTTACACATTCCTCCATACATACTGGCGTGCGTTTAGTAGAATGTAAATGTTGTCAAACAAGATTTTCGTGCTACTCAAATTTACTTAAACATCGACGTGCCCGTCCAGAAACATGTGGCTTACCTAAGTATGATTCCGCGAAAAGGCGTGGATACACTCATCGTGTAAGAAGTAAGTGACAATAACAATTAACTGCGCTATGTAGAGTTAAACACTCCCTGCAATGTATAGTAAATTGAGTTTTCAATATAGTTTAAGCTTTATTAGTATAATAGAAACTAAAGTCAAACTTCCATAATTTAAACTACCCTTTTGCCAAAAAAGATCCGACTTATGGAGACTTCAAGTTAAAGAATTTTTTAGTGATTATATTTAATTTGCTATCTAAACCCTGTTGCACTCTAGTTAGTTCGAGTTATAGAAAATTCGAGTTATAGGAGTTTGACTGCATATTGGGACTTTTAGTATTTCAATGTTCGAGCTGCTCAAAAATGTTCGCACACCTTATGATGCTCTAGCAATTGCTGTTATAAAACAAAATTATAATAGAATGGGAGATATAAATGAAGGATATTTTTGTAAGTTCAGGCATTGTCAAAAAAACCCCCCTTTGATTTCTTATTTTGTGATACTCAGTGATACACTTTGTTTGTGCTCAAGTGACATTTCATGTACAAGGCTGTCACTCCAACGTAATCTTACCTACTACATAAAAATGTTTAATAAACTTCTCTCTATTTAAAGTTATAGATTTGATAGAATTTTTTATAAATTTTAAATCAGGAAATCTGTAGCTAAGTGGTAGGAAGAATTTGCCACTACGTTTCTATTCAACATGACAACTTCAACAAAAATCATTTGCGTTACTTTTATGGCTTTTATGGATAGTACATTTAGGCGGTCTCATTTAGGCACGTGTTCATTTATATTATATTGTAAACACTTTGTTGTTATTGTAACCCGCCGGGACCTGCTTGTGGAGTCCCTTTGGGAGGTGTTAAACGGTACTTGGTCGTCGTAGGAGACAAGTGGCTCCGGGACGTAGACCCGACCGTTCTTCGAACCATATTGTAAACATTGTACTTATCGGTTTGTTTTTTCATTTTTTTTACAATTTTACTGTTGACTGACATACTCTCCCAGGTATTGTTTGGTAGACACTGGTCTCTTTAATTTAACTGCATTATAATTTGTTCAATGTCAGTATAAGTTATAAGTCTACACATTCTCTGACTGTTTGGTCTTGGACTGCCGGGGCAACGTTTTGGGTCTGGAACTCCTTTTCCCGTTGAATATCAGAAAGTTCTCAACAATGAACATTTTGTCTTTGCTACGGAAGACTGCATGGCTACTGTTTATTTTTTAAAAAGTAAAATTTGTAAGATCAAACCTTTAAAAGATGACTTTTAAGAATTCCAGTGGTTATAACTGGTTAGAAGATGAGCATATGATGTTTTTACTGACAATAAATTTTAGAATCACATTTGTTATGATTGTGGCACTGAAGTGGAAAAATTAAAAAATCTTTCGTGCACCTGTCCTCACCGACCTGACAGAAGGATTTATCCATGTTTATGGATTTGTCAGGTTGGTCATTTTTTCCAGCATTCTCTGTAAGCTGACCATTGCGGTCCTTTTGGGATTCTTCTGGTGTGCGAACGAACAACACTAATTTATGGTAGCACTGTCTGCCATTATTACAAGTGAGTTTTGATGTAAAGTGCGACTTAATCTAACCTCACCTAACCTAATCTAACTGGCAACAAATGTACTAAGGCACTTTATAGTTCTTGTAATCGTAGCTTCCTTGGGAAATACTGCAGAAATCTAAAGGAGTCTAGTACGTTGTTTTGTTATCTTTCAGTCTTAGTGTCTGTTTACCGTATAATTCTCTGAATTGGTTTAGTGTTGGGATTCAGTAAGCTGTATCAGTGGTATGTTTTATAAAACCGGTACTAGGTACTGCCAAAACTAACGCTTTTAGGCAAAATTTTCAAAGGTTCAGTTTATGGTTCGAGTCAAATTAAAAATGGCGTATTCATATGAAGCCCAAAAAGTCTCTGAAAAAGGCTACCTTTCATTAAATTCATATAAATTTTACGCATTATACATGTTTAAAAATTTTTAATTATTATATATGTTTTAGTTCCACCAAATGCTAATCCAACATCAGAAATTAAAGTTCGTAGTAAAAATAAAATACTGAAACCTGAAGAAAAAGCTAAGAATGATAAAATCGTTACTGACAGACAAACGAAGCATAAAAAGGTATCCACTAAAGGGAGAAAAAACTTGCAAAAAGACCGACATAAAAATTCCAAAGGAGATGTGGATGAAGTGGAGACAACTGCTGTCAGTCTTCGAGGTAGAAAGAGAAAAAAACGCAAAGCAGATACTACTGAAGAAAGCGTCAATGATACTAATTTAGAATCAGAAATAAATAATTCCATATTACAAAGTTCTAGTCTCAAGGAAAACGGTACATCAACGGAAATTACATTAATTGAAGTGAAACCCGTTTGGAACTACAGTGACAGTGAAGACGATTTTGAAATGTCTAATACGATATTTTCTGATGGTAGTGAACTAGAACATCCGCTTGATTTGCCAATAAAACAAGAAGATAACGAAGAAAATAGTTCCATACCTTACGAATGTTCTGATGAACAAGAATTCATAGATATAAGTGTTAAAGAAGAAGATGTTAATAGTATATTCAACCAAAAAGATAAGTTATTGGATTATCTGTTAAACGAAGATATGTCGGATATGGAAGAAGCAAAAAAATACTCGACTATAAAATCAACGAAAGGAAATCGACAGAAAACAGATGTCATACTACAGGAGACTGAAATGATACTAGTAGACGACCCCATAAATTCTGTCATTGGACAAGATGTGCTTGACACAAACTATGTAATTACTTACTATCTATGACACATATATATATATATTAATATATACATTTTTTTTTTTAGATGAATGAGTGTAAAATTATGTTGGAAGATATAACAAAGCTTTACCCGCAACTTAAACAAGAGAATTGCATTAATATCAAAGACAATATAGTACAAACAAACGAAAATGTTATTATTTCCGAAGACAAGGAAGAAGATATTATTTCTGAACAGACTGATGTACCCATCAAAAAACGCCGGAAACGTGCTATTACTGAAAATAAGACAGCCGCGGAACATAAACGTAGTGCAAAAATTACTACCAGAGAGCTGAAAGCACGTATGAGAATGTTGAAAAAGGACCAAAAAACTTGGCAATGCATGTATTGCATAAAAATGTATCATATGCGGAAACCATTTGAGAAGCATTTGCGTGAGAACCATAAGCGTCCAAAGGAAGAAGTGAGCGAAATATTTAAAGCAGATAATGTCTCTACAGTCACCGATGAAGTTTACAATTGCCGTTTCTGCAATAAAATGTACTTAGTGGAGAAGCGTTTAAAGTCACACGAAAAACTGCATGGTTAGTAATAATGATATTCCTGAATAATAAACTATATTTAAAGTATTAATTATGTTTCCGTAGGTGAAAATGGCGAACTGATCTTTAAATGTCCATGTTATTGTACGATATACTTTGCTACTAAAGAGGAAGCAACAGCACATGCACAATCGGAACATCGGGAAATGCTTTATTGCGATCTTTGTAAAAGATTCTATACCGCACACGATAGTTTTAAGAATCACATGAGAAATCATCATTCGGGCAAAGTGCAACGTTGTTTGCAAAGAAATTTGGTTTGTGAAAAATGTGGCAAGAAATTTTCTGGTCGCACATCATTAACTGATCATGTACGTTCGGATTGTGGTCGCGTGCCACTCTATCCTTGTACGGTTTGTGGAAAACATTTAACCACAGCGGGTATATTAAAAACGCATATGCTTTTGCATAGCTCCGATTCACCATATCAATGCGAACAATGTGGAAAGACTTTTAAGGTTAAGGCACAGTATAATGTTCATTTGAAGAGACACACGGATGTAAAACCCTATAAGTGCCATGTACGTATAGTTGTTATATATAAGTATATTTATAATATCCATACAATATGTATGTATATAACAATTTGTAAATATGTTTAAATGTATAAAGTGGCTTTGTATTGAAGCGGTTTTTCGCTGAAGTATGCTACGTTAGCAGTCTGATTGTATGTGAAAATATGAACCTACCAATCTTTTTTATATTCAATTGCATTACTTATGCATTTTGTTAGATTCTTTCAAATATTTTTATCGTGCGTTAAGGAAACTTATTCATGTCTTGTATCAAGGATCATATAAATTTGACGTCGATAGTCAATTCAAGAGATAATGACGTCGTGAATTGTTACACTGCAGTTTTATTACCTATTCTAATCCTACCCAACTCCGCCATTGCTATCTCTTCCTACCATTTATGCCAAATTTATTATCATTCTATGTGCTTGTTTTCTAAGTTTCATTGTGCATTCCGACAACAATATATAATATAGATTCTTTAATTCTAATAAGTATTACATGTTAAGTACTTGTAGGCAGATATATTCATGGGTGTACGCAGACCAGCGACATTTGAGAATTTCCCCTTTATAAACATTTGTGAGCAAAAATCAAAACAAAAGGTTGCCTGTTATTATACATGCACTTATTACCGATCTATTACATTGTTTAGAGACGACCATAACTTCATAGATTTACTTTTCATTATTACAATTTTTGATGTGCGCTTTTAAGGATATGAGCTATAAGGTCTTTAGCTACGGCCATGGGATATTGCTTATCTATAACAAAGTTCAGTATAGCTTTTTCTTGTTCTCCCGGGTTTGTCTTTCAAAAATTTAAAAAATTATAGATGGAATCATAACCGCATAAATTTATTTTCTTCATTAAATTTTATGGGGCAGCCTTTTGGCGAGATGAGCTGTCTTTAGCTATGTCTATTATTATATTCGCAGTCTACGATACGAGTTCGGCGTAGCTTTTTTTTTTGTCTTTTCTTTTTTATTTTACAAAAATTAAGTTAATTATAATAAATTAGACAAATAAATAAAATGAATTTACTAAATATCCTTAAACACCTATTAGTCTTTGCTTGGAAACCTGTCAGCCAGTTTCAGTCATCCTTTATTGTTGTCGACTGTTTTAGTAAATATTAGTAAACATTGCTATGGATTTGAATTTGTATTATTATTTAATTTTTATAAAATTCTTATACATTATCACGCTCAATTGAAAAAATTCTTATGTCTTTTTTTTTCTTTAATTTTACAGCTTTGTCCTAAGGAGTATCCATACCGTGAAAGTTTGCTAACGCATATGACGATACACACTGGTATTAGACGTTTTATGTGTCAAGGCTGTGGTAAACGCTTCACTTGTATATCGAATCTCCAGGCTCATCGTAAAGTTTTTGCTGAAACTTGTGGTACCTTACCTTTAAACACAAAAGCAACGCACTATATGGGCGTGAAAAAAGGAAATTTGTTGCTGGGCACTAAGCCGCAAGCAGGACTCGATTATGTTGAAACAAATACGCTTATTGCTAAAAACGTTATACGAGACATACCACCTTTACAACCAATCACCAATTTTTCAACATATGTTGAATCCGGCAAAACAGATATTCCTGCTGATAAAAATTGTGTACGTGATATTCCGCCTTTGCAACCCATCAGCACTTATTCAATGGCAACAACAAGTCCTACAAATAATTCGCAAACAAATTCAAATTATAGTTTATTGAACAAATTTGATGAATCGCATTCATCGTCATTTCAATGATAAACTCAATAAAATTCTAATAGCCTATTCACACAGCACAAGTAATTGTAATGTTGATTGCAATCTTGCTCATTCGGTTTGGTAATCTGTTTCGGTTCGGTAATTTCGTTCGGTTCGTTTATTCGTTCGTTCGTTAAAAGATCAAATCAGGATTACTTCAACCAAAATACGATTACATCGTATGTTGTATAAAAGCAAATCACAATTAAATTCGTAATTTATAATATTACAATTCTGTAGTAATGTTGTGACTAGAAAAACAATAAAATTATAATTAAAATTATAATCTAAATTAGATTTACTTGTGCTGCGTAAATGGGCTATAATTTTACTGCCAACCTTCTATTATACTTTTCATTCCAATGTAATTCTTTACTATAGATAACTTCTATAAAAAATTATACTTAAAACACCTGTTCAGTTCAATTTTGTAAAAACTCAGTGCGAATCATCAAATTTATATTATAAATATAAGTTATAATTATTATAATTATTATTTACAATTAAAGATTTGTTCTAATTGTATCTTAAAGACATATTAAATATGTACAGAAACATAATTCATATAAAAATCGAACAAATTTTTTATAAAATTTTTTGTATTTTTTATTTTTTTTAGAGATATTTTTATATGGGTCCTACATTATTTTTATGATCCTCAAGAAGGCAGTAATAGTTCTATAAAAACTATTATACACAATTCAAGTTTATTGTACTATCACGTATTCTATAACATCGTATTTATAATATGCAAAGACTTGGAAATAAGTTTTTAGTTATATTTGGGAACTACGTTACTTAGACCCGTGGCCAGAAATTTAATTTGGTGGAGGTTTTCAGGATAACTTTAGTAGTTTAAAAATTTTTTTAGCTTATGCATTATGTGTAACCAAAATTCTTTGATTCATTGGTGGGGTTTTGGCTTTAGCCCCTCAAGTTCTATGTCTAGGTGTCTAATGATACATCTCAATAATTAGCCTTAATTTGTAAATATAAACTGTAATTATATAAAATAAAGGAGGTGTATAATCTTTCGATGGAGAATAATCGGCACTTGAGTGTTCGTATAGATCAATTGCTCGGAGTCAAAGAACCATCCCCTCCTGCAGTCAACAACTTAGCCATACCCTACTTTCTCTGGTCGTCCTTGTGCCCCAGTCTTCATGTAATATCATCTACGCCTAGGTCGTTTGTCTTGACAAATTTTAAGATAACTTAATAGGCAATAATTGCCTGGGCTTGGAGATATTGATAATTGTCGTAGCATGTACCTTCTGTAAATTCGTTCATAATACTGGTGTCAGTCAACACTTTTACTCTATTCTTTGTGCGGTTACTTCAGAAGTACCACTAGGATTCATAGTCTATAGTATTGCTTCATTCTGTAACGACACAAGTTTTTCTTCGTTATAATTTGCTGGGGTGTACGCAACCATTGTCCAGCTTCGCCTTGATAAATTGATATTTATAGGAACAGAACTTCTCAAAAAAAAAAAAACACAAGAAGAATATTTATATATAATATTATATATTTCTAAATTTTTATTTATATCTTTTGATTTATATACGAGTAAAATATTTATGTAGATTTAATGTAAGTTGAAAATCGATGCAAATTTCCATCCTTACCATTCTAAACTTCAATTTACTCTTTTACCGTAGTCCATTATTCGATCTTTTTGACATCCATAAAACAGAGATTCGCGGCACATTTATTCTTCCATAATTCTATATTTTGATACACCTAACATAAGTGTGCATATAAAACGTTATTATAATTTCAAATAGTGTTTGTTGTTTTTTAGATCTTTTATTAGATTTCCGTGTCAATATCAATAATCTTATCAGCTTCATGTTATGAGTCTTGATAAGTGGTATCCTTTGTAGAAGTATCAGCTGTGACGTGATCGTTGCGTTTGTACGAGTTTCTTTTTTCTTATATATACTATTTATTTAAATTTTTATTTATTTTTATTGTATTGTACTTTTGCCCTCCATACTAGAGATTTCTCCTTGACTATTTGTCTTTTTGAATTCTGGTGTCTTTTTCTAGTAATGAAGATGACCTTCCTAAAATATCTTGTTATGTCATGTATGTCAATGTAGATATGATATTGTCTGCATATAATGATAGGCTGTTTTTGGTTTCTTTAGAGATGTACGATGTTCAGACACTTTACGATAGTAGATGCATCTGCATCCTGCATCCATTTCCCTTACTAAAAATAATTGTGTTTCTATCTTCACACTTGATTTTTTTTTTCGGAAAACTTGCTAAGATGTTAGCAGTTTCAGTGAAATTCCCAGTTTCTTTCCAATTTAATAATTAAATTAGCGTTTCCTGCATGCTTTCTAAAATTTATCTAATATATACATTATATTTATGATTAGAACATCGTATGCAGTAGACTCTGTGAAAAGTCTAAAGAATATGCAGTAATACTCATATAAAGGAACTTCAAGTTCTCAGCTATTCTAATTAAATATGTCCATAGCAATTATTTTTTTAGATACACGAGATATGGAAGAGGTCTGGAAAAGTCTGAAGAATATGTAGTAATACTCATATAAAGGAACTTCAAGTTCTCAGCTATTCTGATTAACTATGTTTATTCTATGGCAATCATTTTTTCAGATACACGAGATATTGAAGAGGCCTGAAAAAGTCTGAAGAATATGCAGTAATACACTTATATAGGAACTTCAAGTTCTCAGCTGTTTTGATTAAATATGTTTATTCTATAGCAATCATTTTTTCAGATACACAAGACATGAAAGAGCATCAGGTGGTGAACTGATTTTTTTAAAAACAGTGAGTTTAATAAAAATAACTTAACTAAGACAACCAAACAGATGAAACATATATAGTCTATAAAAAATCAATCAAAAATGATAATAACTTACACGAGTTCATAAACCGTTATATTCATTAAAATCTATTGAAATTTTGCCGATGAGAGCTCAAAATTTTGTCAGATAATGATATCTTTGCAGATTGAATATTTCGAAACATTAGATCTATATAAAAATGATAAACTCACACAAATTAAATGCCTTTTTTCAGGGAATGGCTAATTGAGATGTTCAAAAATGATATATAAATAGGAATATATCTGTTCTCTTTATTAGACGGAAATCATTTGTTGTAATTGTTATAATACGACGAGAGCAATATATTGGGCTTAATTATTCGTGTTAAAAGGCAAACCCATAACATTGGTCCAATCGTATTTGGAACCGTTTCAGAAAATGTTGAAAGTCATATTATAGAATTTAAGTTTATTAAAAAGTTAAAGCTGATTTCGAAAATAGTAACATTTAAATAATTCTGCTCTTTCTTAAAAATTGGCTAAATCCTTGATAGAAGTATTGATATGCAAATAGAGCCACTAGAATGTAGACTTGTTATATCGGCAAATTCAATAGATTTAAGTCTGACTCGGAAAACTATTATATTAATCAATATAGACATAATTTGCAGTTTACCTATAAATTAATGTGTGTTATACGATAATAGGGACGGACAGACGGCCAAGAACAAAATGCAATGTTTAACTAAAGAAAACAACTTTCTTATGTTATGTGTGGATGATTACTCCAATTCACAATGTAAACGTATAGTGATGATAAATATTTATACTGTTGTGTTTAATATCCAACTTTCCAAAATTTGATAACAATTATTGTCCAATACCTTCTTACCGAAATGCGATGGTCGATCTGTTTGCTATAGCTCTTGCGGCGATATTCTGGTTATATACATTGGTGTAATTTTTTTTTGGCATCGAGTTTGGAAAAAAATCAAAAGATATTCTATAAAGATAACCCATACCATCGGAATTATTGATACGTATTCGCTCCACACCTTCAACACAGAAACCAGGGCAGGTGGATAAATCACTTGTCGTGCATTGCTCAGTTTGAATACTATAGCTTTCTTCAGTTTTGACAATGTTTGATGTTCCAAAAATAATATTATTGTAAATGTTTCACACTTCACCGCTTATTACCACCACATTCATAATGGAAGAGAGACTGGTGTTACCGATTAGCGTTTATAGATATTCTCTAGTATCTAGAAATCTTATGCGCACTTGTATTATGTAGTCTGTACATTGGCAAAATGGTAGTTAGAAATACTTATTAGTCAGAACCGACGTAGGTATTAATGGAAATATTCATATACCTAGTAAAAAATTACTTCTTACCTTCTTTTATATTCTCACTATTATTATTCTGTTGAAATAAAGTAAAACTTAAGTATTTGTGGTACTTTAATGGATCGTATCATACATTAAACTTTCCGTAGTTGTCTAACTTTAATATTGGTTTATAAATATTAGAACAAACACCTGTCTACTCGACTCAAAAAACTATCCCTAAAATCAATAAATTAAAGTACGAGCTATCATAACAACAAACCAGTTTATTAGATATAGCTTTCTTGACTGTTTGGCTCTTCTTCTACTTAAAAAAATTCTGTATTGAATGGGCAGTTTACTTTACTGACTTTTCGAAAATATAATGATAGATGCAATAAATACGTGTTTTTTTATTTATATTAATAGAACTTATTGAAGAATCTAGTAAGATAGTATCACTATCCAACAAAATAACTAATGGAATCCTGCACTGCCAAGGAATTGACTTAATTTAATTCAACCATATATATGGTACATAAAGAAAAATCTGGGGCAAAAATAAATGAAGGGTCTCAAGTGTTCAATAATAGCGCTAGGCTAACCTAGATTTTTTGGAAAGATAAATGACCGCACTGACTCTAGCAAAATCTATAAACAGGAATTTCGATACGCATTAAATATTTAACAATTACATTAAACTACGAACTACATGAATTTAACTGAAAATATACAATTTATATAGAAAAGTTCATATAAACATAATGAGAATTGTAATTTATATGTAAACTAATATGTTTACGAAAAAAATTTTCTCATCAATTTCTGTCTTAAAAATTCAGAATCGAAAAAAAGTTCTAAAAGAAAATTTCCTAAGCAATCATTTATACAATATAATATGTATCATAGGCTATGTTTCTCAAATTAACTCTCTTGATAAGTGGGTGTTCCGATAACAGCTTTATCAATAAATAGTACTTGTTCAAAAAATTAAAATGAATTTTGCTCTTCTTCTGGCGCAAAATCAAAAAATTAATATCCAACTTTTATTCTTTTAAATAAATGTATAAAAAATATTATAGTAAACTTCTACTGTATATGAGTCATTCTTTTACATATCGGACGGATTTTGACAAACGTCCCATTTGGGTGAAAATTTTTATAAGCGCTTTTCATAAAATAAGAAGACCCGAATCTCGGAAAAAAATTTAAAATTTTTTTTTTAGGAGATATGGATCCATAGTCTTTTTTTAATGATGTTTCTGAGAAGTCACCACGCATTTCACAAATGCTACAAAGAAGCATATGATAACTGTAGTTAAAAAAATTGCTTCAGATCCAATAAGTCATCCATCGCTAGGAAAAGATGTTACCGATGCGGTTTTAAAATTTTACTAATGTGATGAGATCCAATAAGTCATCCATCGCTAGGAAAAGATGTTACCGATGCGGTTTTAAAATTTTACTAATGTGATGAAAACAAATAATAAGCTTTATTATAAATGAGTATTGGGCTATCAGTCAGATTTTGTAATTTGGTTTAATAAAAAATTTTTCTTATTATTTTACTTATTTAATATTTATTTCCGACGTTTCGGTTTTTTAAAACCATCATCAGGGAAAAAATTTTAAAACAACTGAATAGAATAAAATTTTTATATAAAAAATATTTTTGACAAATGTTTTAAATAATTACAACGGAGAAAATACAATCAGTTTATCTTAAGAATGATTTTTCTAGCAATGCACAGTAAACAACAGAAATATTTTCTATATCTCGCCGCAAATTATATGTGGGTTTAGTCATTATATGTAAGGACTCTAGGGTAAGACGTCGAGACAAGGAAGGTTCAGTATCAATGACTTTCACTGAAGTAAAATCTGGGTAATGATTTACATCAAGAAAGTGTGAGACTAAAGCTGATTGTTTATCCGGATTAATTTGTTTTAGACTATTTTTATGTTGACTTATTCTTTTATGTAATTGATTTTTTGTTTGGCCAATATAGCAGAGTTCACATTTTTGACCATTATTATCAGTTCCAGTGCATGGAATTTCATAGATGCAATTAATAATGTTGTTCGTTTCAATACGATCTTTCAGTTTGGTATATATAGTTGTTTGAATTTGTGCAAATGGTTTAAAGGATATTCTTAAATTGTCTACTTTCCTTTCGATAATCTTAGCAATTTTAACTGATAGGTCATTAATATATATCATCGATCTTCTAATCATAGGAATTTGTATACTCTGCTCATGGTGATTAGTTCTTGAAAGTTGAAAATGTTGACGTACTCGATGTAGTTGACTAACAATCATTTTGCGAGGATAGTTATTATCAGACAAAATGTTGAAAGCTTTATTAATGTTAGTAACGTAAAATTCTTTGTCACTTATAGAAAAAATGCGGAAAAAAAGGTTGTAAATCACATTCATTTTTTGTTGTCGTGGGTGGTGTGATAAATAGTTAAGAATTTTACCTGAGAATACATCTTTCTGGTACCAGTCAATTGCTAGTTCTCGATTATTTTTCTTAGATATTAATAAATCTAGGTAGGGAAGTTTTCCATTAAATTCATGTTCAACAGTGAATTGTATGCGATTGTGTATGAAGTCAGCATATATGAAATGGAAAACAAATAATGCTGAGGAAAAAAGTTTGCGTATCCATAAAAATTGATGTAAAAAGGACACAAATGCAAAAATGGCGGCTACTCTAAGTAATCTGGAGAAGCTGCATACTCTTTTTAAACTCAACCATCCGGACCTTGAATATAGTGTTTCTTAATTTGCATCTTCACGACCCCAGCAAGGCGTACTTGCAGGAGCAAGAGGCACACTTTTAGTTTGTGAGTGTTAGATGAAGAGCGGATCAATGACTGTAAAGATTGCATACATCGTATGATTTGCAGTATTTCATATCACAGTATGTTTTTTAGAAACTTGCGCCAATATCCTGAAACTGTGAACCAGCTACTTCTGAAGATATTTTTTGACATCATTGAAACTGTTACATATAAACAATAAGTTCGTCACGACAGAATCACCTTAAGAACTTTGACATCTCCAATAGACGAATAGTTCGGATAATGTAGAGGTTGTAAAGTTCTTGGGTTATGAAAAGAAAAACGCGTCGCTTTGAGTGTCCAAATAAGACTGATTTTTATTAATTTTTATTCTTAAGTCTAACATCGTTTCTTAATACTAATTTCCAATAGAATCTTATGTATTGATTCTATTGGTTAATACTTATAATACTTGCGTCTAATTGGTTAACCGAAATTAGACGTATATAATATTCTTACAGACATAACTTATCAATAAATGGTGTACTATTAACTAATGCAAGTGTTCCACATATGGTTTTACTTGAAACCGTTTATTCTATTGACACAGTTTTGACTTATGCATATTGCACATATGGTGCAATGTGCGGCTCAGTTATTTGTCATCAAAGTAATGACAAGATAAAGGCTCATATTACCTGACAATAGTTTGTCATAAATTTTATCAAAATAGAACTGTGTCAATGTTTACTTTAAAATATTTGGAACAATTGAATGTTTTGTGATATGTGTGGTCTCATACCCATATCACATTACAAGGTAATGTAGAACTAATCAATTTTTTAATTCATCAAAATAAGGAAAATCTTAACAAGGCGTTTCATGATGAAACTTTTTTAAATTAGTACCTACCTTTAAATTAGTACCTAACAGTACTGGCACAGAAACCAGTACTATTTAAATATTGATGCTGAAGACCATCAATATTTAACTATTGTGTTAAAACTTGTAAATCTATTAGAACTTTTGATTGTCAGTATTATAGTATTTATAAACCTTTATTTTAACTATATAACGACTGTATAAAGAAGATCCCCAGAAGTTGAGAACTACACACTTTTCGTTAAACACACCGGACCTCATAAATCTAAACACTTTATTTACAGTGACAGATGTCATACGGAAAGGCTTAATAAACTAATCAAATACGATAATCAAATCTTTGAATATTTTATTTTTTTGACATCCAATTTTATAAAATAAGTTTTATAAGACGAATCACGACTCTCAGCGGCTACACCAACCTATACCCATCAGAAAATGTAGCATTTTAATATGATAATATATGGGAGCTATAATTTACCGAATAATTGGGTTTTTAAATCTAGTTTAAGCAATTTAACCTTAAAATTTCTTGTTTATTTTTGAGTCATTATATATATATATAGATCAAGTTGCAATGTTTTGGAATTGTATAATATCCATTTATTTATAATAGAAAGAAAAATAAACAAAAAAATTTTCATTCCTTTTTAAATCTTATCCCATGCTCTTTCACTTTAGCTTTCTTTTAGACAAATTACAATAACATACTTAAAGTTAAAATATTTATAATTTTCATCCTATGATTGTAAAATTTACAAATATTTTATCAATTATATTCAACAAATTACTAGAGAGAAAAAATGCCCATATTTACTTAATATAGTATATATAATACAAAATAAATTATATATATAAATTTATGTTTATTAATACTAAAAAAAATTAGATCATTACATTTGCTGTCTTACATTTTAAATAATAAAAGAAAGTTAAAAGATAAAAAAAACATTGATACATTATAGAAAATTATTTATAGTTATATTGTCTATATAAATTTCAACATACAGGAATTAATAAAATTTAAACCATTATATTACATATATTACATATAAGAAATTTCGATCTGTTACGTATGGCTTTCATATAATCCATTTCTGAAGAGACCAACTGCCAACTGCTTTCCAAAACAACTGCTTTTCCAATTTATTTCTTTAGATATAATATGCTCACAAAAAACTAGTTCACTGCAGAGCTGGACTTTTCTTTGAAACCATTTATAATTACCATATTTATTATTATATTAATATAATCATGTTACAAAACATGATTATATTTGGAAGAAATATCGATACTAACTTTTAATGCATATATATTCGATTTTTATCACAAAGCAAAATAGAATACATAGCAACTAGTAAGTCATAATTCTTTATTTTTTCTTTTTTTACTATATTTATATAAATTTTTACTATATTTATATATACTAGACTCTAGGTTCTAAAACTAAATTCATTTCCATTGTAAGTTCGAAGCAATGGCGTAACGTGGGGGGTTTAACATGCCCGGGTGCCACCAGCAGAATGGCGCCTACTGATCACAAAACATTTGATGCTCAGGGCGCCAATTATGCTCATGACATCATTATAGTCGTTTTCTACAATTTTACGTTCAAAACCGCGTCTCAAAACAGCTTTTGTGTGCATATAAATATAGTATATTGTATATTGAAGTTGCAATTTTTACTATTAATTAACTATTTATATATCTTGTATTATTTAATCAAATTTATCTTTCATACATAGTTAATAGGTTTCAAATATTACATTTGCGGTCATGAAAAATATGTCCATTAAAATATTACTTTGTGCCGTAATTTATTGCATTATTTTTTTGCTTCCATTTAAATCCTACTTCTTAGACGAGTATATATTCTTTTCGGATTCACGTCCACATAGATATACACCAATTTGTAATTTGGTGCTAGTTTAAACGGAAAGCTGCTTTAGAATATCGACCCACAGGCATGTTCCCACGCAGTCGCAAGCGTCGAACAGCTTCACGTAGATATTTCGGTGTTAGCGCACCCGTTTCTCCACCTGTTTCCATAACATCTAGTGCTTTAATAGAAAGAAAAAAGTGTTAAATTCATATAAAAAATGAAAATTATATATACAAATATTATAAATAATTGTTTTTAAAATAAAAATTATTTTTGACCTATGACAAGAAATCTTTATCAAATGGAAATGGAATGGAAAGTTAATATTTTTTTCTGACCATATAGCTATTTCGGATACTACTAATTGCCTATTATTAGTGTTATTGGAAAATATCTACGCCAGGAATAGATAGATATCAAAATATCAGGAATTGAACTCTGTCAAATTTGAACCTTGGACTGTGCAGTAATCTTGCAGTTACTGCTTTATATACTAGAACTAATCCATGGATCACAGCTATATAAGTTAACTTAATAATTGTAAATAGTTTTTTTTTTATTAGTTTTTTTTTTAGTTTTTAACATTATTGTTTGTATAATATATGTCTGCATATTTATTCTTGATCACTTGAGTTCTGCAAATGTGTTTAAAGAGTTTCACCTAACAGGTCTGCTTCACAAGGTACTCGTAATAAAACTCGAGTAAAATACAACTCAGTTGGAAAAGTCGTCTTCGAAGACGTTGCCTTCAAGACGCTCTTTCATACTGTGTCCACATATTTAGGCAAATTTGCAAAAGAATTGCTTATAACATGAATGTAAAAAATCTCTCTGTTCCTTACTCGCTCATTTGTAGTGTTCACCGCAACCTATGTCGCTGTGCCTTTATTTTTTTCAATCAAATGCGTTCGCTTTGTATGACATGGATGCATCCAGTCTTCGGTACATGTATGCAAAATGTCTCTGAGGACATTTGGATGATTTGTTCGAAAATGTCTTCGAAGACCGTCATACATTTGGATCGATCGGTCTTCAGACGTGTATCCATGTCGTCAAGACATCTTCGACGACGGAAATAAAGTACAAACTAAGGGCGTAGCACAAATAAAATGCCAGTTTTTAATAGATGATGAATATGTTGATGGGGTATAGTACGGGAATTTTATAATTAAGGATTAAAAAGGCTCTGCGAGATGCCAAAATGACTTTTGAATACCTTCTTGCCATACTTCGAAAAAACAGCTTGTATGTAATTGTTTACATATACTCGTTTTCTATTTCCTTTATATAATAATAAATTTATCAATTCTAAATCATCGTCAGAGTCACTATCTCGAAGTATACTAATAACTTTATATTCTGGCTGTGCTGTATTACTTAGTTCACTTAGAAAGTATTTATGTTTTTTGATGCAACAATTCGAAAATTTAAATTCAAACTAAAACAGCTGAAGCACAGATCAATTTCATGGGCTGATGTGATATCACAATCTGGTTTCACAAAGAGCTGAGATGATGCTATGATCTTTGCGGAATCCACTACGTTTGTAGGGAGAGAGGTGAATGTGCTGCGATATACTATGTTTTACGTTCAGAGACTCCAGAACTTTGGCTACTGGAGATAACAGCGACATTGGTTCATGAGATTTAAACAGGGAATTATTCTGACAGTCTTCCATATTATTGAGACGATGTGAGAATTGATAGAACTGTTTAGAATGTGAATTGGACGGAGAGGCTAATGGCTCAGTGATGCTTAAGCATGAGCAACGTACACATCTGGGAGAACACTATGATGTTTGACTTTGAACAATAAGCAATTAACTTTTTATTACATATATTGTTCATTTAGTGACCAATTGACACAGGCGGTGTAGGATCTTTGGTTTCAGACGTAACTAAGTCTATGTCCTTAAGGAACTTTTCTTTTTAGTTGCTTACAACCACTCTTCTCTCGTACAGTATACAACAGTTATAAAGAATGAAGAAGTTTTAAAGATTTCTAAATACAGAACGGAAAATAGCAATATCTACAGCGTAACTGTGTCATATAAATAACAAACTTAGTTTTGGCTTTATCAAAACTTTAATATCCTTTTAGAAGAAATGGTTTACTATTTATTCATATTCACATTATTCTAGCTGTATTTATACATTATTGATGAGATATTCAAGTCATATAGTTAATTATACATTTAAGTTATTGCAATTCATGCTAGATGTGGTGAACAATAATTGGCTGTGTGAAAAGACGAGTAACTTCGGAACGTAGACCATCAATAAATTGGTATAGATGCTCCGAGATATAATCTACTTACGTTATCCATTTGGTCACTAGACAGACATTTACATAAACAGACAGACACACAAAAAAACAGACGAACGTTAAACATATTTAACGCAACACTTATTAAATAATATATAACTAATATTGGTTTATAAATACAAAGTGGGAAAAAATGATTGACAACCTTCTTCTACAATTTCACCAACGAAAACCTTAGCAATGCCTGACATGGCTATGACAACGTTCTGTGACACAGAGCAGCCGGTAATGGTTTGCATCAAACGTTTCACAGCGGCTTTTGGAAACGCGGATCGTCGGTACATTTCATAGCGATCTAATTGATCTTCTGTAAAATTAGATACCAGCACTCTGTAAAAGTTTACAATATTTTATTACAAAATGTGTACATATTTAATTGCTTTGTTTGTATATAAATTAGATTTATATATTTAACTCACTGCATGCGTTCACGTTCCTCCTCTTCCATTTCTTTACGTGTTTTTTGTTTTTTCGCGGGAGGCTCTTCAGTATCGCCATCAATTTTATCTTCCTTCAAATCAAAACTAATATCCAGGCCGTCATTATCGGCGTCTCTATTTTCATCATTCAACTTGGAGTTTTCATCTTGACTACTTTTATTTAAATCAAACAAACGTAGCTCATCATCTTCAACTTCTTCGTTATTAGCACTTTGTGTTGGAAAAAGTATATCATCCATTTAAATATTAAATTACACTACAAAATATAACTACTTTTATCAAAAATAGCGAGAAACTCTCGTCATAATTTGCATTCTTTTTTGCATCCTCCATGGCAGAGTTGCATTTTATCTATAATTCCAAATTGTTATACCAAATAGAAAATGGTTGGATGTTCACGAAAATCTAAGTTTTTTTTTCGTGTAGTTGGAAAACATCGAGGGTCTCAGTGTTTGAAACATGAACCCACAAAAAAAATTCTTTCGAATGCAAAATGGACACACAAAATGGAAAACTCTTTAGAAAATAAAGGGCTTAGTATATAGACAACATATATATTTAAAACATGATATGAACGATGTTGCATGTATGCAAATCAAGTATGCGTGCCACAAAATCGTGCTGTGTATATTTAAGTAAACATACCCAATTTCAGTTTACTGGCATGTATGCGTTTAAATTAAAAATTTTCAATTATTTGTTAAGTCTCTACACATGTCTGCATGTGTATAACGAAGTCTGCAGAGTTTTCTCTTTGTTTGACAATTTTGATGAGCATCGACGAGCAAAGATTGTGGAAAAAAATTATTAATTAGTGACAAAAAGAAAAAGAATACTTCAAAATGAAGTATGGTTATTATGTTTCAAAGTGTATAGCAAAACGTACACTTGGTATACATACTTGGTGTGCAGACATGTAGCATCGTCTATAGCATATTTAAGAGATATGTTATGATTGCAGTTACAGTCAAAAATAAAACTCACAAATCATCTGATTCTGGTTTTATTTGTTTTGTTGTATAAAAAAGTAAAAAAATACCAAGATAAAGTAAAAATCAGAATTTAGAAGTAAAAAAAACTTAATCCTTTATTTAATTTTTAATTTCTATCAAGATATCTTCACTAATTATTTTGTAAATTTTTCAAATTTAAATTTTTTTGCAATACTTTATAATAATAAAAATTAACTGTAGACCGTATACCAAAAAAATTATGACACCTCATGTTGTAATATATCGTTAATTTGATAATGTGGTGATGTTGTTATTTTACTGAAACAAATACACATAAAAATTTATCACTTAACCTAATTATCGAATATGTCTCAATAATATATTTTTTATTAAAACTAATAACTTTTTTAATAAAAGCAGTGTAGTCTTATATGTATAAACTAACTGTTAATAAGTTATTTAAATGATCAGACACCTTTTGAAAATGCAACTCTGTACAGGATATATTTTTTTGATTGGTTTTTATAAAAACTTTTGTACTAAGCAAAGTTGCAAAACTAACTAAAGTTTACAGAATACCAAATTCAGCTTAAATATCCCTAATGTAAACAATGTGGTTATATATGGATTTAAAAACTATAAAAAAACTAATCACAAATTATTTCAATAAACTGTTAGTAGTATTAGTTGATTTGTAAAACTCGTCATGATATAGACAAAGGCAGATAAATGCGTTTGAGTACTACTAATTTAAAAAAAATACTTATATTCTTCCGTTTAGAAAATTTCACTCTAAAAGTTCTACGAGCAAAAATAGTAGGTACAAAAACCTTTGCGCAGTACGACTGCAGGTAATTTCTATTATACTCAACCTAAGCATAGTTATATTAAATTAATTTTAAAAAGTAGTTTTTAAATTTATTTGTTTATTATTCATATGTCAAATTTAAATTGGTGATTGATATAATATTTTACACATTTATTTAATGTGTTATATCCTTAGAAAATTATATATTTTCTTAGTTTTTTTTTCCAGGTCAGACAAAATTAATTGTTTATCTACTGAAAACGGTGAAGGTATGTTACATATGCGATTTTCTTTACATATAAACTGCTTGAACTATATAAATACGTAGTTCTCTAATATCGTCCTTCGCAATATTGTTTCCATGCAAATTATTGTTTATACCTAAAATAATCGAACCTTAATGGGAGTTTGCACAAACTTCTGCCACAAGTACTGAATTTTTTTTTTGTTCAAAACTGATAGCTGGATCATTTCGCGTCGTTTTAATAGTTGATCTCAAAAATATTTTACATTACATTTAGAAATTTAATGTAAAATATATATTAATTGTATAAGATTTTTTATTAAAAAAATTGTGACTTGCATTTCTAGTTTGTAGAATGTAAAAAAATAATACTTGCAGTCAAATTAATGAAAATCTGAACAAATTAATTCAAATCCTTAATTAATTTGTCGCTAAAAATTGTTCAATTACCAAAAGCTTCGGTAAAATACTGTTCAGACTAATCCATTTTTCATATTAATTGACTTTAAATAAAAACCGGTTTACACATTGACACATTTCTATTGTTTAAATATAAAACAAATCAATGTGGTTTCAATACGTAATGAAAAATTGAAATTTTGAAATGGTTAGCATTTTTATCTCATATGACTAAATTCATTTAGTTGTTTATGAATTTAAATTAATAAGTATATAAGATGTTCACATGATTTTAACGAATGACTAGAATTTCACAATAGACTGAGTAAAACTTTAGTCGTAAAAATGTTTGCGAGCACAATTTAATTCTGAAAATTTTAAAAGCATTGTTGTTGCTCCACATGTTTTCTTTCGTAAGTTGCTAGCATTTATTTGCTTTTCGGATAGAAAAAATTATTGAAATTAAAATTTGTATTTAGGTCGTGTGCGAGTTAGGTTAAGTTGCGTTCTAAATGAGGGAAATTCTAAGTTGTGTCGATAATGTATTGATGTGTCGATACGTGTTGATAAATGGCAAAATGTGTGCAGTACAAAAAATCTCCCATTTGGTTTAGCATCAACTTAGCCTAACTCGCACACGACCTTAAATAAAACAAACTAGAAATGTACTGGTTTGAGGAACATTTTAATAAATCTTCTATTTAATATTCAGATATATGAAAGCAATATACATTTAGGCCGTGTGCGGACTCGAGTAAATTGAGGTAAATTTAATTGAAATATTCTAGGGATTTTTTGCACTGCACTTATGTAAATATTTATTTATTGTATTTAATTACAATAAATAATTAACTCGAAATTCTGTTAAATACCAACATTCGCTGCCATACTGACATAATTTACTATTTCCTTCAATTTATCATCAATTCACTCGAACTCGCACACGGCCTTAATCAGTTAATAATATAAAGGTAACTTGAAGGTGAATAGGCCAGCTCTTAATAGAATTTCTCTAAAAATTTTTGACGATATTTGTATATTATAGCATCATAATGAATGTATTATTTTGGAATGAAAGATAGTTATTATAATGAATGTTATTGCTTGAATGGATAGATAGAAAATAGATTCAGCATATACCATACATTAAGATATGAGTAAAAATATAGTTTATTATTGCTTTATTAAACTATTTTTAATTAAGCAATAATAATAATTTTATGCCAATAACAACCATATAGCTACTACATTTTTTAAAAAATATTTAATTATACAGATATATCAAGATATTATTTCAGTTCGTTGAATTACGAATAGAGTAAATGTTTTTTATGTTATCAAATACTTAAAACAAAATAAGTGTAATAATTGAAATCACTTGCAACACTGTTTTCGACATTTGGTATAATCATATGTGTTTTTGCATTAACAAACACTAATTCGAAATATTCATCGTATTTAACGAACCGGCACCTCGTGCCTATCTTCTTTCTTTTTCTTATATCGCCTTGAGTCAAAGTGTATGTACAAATTCGCATTGATCTTAAATCAAAAGAGTTTGTTAGTTTAAATATATTTGAATTAATTATAACAAAAGCAAAGTGTTATTATCCACAATGACTGATGTTTTAGTGCAACAACCAAATGAAATCGGCAATGATGATAATTTGGCTGTAAATGTTAATCAAGTAACTGTTGACGCCAATGGCGATGAAGTAAAAAAACAAAAAAAGCCAAAGCCTAATAACAAAAAGCTGCGCCAAGGTAAGTTAAGATAAATAAAATTTCTATATGGTTATTAATTGATTTATAATTAATTAAGCTGAAGCCGCTGCTAAAAAAGCGTTGGAAGGTACAACTGATGAGGTTACCGAAATGAAAAATATGGTTACTGTTGAAGCTGTTCCGGCAGCCGATGGCGAAAAGAAGGCAAATAAAAAGAAGAACAAAAATAAAAATAAGTCTAATGCTGCAGGAAAAGCCAAAACATTAGCTGCACCAACAATTCCTATATCAGCTCAATTTCCTGATGGTAATTATCCTGAAGGAGAAGTTGTGCAGTATCATAAGCCAAAGGATTTTCCTGATAATCGTACAGCTATTGATCGCATGTCGAGTGAGGAAAAGCGTGCTTTGGATCGTTTGCATACAGATATATATATGGAATTGCGTCAAGCAGCTGAAGCGCATCGACAAACACGTCAATATATGCAGAAGTTTATAAAGCCCGGCATGACAATGATTGAAATATGTGAAGAACTTGAAAATACTGCACGTCGTTTAATTAATGAAAATGGTTTGGAAGCTGGTTTAGCTTTTCCCACTGGTTGTTCACTGAATCATTGCGCTGCACATTACACACCTAATGCTGGCGACACCACTGTCCTTGATTATGATGATGTTTGTAAAATTGATTTCGGTACACATATTAAAGGACGTATAATTGATTGTGCCTTTACCTTAACTTTCAATAACAAGTATGATAAATTATTGGAAGCAGTAAGAGAGGCCACTAATACTGGTATTAAAGAAGCTGGTATAGATGTTCGTCTATGTGATATTGGTGCTGCTATCCAAGAAGTTATGGAATCCTATGAACTGGAATTAGATGGAAAGACGTATCCAATCAAATCTATACGTAACTTGAATGGACACTCCATAAGTCCATATCGTAAGTTACATAATACATAATATTTTATTAATATAATAATAGATATATTATAATGTATTATAATTTATAATCATATATTATGTATCGTATGCTTGTTTAGTAATTTAAGCTAATAACATTTATGACCTAATATTATTATAGCTTATAATTTATGAGCTTTATGAATTTATATTATATTTTATTTTAAATAATAATTCCAATATAATATTATATAACAATCTATAGTCACATATTGCAATGTAAATATTATATATTGTAGACTGTTATCTTATATGTTTTAATATAATTGATATGGAATATTTTGTATATTCTTATATTAATTAATACTGTAATCATATGTTACAATGTATGTTATTACATAGTACTCACATACTTATTATTCATTATCATAATAATTATATGTATTCATATATATCATAGCATTACGGTTTGTGGTACGCTTATAACTTAATCGTTCGCATGTTTCTATGGATCAGTATTAAATGTCATTGTCCTTCAGTTTCTGATTTATAACAAGTTAACATTAATTCTATATGTTATATATTGGATTGCTTTTCGGTGGTTAGGCTGAGTGAATTAATGATTTATTTATTCATTTAGATTAACAGTGCTGATTTTGTAAAGTTTAAAAAAAAAAAAATAATTTAATGAAGACGTTTCAAAATAATTAAATTGACTTAACTGTGCGGGATTAGCCTAGAGTAGCCGGGACTGTTAAGATGAAATGTTTTTGTTAAGGATATTTTGGGGTCAACTCATCACTCGGGTATGCATAGTTAAGCTTCGCTCAGCTCTAACTCAAACATCTCTATTTATTCAATTAAACTACTTTCGTTCCTTCTGTCTGCCGCGTTAATTCTTAAATTATTTTTCCGCAAATAAGTCTTAAGGGTATGGCTGCTTTGTGTATTCTAACTCTACAATTTGCCCCATAATGAAATTCAAATACTTTAATACGATCATAATAAATAAGCTACTTACGTTCGTCCTCATAAGCTTCTTTCATGCTTCTGCTTAAGGGATTCCTAACAAAGGTCTTATCCTAATTTCTGTATAAAAAGCTTTTCTATATATGTTTATATTATTCTTGTGGTTACTATATTAACTGTATATATTTTGGTCAGTTTTGAATATTTTTTCGCCTGGCAACATCTTTAATAGTTTAATCAAGTATTAGGTTGCATATTATTGCATACAATGTCATGTTGGTTTACGTTAAATGTCAATTCGAAATGTTCAGATATAACACAAACGAAGGAAGCTATCATTTGATCCAGTTCCTAATCCTTCTTTCTAAATTTTTTTTTTAGTAGAAAAGAGTGATCGTTTATTTGACATCATTGTGCTCTTGTGCTCATTGATACGCTCCTAGCAGTCGTTCACCTCATTTCTTAAACTTATTTGTTGTAAGTTTCTAGGAGTGTTTGTAACAAAATTGATCAAAGTGATCATATGAAATGATCCACATCATGTCGTAACACTTTTGATGCGTATTCACTAATATTCCCCACAGTTTATGTATGTACAGCTCTGCCCAGATATGTATTATTTTGTTATTAATTAATAGACTCTGTAATTACTACCGCTATTTGTCGACACATTTAGATTTTTGACCAAGTTTTGCAGGTACTTCTACACGTTCTCATGCATTTTCAATGAGCTAGTTGCTTTTTAATTATCTTCTGTAATTGGCGAGCTTTGGTGCATAAAAGCTCCAAATTTTTTTAGGATTTTACGACCATTTTGTTCTTCAAATACAGTCCCGTATTCTCCAATGGTACGTTCAAGCATATTTTTGTCTTTGCGTGCCTTCTACAAATGTTCCAACAATTGATCAATGCTTAGTTGACCAATATTTTCATTGGCATCTGCGGTTTGAGTTTGTTGTTGTTGTAACCCGCTGGAACCTGTAAGCAGATAACAAGAAAGCATATGCAAGACGATTACATGGTAGGGGAATGAGTATAAGGGATGGAATTAAATGGGTTGAATTTAAATTGTATATTAAGCTGGGTCCTGACGGAGAAACCTGACCACTTCTATGGGGTGGGTCCAAAGGTCAACTGGACAGAGGCAACGTCTTAGGAAGTTGAGCTGCAGTTTGGACATACATTAGGTATCGAAGTATTTATGCGTGACAAGTAACTGTTAGCACTCGGTTATATCCTGATCTCAATTCAGCTGGAGGTGGTGGTTGTTGAGTAGTCGGAAGAGGCAGCTGTAGGTGATGCGGTTAAATCGTTGCATGAGTTAGTTGTTTGAGTGCTGTTCTTTTATAAAATACTGTTGCGATATTGTTGATTCAAAGACAATAGCTTCATGCTTTATAATAGTGGGCAGTTCATGTATTTGCAGTTGCTTATCAATTATAAATATTACTAAATGTTGTTCTTGTTGTAGTAGCCCATACTTGAAGTACCGAAAGCCCACAAAATACACTTAGTCTACTATGTTATAATGGTTATAATGTTGGAACAATTAAATAGCAGTAAAACATGTGATATAGAACTACATATAAATGGAAAAGATACTCCATCAATGTATAAATCTATAACCACTGTCATCATCAGAAATAGTTTCCAATGTATCTGGATATGAAGATATGAATTGAAAGATATAATGACTTCATTTGATACGGCACTTGAATTTCCAACCGTGTAATACACAATGAAAAATTGTTTAAATAACAGTTGATTTAAATCTTTCACAAGAAGTATCAGAATTTCCGTCTGGTGAACCAGATGGGACCAGATGACAGTCAGTATGAAATGTGAGTGTCGAAAATTGAAATGATTAAATATTATTCTATTGCTTCTAGCAAAATTGAATGTCCATTGTTTTGCCTTATTGTTCTGCATAAGCTCAGCAAAGTGTTTTAATTTGTATTCCAAGAGCAGTATACTTCGGTATACTTCTTCAGTATACTGTTGAGGACGTTCGATAGGTCCCTCAACTCAATTGCATTGAAGGAAGTTATTGCATGTAGATTGACTTAGAAGCTTTCGTATTGTATGCACGCACATACTTTTCACAATTGTGTTTATATATTCTTTACGGAACTAATAAATTATTTTTTTTCACCTCTTAAATATAGCTTAGTATAATATATCTTCCAGTTTTTTTTCTTAGTGTTAATGTATTTGTTCACTCTTGGATTATGTACATTATTCTTAATGACTCTAAGTACTGGTTTTAAGCCTAAAATTACAACAGACTGTGCTGTCATATATGTTATTTGCTTTATTTTTGTTTAGCTTTCTGTTTTTATTTTGGTTTTAGCTGTCACTGAGTCTAAGACTTGTGTTGACATTAGCTATCACGTTCACACTTTTATATTTTTTTATCAGTTATTAGTCTTTATTTTTTTAGAAATGAAAACCTTATCTATTTAGTATGTAGTATTCTAACATATTTGATGCAATAGCAAACAATGTTATGGAGCAATTATAAATGCGAAGTTTTCTTTGTCCATTAGTGAATTGAAATCAACACTGTTTTAATGGTAATGACCCAGCCCTGATTGTAAAAGCTTTTAGATCTCTGTTTAAAATCCATTCGAATATGACCATCCACAAGTGTTACCATTCACAAGGATAACGAAACAAGTAGTCTTACTTGAGAACGGTTTTTGTAGTATTTCTTGCTGTAGTAATCTAAAAAAAACCTATGGGTTAGGGTTGGGTGTAGAAAGGGAGATCTTAATAAGAGTAGAATGGGGGTCCTTATGGAATACCGTTTTATTTATGTTGTGCTGCGTATATTCTTCAATTAAATACAGAAATAGAAGTTTCTAGAAATGTCTGTATCTTGAAATACTTGATATGTGTATATTATTGGTACGTTCTAAAATTTTCCTCACTTGCTCGTTATTGTTATTGTTCAGCTTAAATATCACAAATTTTTATTTTATTTTGTTGTTTATTTTTTATATAGTTTTTAGTACAAGTGAAAATCTTATTGATTTTAAATTTTTTGTTTGTTTGTATTTATTTTGAGACAGAATCATACTTCTTTCACGTACCATTATTCTATAGGGTATTTTTTTTAACATTTGAGAAATTGAAATGATAATACCAGACAGAAATATTATTGGAATGAAATTTTTTCTTTATTATAATCTGGTAAATAATTTCATGACATTAACTTTTTGAGTATGATTTGTCCGCCGCGGCTACGAGTTACGTGGTCCATGCGATCAGTCTAATTTGGCTTCCAAAGTTGCAATAGTTGCTGGTTTTTTGGAATAAACCCCATAAAAAGTAATCGAAAGATATTAAATTGTATGAAGGAGGGGACCAGTAATCAGGCCCACTTCTGGAAAGAAAGTTGTTACCAAACTGATTTCGCAATAAATCGATTGTTAAGCGCGCTGTATGACAAGTTGTGCTGTCATCGTCATCGATGCTTAACTGATTAATTTTTTGAAACAAAAATTCAGTCACCATAGCTCGGTATCGCTCGTCATTTACGTAATGGCAGCTCCTACCCCATTTTGTAAGAAATGGGAACCGCTGATGTCACCAGCATGTAAACCGCACCAAATAGTCAATTTTAATAGATGTAATGGTGATTCATTTACGTTTTGAGGATTATCTTCGCTCCTTACGCGACAATTTGGCTTATTGATTTAACTAGAAATTAGTTTAATTGCTAAATACAATTCTTCGATAAAAATACTTATGAACTTCACGAACAGATTTATTTTTTTCAGAGTAAACCACCGCAATTTGGAAGCTTTGTTTTAACGTTAAACGAATCATGGTGAATTGCTAACGAAGTTTGACGTTCTTAGCTATCAGACTATAGTTAATAGTTCAGGTTTAAAAAAACGGCTACATCCCGGAGCCACTACTCAATCACGGCGACCAAGTGCCGTTCAACACTACCCAAAGGGCTTACACAAGCAGATCCCTAAGGGTTACAACAAATACAATATATCGATAGTTCTAATGCAGTTAAAGAAACACCTTATGTAATCGGTCTCTAACGCGAGCTACTAACTGTTTTTTTTTATTAAAAAAATTTACTAAAACACTTGTACATCCTGGTTTATTGATTTACTGATGAGACCTTGATTTCTTTCCAGGACCGATGAGTGAGATGTGGTTGTTATAAATTAGGACCTCCAGGACCTAGTTATATTTTTGTTATTCTCTACTTTTCAAGTTTTTCTAGTTAAAATTCGTGACGTATTCTATCCAGTTTATCTAAATTATTTAATAAATGTACGACATTTAGAGAGCTTCAAGTATTTTGAGGCTTTAATGCTTTTTATATAGTCTCAAATCCCATGATATATGGATTTACTATGAATAACTGATAGTTCTCAATTGTAGTCGATTTTCTTCTCTGTGACAGTTTTCGATATATTTCGATATACATGATTTGCAAGTCATGTGTAAATGAAATCAGAGGTAAAGACTACTTATTGTGACGTTGTTCAGTCTTTTTCTATAGGGCGTTGTTTAGTGGACTTAATAAACTACTCTAATATATTTCTATACTATATATTCTATATATATACTATATTCTATACTATACTATACTTATTTAATTGATTTTACTTATTTTTAAGTAGCTTTATGAATACTACTAATGGACTTATATTGCATTTATTTAGACTTAATGACAATTTATGTTATTTATATTTTTTTTAAGGCATACACTCAGGAAAAACTGTGCCAATTGTAAAAGGTGGTGAATCTACTCGAATGGAGGAGAACGAGTTTTATGCAATTGAGACTTTCGGTTCTACTGGACGTGGTCTGGTACATGATGATATGGATTGTTCACATTATATGAAGAATTTTGATGCACCATATGTGCCACTGCGTTTACAATCTTCCAAACAACTGTTAGGAACTATAAATAAGCATTTCGGAACTTTGGCATTCTGTAAACGTTGGTTGGATCGTGCCGGTGCTACAAAATATCAAATGGCTTTAAAAGATTTGTGCGACAAAAACATTGTTACAGCTTATCCACCATTGTGCGATATAAAGGGCTGTTACACTGCACAATACGAGCATACAATTATGTTACGTCCCACCTGTAAAGAAGTCGTTTCCAGGGGTGACGATTATTAAGTTTGGTAACAAATTAAAAATTCAATAATGAAAAAAAGAAACAAAAGAAGAAATACAAAAAAAAATTTTTATGAAATAACCTTTAAAATTATATAAGAAAGTTTACTAAATATTTATTTATACCAAGAAATAAATAAAAACAATATGAACAAAAAAAATTTATAGGATTATGATATGATATGAGCTGATTACTAATATTAAGAAATTCTACAAATTCTTTCCAGTCGTTTCTATATCCCGTGAATTGTCTTAGTTCATTAAACGATTTGCAAGTCTCTATAAAGGAAGTTTTGTTCCAAGTCCTTTGTGTTCTGTCACGGTCCTTAGCCCTCCGCGTCTTAAGGACAGAATTCTTTACGAATTTTTTGTCCTATTTGTTTGAATAGAAAATCTGTAAATTATTTAAAAACTTGTTCAAATGAAATTGAACACACATGGGGTTCTAAACATACACAGAAGTAATTATTATGGATTTTAACATTTTTTATTAAAATCGTGACATGATATAAAGATGCAATTAAAACATATGTAAATATAATAGAAATCTGAAACCTTCTACTCAAAAAGTACTCGGATTTTGTAAATAGAACACACAAATTTAAATTTATTCCAAATTTATTTTATCTCTTTCAAAATACATTAAGACTGAAAAGTTTTCGGAAATTCTCATTTAAAATTCGCGCGCTGTATATTTTTCGATATTTTAAGTTTATGTAGTTTGGCAGCACTGTCCTTAATTACTATGCCAAAAATGAGCTCGATCTGTCAGACAGTTCGTTTACGGCAGCTGTTGAAACCAGTTCACCTCAGTAGTGCGTTGCGAAATGTCTTCGACGGTCGTACGACCGTCCTGGAAGGCTTTGTACCACTCATAAACTTGAGTTTTCGATAAAACTGATTCCCCATAAGCCTTTTGTAGCATTCGCAACGATTCTGCACACGAAATTTCGTTCGAAACACAAAATTTGATGCAAACTCTTTGTTCAATATTTTTTTCCATTGTTTTTTTCGCAACGCCCTACTGAGGTGAACTGGTTTCAACAGCTGCCGTAAACGAACTGTCTGACAGATCGCGCTCATTTTTGGCATAGTAATTAAGGACAGTGCTGCCAAACTACATAAACTTAAAATATCGAAAAATATACAGCGCGCGAATTTTAAATGAGAATTTCCGAAAACTTTTCGGTCTTAATGTATGCTCCTTCTAAAGTGATACACATATGCCAACGCTTAATCTAATCTTCCATACACTTTTCGTAGGCCCGTGCAGGTATGGCTTTTAGTTCCTTTGGCGAATTCTCTTCTATCGATTCAATCGATTCAAAACGCTTACCACGAAGGGGCAATTTGAGTTTCGGGAATAGGAAAAAGTCGCACGGAAAATAGTAAAAATCGCTAAATGCACTTGAGGTAGTTTCACATTAACAGCTACTGTAAACAAACTAATTGACAGATGGCGCTCAAATTTTTACCATATGTCAAGAAAGGGTGTATCAAGATAACAAAAAAAAATTTTGAAAAAGGTCTATTACTTAAGGATAAGTTAACAAACAACAAAATCCGGATACTTTTTGAGCAGAAAGTATGTCCATTTTAAATAGGAGTTTTTAAAGAATACTTCTGTTTTTAATATTCGGATGAATCATATTGAACAAACTACATGCGGAATAGTCTGAATTAAGAGCCATATGAAAAAGTCATGACAAAGTTTGGCATAATCGATATATACAATAAGGATCATCTTGTTGATTTAATTCAAAGAAATGAACTATAAGGTAGATACCGCTAAAAAAAGAAATAGAAACTTGAATATGTGGCTTAGATTGTGAACTCCTGGGAACTTTCTGAGCAGAAAGTATAAAGTACATGGATAGCATTCAATGCATAGAGAATATAATGTGATTGTCTCCATATTTCAACCAATGACTAATTATTAGCTTTAAATATATTAAGAGGCCCATATGTTTATTATAATAAAATCAATGAGTATACTTTAATTCACCGTTTCTTTTAATAGAAATATTTATACTATACAGACTGAGTAATAAATAAAAAAGGAGAAAATGTTAATATAACATTGTCTACTACATAAAATTATATAAAAAGATTATTAAGCGGGCTTATGATGGCCATAAAGTTGTGAATAGATTAATAACGTTGTTTAGCGAAAGGTGGCTTTAAGGCTTTACAGTTCAAATTATTAAAATAAATTTCGATTAGTGACTATTTAGAAGAACTAGGTGTATATATACACCTAGTATATATACTTATCTAAACAATGCCTTAGCAGTACTTTCTGTTAAAGGCAGTTACTTTTTCACAGGTCAAGTCAGCTTACATTGTAATAAGCCAACTTAAGTACAAGTGAACTGTATACATAAGAACTATAGAAATCAAAACTCCTAAGAATCAAACTAGATTAATTGGATAATTACTCATTAATATTTATTTTTTATTACATTAAAATTAATTTAATATTATTCAGTATCTCTGAACGTAAGGATAATTAGGTATGTTAAAACCGTGAAACAAACAACGATTTGCCAAGAAGTTCCTTAAACACTCATAATAAGGACTTCTTGATGAATTTAATATTATTCAATATCTCTATACGTAAGAACAATTAGGTATGTTGAAACCAAATCAAACAATGATTTGCCAAGAAGTTCCTCAAACACTCATAATAAGGACTTTTTGATGAGTTCTTTATTTCTTCTTCTTGTTCTTGAGTTAATGCTATTATGCACTTTTACTCTATAATGGCTGGGGGGCTTATTACTACCCCACACTAGGCTTTAACTAGGCTAAGAAATCATATCATTTAATTGTCTTTTAGTTGATGACGGACCTTAAATCACCATATCTTCCTGAGAGTCCAGAAGTGGACTTGAGGGTTGTTAAAGGCGGGGTTAAGTAGCGTATCAACTTCAGTGAATAATTTTAGAGCTCTGTCTCTGATATATTTTTTCACTGAGTCAATCCTAAGATCTCTATGTATGTCTGTTGATCTAATATACCATGGAATCTTAAACAGTCTGTAATTGCTTTATGGTAGTATTTGAGGCTTTGCTATATGTAACACATCCGTACAGTAGTGCTGGTCTAATTACTTGCGTATAAAGTAACTTTCTATTTTTAAAGTTGAAGTGATAATTATTAAATAGCGGCTTTAATAAATGTAGAATCTTAGAGCAGCTATTCCGTTCTTTATTTAATCCACTTAATTCGAAAGAGTGAACAAGAGTGCATTTATTAAAGAGAAATATATATATATATATATAATTAGCATTACTTTATTTTTATTTTTTTTTTGTACATTAAACAATAATGAAAACATCGAAATTTAGCTGCTGCTCCGAATAGAGTGTTCACGTCATCTTATAACGTCTGCCTTAAAATGTTTACATTATAATTATTTACTAACTTACTAATTATAATTACCCAAAATGAATTCTAAACCGTAGATTCTTCAGGGTAAAAAAGTCACCTGAACGCTATGATGTACAATTTTCAAAAAGTCAAGTTGTATGATTACCTACTTTTAGCTCAGGAATAATTCAAATTTGTGATATTGTCATGCAGTTTTCAATCATCACATACTCGGATCTACAAGTTAGTTCCAGATTCAATGGAAAAATGTTTAGTTCATCGGCTTTGAAGAAACTAATGATGTAGCAGTATTGGGAATAGCAGGATCCGTGGTGCAATTCAATATTATTAACTATAAAGACTAAATGATGATTACTTAATATTTAATAAGATGAAAAGTACTGAAACTATTCATTCTAATTTTTTAATAGTTCGTTAAGTCTAGATACATTTTTAGTGGAGATAGGAAGGAGGAACTGACTTCACAATAATAGTTTTAAACAAGCAATACGAACTCCAAAAATTTATAAATTTAGATTACAATCATAATCATAATTGTAATCAATAGTATTATTAGTATATTGATTTTAGTAGAGTCTTCTAGGTCAAAATGCCTATTTTTCAAAAAGTTGTTAAATCACTAAAAAATATGTAATCACAACTTAAACAATCAAAGCTGTGAACTCAACGATTATTGTTACGGGATGTGGCATTGCGACCGTCGGGTCTATGTAGAGGCACACTACATTCAATGATAGTAAATAAAAATTTATTCGTCAAATACCAAACATTTCATGCAAAATATATTTAATTGTTCATCAATGCAAAATACATATAATCACGATATTAGGGCACAGCGATTTGAAGGAACACTCAAATTCAATCGGACAAACAACGAGATGGTCCTACTTTGACTACCTGTGTAATCAAAAATCTATACTAAACGAAAGAGATGAGCGGTAGAATTAAAGAACGGAATGTTCACATACGAACCTTATGTTTCAAAAATGATAGTCATTAAGTCTGTTCTTATGCTATTCTTTGCAAAAAGTTGGAATACGATACGGAGATGGTGTCTGTTTTCGGTGACCAGTAAGAGTATGAAATATTGAAGATGGTATTAATTATAATACTAAGATAAATTTCGCAAGTATCACAAGTATATTTCAATGCACTAATGATTACAAACAAATTACAAACAAGGTGAACAAATTCCCCAGAACCTAATACAGAGGGAAGAAGAGGTAGTCTATATATGAATATATTCGATGAGATCGGATATCTATAATTTTAACTTGGATAATGTGATCCACAAAAGTCTATTCAAGGATCAAAAACAGAAAAATAAGTTTTCAGAGTAGGAAAAATATTCTATATCTCATGGTGATAGTAATAAATGATTGTTGTTATAGTGGCTATTTAGAGTTCTATAAATTCTGTCATCTACTAACGGGATTTTCTTCTAGCAGACATCACGTGATCTATCTATCTAAACAAAATCTTATGGCAAGCCATACAGATGTATATTCACATAGACGGATGCTTGTATAAAGCAAATAAATATCTTACCTTTGCTATTTGTCTACCATAAGGTTTTCATTAGGTTTTTACAAATACTCTATTTTTAATTTGGGTTTCTGAAATTAGAATAGATTAGCACAATCATAAGGTATTTATAGAATGGCTAAACTTACTACATCTTCGTTCTCAAATCATTACACATTTTCGCAGAGAAGTTTTAGAAACTCTTCGGAGTGACATCGAATAAAATGAATAAGACCAGGATATGTTTCTAAAACTTTAGGCATTAATTCTGCTAATGATTTTGGATGACGTACAATAATATCTCTGAATTTAAGAAATTTTGCATCCTTTTTTAATATAGCGAAAGGAGAGACAACGTATTTTATAACACAGTTTCGTTGTTTTGGATGAGTTGCGAAATCATATAAACATGTTTCAGAAGCAGTTGGTTTCTTTTTATTGCTCGTAACATGGAACATATGGAACTGATCACAGCTCATTTTTCTTGTAAGTGGTTTGTGGTTGAAATCATAATGTAAATTATTTCTATGTGTTGTCCTTTCTGATAAGATATTATTTAAAAACACGTGTAACTCTTCCATTACATTAGAATTCAACTTTCCAATAAAGTTACATTTATTAAGTGGTGATGTTGGTTGTGGTAAAGAACTCGATTTCTCTTTAAAGTAGAGGCATCTACTGTTTCTTCCAAAACATGTTGGAATTACACCACTAAGTTTTCCAATTTTCTTTACCTCAAATAATCTGCTCTCATTTGTATCAGTTCTGGAGCAGTACATTTTAATTCCCCATAAGTCATCATCTTTAGTGATAGCAATGAATATAAATTTTTTTTCATTAAGTCTTATTTTTAAGTTTATCGACATCTCTGAATGTTGTTAAATGCCTTGAATGAAAGAGAGATACATTAGATATTCTTGTAAATTAATTTCAATTAAAATATAAAAATTTTTATATTAACATGCAATTTCACAATTTAAATTTGACCGATATGTATGGGAAGAATCAACAGCTCTTCCCAAGACCACTTATGTTAACTACTCTAGAACGAAAAATATAGTCAAGAAGGATAAGGATAATATATTGGTAATGAAAATGTTGGTATGTATAAACTCCGACCCACCATAAATAAGCAAATGGGTAAAATTCCATTCGTAGATATTTTTAGGTAGGTTCTGCGATGAATCTGTTTTTTGGTAAACAAAATTTTACTGATAGATAATTAAAATTGGATAATTACTTAATATTTAGTTTTAATTACATTGAAATTAATTTAACATTATTCGGTATCTATACCTAAGGTATGTTAAGTGTATGCAATAAACTATGATTTGCCAAGGAGCTCCTCAAACACTCATAATAAGGACTTCTTGATGAGTTCTTTATTTGGTCCTCTTCGTATTAAGAGTGAATATGAATAAAATAAGCTATTCGAAAATTTGTTGTATTTGATTCAAATGTTTAAAAGAATTACTTGTTTTATCATGATTGTGACCTGATTCATGTGAGTAGAAATATAATACAGTAATCCATTTCAGCTACACTTAGAAATATATATATATAAACATCATTACTGTCTGGATGATAGTAGTCCAGATAAATAGGTTGTTGTTTTGAAAACTCAATTCACGAGATATCATCTACCATCTGTATTACATAGAGAACGAATATTTAAAAAGTCATTTAAGTAATATTTTGAAAACGAAATTGTATATATATAGATGACTTAATGCCCCATATAGAACTTAATATAATATAAGTTTCGGTCACTAAAAACAAACTTCACCACTTTGTTTTCAGTCGTATACCTTTCACTTATATTGAAAATTTTGATCCTTCCTTTTTTGCGCTAATCGTTATAATTTGGAATGAGGGAATAATATGAGTTTCGACAATATCAAACAACATCTATGATTGCTGGGTCGTAATCATTCCAAAATTTCGATTATACATAAACCTTTTGATTATATATGTAAAAATATTATACATCTATATATATATATATATATATATACATATATAAGTGGTGTGATTCCAACGTGTTTTGGAAGAAAATATTATATATATATATATATATGTACGAATATTAATGTCAACTAAGAAGTCATAACATCAAATTTTGCTTATTTAGTTAATTATTAGAGCAAGATATGAATATTAAATTTTAAATAATAAATAAAAAAAATAATATTTCTAGAAATCAAAAGTATGTAGACTTACATTTGATTGTACCCGTTTTTACTTAGAGAACAGACTATAAATTAAACATAAAAACATTATATTCATTCATAACCTACAGAAAATGTTTGAAAAGTTACCTACAGCGCAGAAATTCGGTACTATAACACAGATCAAAATTTAGTTTAAAAAATTTCCGAAACTCTCTTAATTCTAAATGATTATGAATAAAATAAAATATAATTTGATTTGTTATATCCAAACATTTTAAAAATCAAAGTTTGCTTGGACTAAAAAGTTATTACGAATCAGTCGTCATACACACAAATCCTTCAAAATTATTTTTTAAGTTAAATTCCTCTATTAAATTAGGTAAATTTCATTTGAAAATAAATATTTTTCACTAGTATTTAAATCTCTTTACTTATACTTTATTGTTATACGATTTGCAAACTATTAATGTGGTACTCAAATTCAAAACCTTAAACCTCTCCTCCGACTTCAATCATACTGAAACAACCTTGAGCCACCTCAAGTAAATAATAGGCACAGTTAGGTCGATACTCAAAGCGATCACAATTGCCTTTTTCATTATACCTAAGCATCAAAGCACAACTTCTTAAAGTTAATATATTTTTATTAGAATTATCTGCTATTCATACTATTCTACTGCATTAGTGTAGATTATGATATTTCTTCATGATCTTTATACGCCCAAGTCTTTTCTTATGCATTCATGCGTTTCAGAAATGTTTAGTCCACAGTCGACAGTCTACAATACCCTATGCAGTTCCAATTGATACTATTTTATAACCCATTCAAGTAACTATTAAAAGCAAACCGTTCTCCAAATGGCGCAAGAACACGAAATGACCACTGTCATCTATATTCGTAATGGGAGAACACATTCTATTCAAGTATCTCTAGTGTTCATCGTTGTTCATGATTAATTCCGGATGCTTTAAGACACAATATTTTACTAACGTTAACTTATGATATATAAATATGTAATAGATGATGTATTAAGATTGAGTTTGAAGTTGTAGTTCTGCTGTTATTAAATAGATGGTGCCCCGCAAAGTTTTTAAGAAACTTGGTGTACAAACAACAGTTTTAACATATTTCCTTTAATATACAGAATTCAGTGTAGGCCTTCACTAATAATGGTGAATATGTTCTATAAAGTTGAATAGATCATGGAGAACATAGAAAGTAGTTAGAAATCAGGTATAGGTACTCTGTCAATCTAATCAAAATCGCTGCTCACAAAGAAAACCATATATTTTTATTTTTTAAAAAATATATTTTTTCTCTAAATCTAAATGTCAAAATATAAGGCTTCTAAAAATTATAATCAAAATTTAACAAATCTGGCCATGAAATTTAAATAATTTTGATATCCCAAATAGATTTTTTAGTTTTTCATAAATTTTTTTGGCCTAGACATTGTATACAAAATTGATTAGGTTAAGAGTTTAGGTTAAGTATGTAGACATGTAGGTTAGGAAGTTAGTTTAATTTAATCAAAATTTAAAATATACATGCAAATTAATCAAAATGTTCATTACGAATTTTCACTCATTTTGATGAAAATGAATGTCAAAATTCAATTGCTTCATAACAGCTCTAAAGTTATGGTAAGTCCGAATTCTCATTCTATGAACGTCAATCGATCTGGTTTTTCTTTCAGTAAATCAGTAAATCAAGAAGGAGGAGACCAAAAGATTATAAAAATTTATACATCAGCATTGTATGAGTAAGTCGGTAAGTTACCAATAATAATTTCAATAATTATAAATAATAAAATTCAATTATTCCATGATGAATATTTACATTTCTCTTCAAATTGTTTTATGCCAGGCGGTTCATTTCTTCACGGACTTATCTTTTTCACGCAGCTAGATAATATGCTTGGTGTCTAATTTGGTGCTCTCATTTGATTGAAAAAGTTGTATACTATATAACGTTAAGACATTAAGGTAAGATTAATTCATTTCATTCCTATGATTAATTTTTTGTCTATCTGCAATCTAATTATTGTACAAGACTCTGTTGGACGTTAACGATTTTTGAAGCGTTGAAATGTATAACAGATTTTTATAAACTCTACCGTTCTGAGTATTTTTTTCTTCTGATCTATATGTCAACATAACATATAGTAACTTATATAGTTGCTCATCGAGGCAAAGTTAAAAATTAACATACAAACAATAGTGGACACGGAAATTAGCAATAGCGATAAATTTACAACTTTAAAATCCGGTATCTCAAGAGTCAAATAGCATTAATATATATATAGTCGTAGCTTAGAGGAAATAAAATAATTCGTCTAAACGATGAACTTTTTAAAAATCCATAATCAATATATATATATACAGATATTATAGAATTTAAAATATATCATAATATGCGTTTCTTCTCTATTAGATGTCCATCATTTGATCTTAATACTTAGAGATATTAAGAAAAGAGGTATAGTATATTCAATAAAGAACATATAACTTAATATATTCTTTTTGTCTAACAATTTAGTAAAAATTATTTGCTCATTCTCACCTACCAGACGTGACAAAAATTGATTAGATATACCAATGAACTTGTCGAAATGTCCAAAATTCCATCTTGGTACACCACCTGATACTAAAAGTACTATATTGTTTAACTGAAAACGTAAACCTGTTACTGGTCCTATGGAGGTACACTGCAAACTGTTCTGACATGGTTCGCGTTCTTTAAATCGTAAGTAAACTTTTAATTTTTAATTTTAGTCGTTAACTAATAAATTGATTTTATAATTTAGGTTGAAGAATCGAAGTATCGTTTGTTGTCCAAGCCAGGTATCCCATGTGCGTAAGTGATTTCGGTTTAATTTTCAATAAGATATTTACTTATATTTGTGTTTATAGGATACAAGGTGGAGTTATTGGACCACTAACCAGATGTGATGATGTATTAGTATTAAGTATTTATTTAGATATAAGATAGTTTTAGGAAAAAAAAATTTTTGAATAAAAAATTTAATGTGAAATAATGTTTTATATTTAGTTAAAAAACAAAAGTATAAAATGCATTTCATTCTTAAGACTAGTTCTAAAAACTAATTTTCATACAAATATATAATATATATATAATATAACGAAAGACATGTCTTTGATGCCGTTTGCCTAAAAGGTAACTACCTATATTGTATTGTCAGCTTTTAATTCTCTTTTATTATCAGTAAAAATTTTTAAATAATATTTATACATCGTCGAAGCAACCAGGTATCTGCCGGGTCACGAAACTCAGCTACCATGACAAAAGTGAGAAAAAGAGGTTACCGCTTATACTCGGTTGCAACGCCAACGAACACAACGAAGATCAAGTCCAACAAACGGGATGAGTACCTATTAGAATTTATAGTAAGAAATAAATTAGAAATTTTGAACATAGGGAACACACCAAGCTTTTTAACTAGCCTACGTGAAGAGGTTTTAGACCTAAGTCTGAAAATAGTGTAGGTGGCGAACTAGTTAAGAACTGGATTGTTTCTAATGAACCGTTGATGTCAGGCCACAAAATTCTTAGATTTGACATTAAAGGAGCACCCCACATCAATAGAATAATTAGGAATAGTACATTCACACTGTCTTATATAGGCACTTGCTCATTTATATTAATAAGTGAGCGTTGACATTATAATGAGCTCATTTCTGCAGCTGATAGAGTTTTTATAAACTTCACTTAATAATATATCATAAAAAAAAATTAAATATATAATTGATATATTAAATCAATGATATATATTTTATATATTAACTACATATTTAATTTATAAAAACAAAAATTTTATTAAATACTTACTTCCCCAGTGCTTCTGTTTAGAGCTCATCTGTTGTTTGTTCTCATTTTGCATATAAAACATGTTGGACAAATATTTGAACATTTGGTAATTTCCCTTGTGGGATTTATTTATAAGTATTACATACGACATTTTTGGCCGTAAATGAGCTGATTTACTGATAATGAGTTCATTTATATGAAAGATTTTTAATAGGTAAATCATCCTCATTAGTGGATATAATGAGCAAAACAGCACAATGAGACAGTATATTTATAACATACTTATAACATATTCATATATTTCTTATTATTTTAATTTGTAATTTAATTTAATTTCTATGATTAACACTTTAATTAATAATAAAAACAAGAAGCGCATAAAAAATATTATATATAATAAATACGATATGTAGTTCTTTTATTAACGAATCGTGTCTTTCAAAAAATTAAAAATTTTATCTTTTATAAGAAGGAGTCTTCGAAAATGTTTGTCAGTGTAAAAGGACTTTAACAAAAAAGAATTATACCACTTTGCTTATAATAGGAAATAATAACCATAATAATAATATCTTGGGCTTTTTACTTCGGTATAAATATTAAAAAATTATATACGATATTGAATAAAAGAATTGCTATGAAATCGTTATTTCACAGATTTTGACAGATCTAGCCTAAATTTTGATGAATATTTCATCAAAATATACAATGAAATACTTAGATTATATTTTACAAATTATGAATGACTGCTGTAAAAGTTATCATACAGAATCGGGACTTGTGAAGAAATGTATGAATTCTAATATAACAACAAAGATGCAGAATGGTTAATGTATTTACAAAATGTGAATTTTCTGTGGCTGTTAACTCTATATATGTATATGGACAGACTTTTTAATAATAATAGACCGTTCAGTCTGTTATTGATGTTTCAAAAGAAACAGATAAAAGAATTAGCCAGGCGTTGAAATAATGTAGCAGTGTTGGGAAGGACAGGATCCGTTGTGGAATTCAATATTGGTCTAGACATGTTTTTAGCGGAGATAAGCAGGAGGAACTGAGTTCGCAATAATAGTTTTAATCTAGCAATACGAACTTCAAAAATTTATAAATTTAGATTACAATCATAATCATAATTGTAATCAATAGTACTATTAGTATATTGATTTTAGTAGAGTCTTCCAGGTCAAAATGCCTATTTTTCAAAAAGTTGTAGAATCACTAAAAAAATATGTGATCACAACTTAAACAATCAAAGCTGTGAACTCAACGATTATTGTTACGGGATGTGGCATTGCGACCGACGGGTCTATGTAGAGGCTAGAGGCACACTACATTCGACGATAGTAAATAAAAATTTATTCGTCAAATTCCAAATATTTCCTAATAATGTTGTTTATTGATTCTAAACTAGATGGTGCTACTTTGACTATCTGTATAATCTGTATAATCAGAAATCTGTATTAAAGGAAAAAGATGAGCGGTAGAATCGAAGAACGAAATGTTCACATACGAAACTCATGTTTCAAAAATAATGCTACGAAGTTTTTTTTCATCTTTTACTTTCGATCGAAAATAGAAATGTCATATTGTAATGACACTTTCCACGTGGTATTTGTTATTTGCTGGGGTATCTCCAGCCTCACCAAGATTATAACAATAAATTTGAAAATTGTGACCAAAATATTCAAAGTCTTGATTCGAGTTTTTTTTATACTCTATTGTTAAGTATAGTTAATTCAAAATTTACAATTTAAAAGGATATATATAAAAATTTAAAGAAAAATATATATTAAAAAGGATTTTATTTGTGGATGATAGACTTGTCTTCTAAGGAATTCTTAGTATGAGTTTGCTTGAATTTCTCCGGGATATATTTCATTATTTGTGTTTATTGTTTAGCTATGAGGATTTTGTTTAAAATGCATTTAATAGAGGATATATTTTATGTGTTATAGGGAATTACTTTAGACACAGTCTGGTAGTCTTGGTAATTCGATATAATTTTTTGTTTGAATACTTCGTCTATCGAAAATATACTTTTATATATTAGACGAAATAACATAGAAGACATAGTAGACGTGATACCACCTGTTGTGATTTGATAATTTAATGCAAGTCTTCCTTTGTTTGAATACTTCTGTTGCGAGGGTCACCATTTATTATTTGAGCCTAATAATGAAAAAATTATAGAATTCAAAATATATCATAATATTCGTTTCATAGAGAACATAAAAAGTAGTGCGAAATTAGGTATAGGTATTCTGTCAATCTAATCAAAATTCATACAAACTCATCCAATGGTGCCAACCGCTGCTCACAAAGAAAACTATATATTTTTATTTTTTTAAAAAAATATTTTTTCTCCAAATCTAAATGTCAAAATATAAAGCTTTTAAAAATTATAATCAAAATTTAACAAATCTGGCCATGAAATTTAAATAATTTTGATATCCCCAATAAATTTTTTAGTTTTTCATAAACTTTTTTGGCTTAGACATTGTATACAAAATTGATTAGGTTAAGAGTTTAGGTTAAGTAGGTAGACATGTAGGTTAGGAAGTTAGTTTAATTTAATCAAAATTTAAAATATACATGCAAATTATTCAAAATGTTCATTACGAATTTTCACTCATTTTGATGAAAATGAATGTCAAAATTCAATTGCTTCATAACAGCTCTAAAGTTATGGTAAGTCCGAATTCTCATTCTATGAACGTCAATCGATCTGGTTTTTCTTACAGTAAATCAGTAAATCAAGAAGGAGGAGACCAAAAGATTATAAAAATTTATACATCAGCATTGTATGAGTAAGTCGGTAAGTTACCAATAATAATTTCAATAATTATAAATAATAAAATTCAATTATTCCATGATGAATATTTACATTTCTCTTCAAATTGTTTTATGCCAGGCGGTTCATTTCTTCACGGACTTATCTTTTTCACGCAGCTAGATAATATGCTTGGTGTCTAATTTGGTGCTCTCATTTGATTGAAAAAGTTGTATACTATATAACGTTAAGACATTAAGGTAAGATTAATTCATTTCATTCCTACGATTAATTTTTTGTCCATCTGCAATCTAATTATGGAACAAGACTCTGTTGGACGTTAAAGATTTTTGAAGCGTTGAAATGTATAACAGATTTTTATAAACTCTACCATTCTGAGTATTTTTTTCTTCTGATCTATATGTCAACATAACATATAGTAACTTATATAGTTGCTCATTGAGGCAAAGTTAAAAATTAACACACAAACAATAGTGGACACGGCATTTAGCAATAGCGATAAATTTACAACTTTAAAATCCGGTATCTCAAGAGTCAAATAGCATTAATATATATATAGTCGTAGCTTAGAGGAAATAAGATAGTTCTTCTAAAGGATGAACTTTTTAAAAAAACCAAAATCAATATATATATATACAGATATTATAGAATTTAAAATATATCATAATATGCGTTTCTTTTCTATTAGATGTCCATCATTTGATCCAAATACTTGGAGATATTAAGGAAAGAGGTATAGTATATTCAATAAAGAACAGTTTATTAAATAAAATCAGAGTCTCTAACTTCTTAATATATTCTTTTTGTCTAACAATTTAGCAAAAATTATTTGCTCTTTCTCACCTACCAGACGCGACAAAAATTGATTAGATATACCAATGAACTTGTCGAAGGGTCCAAAATCCCACCTTGGTGTCAGATGAGGTACCCTGATACTAAAAGTACTATATTTTTCAACTGAAAATGTGAACCTATTACTGGTCCTATGGAGGTACACTGCAAACAATTCTGAAATGGTTCGCGTTCTTTAAATCGTAAGTAAACATTTAATTTTTAATTTTAGTCGTTAACTAATAAATTGATTTTATGATTTAGGTTGAAGAATCAGGAGAGTATCGTCTGGTTTCCAAACCAGGTATCCCATGTGCGTAAGTGATTTCGGTTTAATTTTCAATAAGATATTTACTTATATTTGTGTTTATAGGATACAAGGTGGAGTTATTGGACCACTAACCAGATGTGATGATGTATTAGTATTAAGTATTTATTTAGATATAAGATAGTTTAAGGAAAAAAAATTTTTGAATAAAAAATTTAATGTGAAATTATGTTTTATATTTAGTTAAAAAAGAAAAGTATAAAATGCATTTTATTCTTAAGACTAATTCAAAAACTAATTTTCATACAAATATATAAGCTACGAACTAAAGGCATGGCTTTAATGCAATAGAGATGTTCTCGCGCTCTTGCAATTTTAGTATATCATTCCTGCATTTCGTGCATCTCGCAATGACTTTGCAAGACAGAGTGAATATCCCTATTGTAACATATTAAATTAAATACTGGACGTAGTACTGCATACTGTAAAGAAATATATGGCGCCCTCTGCTACCAATTACTTTGTCATACATCGATATTGTTACAGAAATTTTTAAGAATAACCTTTTTAGCGCTATAAGCTTGCACTTTTGCTTGCTTTGGTGCTACAAGCAAACTATAAACTAACAAAGGTGTTACAATGTAAAAAATTGTATGATGTTGTCGAGCGAGGATGTGAGCGAGTTCGTTTTACAACATATATATATATGATCTGATTTGAACACAGAATACTTAATGTGAATTCAATTAATGTAAATAATTGAAATAATTTTAATATAATACTTACTTTACTACTATATGGAGTTAAGGATTGTTTATTCTTGGCATCGATGTAATGATTAATAATTATTGTCTCAAATTAATACGTTATAAATTAATTAACAACTACAAAAATGCTTATTGGAATTTTTAGGAATATAAAATATTCTTAAATTTTAAAGAATACATGCTTTATATATAATATTATATAAATTTGAAATTTATTCAGGTATTCACTAAGAATAAATAATTAAATGTGATTATTACATACTCAGATTACTCAGATTTAACCAAGTTGAGCTATCTTATTAGCAATAATTGGTTCAAAAAAAACAACTTAATTTTTAAATTAACTTATTTTTTTTAGAATATTTGCAAATAATTTCTTCATTCATAATTTGTTGTTATATTGGATCGCAACAAAATAGCCATTCAGTATTTGACGGCTTTGAAATACACAATAAATATACTAACCAGTACTTCTGAGAAGGCTAGTTCTTTATGATATTAAATTATTTGAAAGAAATGATGGTTTAAAGAATCGTAAATCAAATTAATTGTGCATAATTCTATATATTGTAAACGCGACTAAAGACAGCAGTCATTAAAAAACGTGGTACAAAAAGCAAAAAAAGTACAAAAATGAAAAACATATAGATACACTCGTACAAAAAGCAAAACAAAAGTGATGAACAACATAACGAACATTTGAAAATTAAAAAGAATTTAACAAGCAATAAACACACTTGCACTAAACAGTTAACACTTCGTTCAATAATGTGTGTGACTAACTAATTAAAACACATTTTTTTGCCAAAATTCGTTTTTATTCATCAACATAGTCCCCTTTTAGGGAGATACAATCATTCCAACGCTTTTGCAATCTTTCGAAACCGCCTTTGTAAAACGATTTTTCTTTGCCTTCAAAATAGGCGTTAGTTTTGGCGATTACTTCATCATTTGTGCCAAATCTCTTACCACGGAGCATCTTTTTGAGGTCTGCGAAGAGCCAGTAGTCGCTGGAGGCCAGATCTGGAGAATACGGTGGATGCGGCAGCAATTCGTAGCTCAATTCGTTCAATTTTGCCATCGTTTTCATCGACTTGTGGCATGGTGCATTGGCTTGGTGAAACAAAACTGTTTTCTTCGCCATATGAAGCCGTTTCTTTGCGATTTCGTCTTTCAAACGCTCCAATAACGCTATATAATAGTCGCTGTTGATGGTCTTCCCCTTCTGGAGATAGTCGATGAATATTATTCCATGCGCATCCCAAAACACAGACGCCATAACCTTGTCAGCCAACTGCTGCGTCTTTGGTCGCTTTGGGCGGCTTTAATCGGCTGCATGTAACTCAGCAGACTGTCGATTTGACTCTGGAGTGAAATGGTGGATCCATGTTTCATCCATCAACATGTCCAAACATGTTAAGAACAACACTTTGAGTTTATTAGCTTCCATATTAACATTTATTAGGGGACTTCTACATTCCATTACCAACAGAACTTACTTTGTTAGAACATAAAAAAAACTATTTACAAAGATATTGGTTAAAAGCGTAATGCCTTAATGTGGTTTCAAACATATAATTTGTAAAAAATATGATAGTGAGCAGTGCCGTACGTTTATAGCCCAGCAATAGATTTCTGCAGTAAGTTGAACGTTATTTGAAGTGTTTCACGCAGTGCATCTAAGGTCGATATCGATATCTCCAAAATCTTTTCTATGCTATAATTCACAAAACACTAATTTCAACATCTCAGCGTACTTGAGCGATTGTGCAGTGAATATCCTACCCTTGTAGTTTGTGGAGTACGAAAATGTTTTCCTTTCGATACTCTAGTATAATCCTTAAATTTGAAATCATTGTGTCATTGTGTCATTGTGAGATATATCAACATCAGTATGTGGTATTTGATAGTGTATTTTGTGCTAGACATTTATTTATTTTGCGTTGAATCAATTATCTTCAATTTCGGTTGCAATTCTTCCCAATAAAGATTATAATTACTTAAAAACTTCTGGTTTTTGTATTTAATAGATTTTATGGTGCTATCAGGATCTTGTTGTTTTCTGTGCTTAATGCTTCTGTAAAAGCTAACAAACCATTTACCAGAAGAATAATAAATAATTTCAATATAGCTTATAATACTAAAACCGTATATTAAGGATAATATACCGCCATACCGATCTAAAATAAAAATAAGTGTATAATATGTAGATATTATTTAATAGATATTACTAATTAATAACTTACTTAATAAAACAACCCAATCGCTAACAACAGTCGTTTCAGTTGCCTGGGCATAACGTTTCGCAAAAAATAATTTAATGACTGCTAGCGGTTGATCGTTTGTTAGTCCCTCTCTATTAAAACGAGATTAGATTATAATAGAAGTTTTTAAGTGAATTTAAATTCTATATAATGCTTACAGTATACCATGACTATAATAATCGCCAGAATTGCTTATAACATTTCGAAGTGGCAAATCATTTACGCTGATTTTAAATTTCACACCACTACAAGTGGGTAAACAAAAACCACAGTTTTCAAACTCAAATAGTTCCTTTGAGTTCTGCTGTTTATTAACATAATCAAAACTTTTCCAGCCATACCAGACACTTTTCCACCTTGTCAGACATGGAAGGTCAAGTAAATTGCAAATGCTTCCGTTTATGAGATCACTTGGCCATGGTGGATTAACACAACCGCAGTACTTGATCATACTTCGCATACGACATAACATCAGGCATTCATCCAATGAATAATATGTCCTGCAAGAATGATTTTTAAATTCATTTCATTAAATATTCATTTAAATTGAATAACTTAAATCGCAAATAACAGTTTTCAGCAATCGCCAGAATAACTGTGTAGTGAATAGCTATATTTTATTATTACAACATAAGTATGTTAATCATATTAAGAATATTTTACGACATCATTTCATATCATACGTAAACTCCTGAATAACAAGTTTATACATTAATTTTTCCAAGTTTACTAATGCCATCATAGTACATCTATCACTTCAAGTAATAAAGAGGTACACAGAGACAAGTTATTTGGGGTTATGTTATACAAACAGTCATATGATGAATGGTCACGACAATTTTACGTTATATTTGGTAATGACCAAAAAACATGTTTTACATGAAGTCATATCATAATATTGACAATCTTATTTATACTACTATGGGAAAAACTGCTTCCATTTTTTAGGCAGAGGTCCATGCCTTAGAGCTATGCGCAAGAGAATGCATACGAAGGGGCACCCGAGGTATCAAAATGTGCATCCTGTCAGACAGCCAAGCAGCTCTAAAATCTTTAGCAAAATCCTTATTCCAATCAAAGTTGGTCTGGGAATGCTTTCAACTTCTCAACACCCTAGCATCGAGGAACTATGTTACTCTTATGTGGGTACCGGGACACGAAGGGCATGAGGGCAATGAAATAGCAGACTCCCTAGCAAAGAAGGGTGCATGTACTCCTTTCATTGGTCCAGAGCATCATCTACTTGAACACTGGAGAGCCCAAACAGGCATGCGACAGTCAAAAAGATTCATTGATCCTGATCACATCAAAGTTGATGCTATCCTTGGCCTTAGCAGAAACGATATTAAAATCTACACTGAACTTCTTACAGAACACTGTAGACTTAATTAGCATATGAAGATTATAGGTGTGGTAGAAAGTGACTCCTGTTGACTCTGTCATGAGGAGAAGGAAACATCAGAACATGTTCTATGCAAGTGCCCAGCGGTTGCAAGACGTAGACTCGATTACCTTGGAAGCGGGATATTAGTCCCAAGTCAAAAAGGTAAAATTAAGCCCACAGCAGTTACAAGATTTATAAATAGTCTAAAATTGTCCTAGTTGGATCTTTAGGAGCACAATAGATCTTTTAGGTCGGGGTGCTTTAATAGCCTATTACTTAAATAAATAAATAATATTACTATTTTGACACATTTTTGGTTGACACATTTTTGTTGTTATTATTGTATTTCTTATACGGTTTATAATTCTTTTAATTTTCCGCTATAAATATTTACTTTATATATTTTGTTAGTTCCCTGAAGATGACTATCAAAGATAGTCAAATATTACAATATCACTTTAATAAAATATATTTATTTTAAATGTAAATAATAAATTATAGTTTTTAATTAAATATAAAATATATATATATATATATATATTAATTAAATGTAAATATATGTATATAATTATATACATATATAACATTGTTAAAACAATGCATTATGCCTAATATGGAAAATAATATTTTCTTATCATTTTATTAATAATAAGGTGATCATTATTTATTATTTTACGCGATTTCTTTCTAAATAAATTTATCTTCACCCAAATGTTCATGCTCAATATGAACATAAATATATAAGGCTTAGTTATTCCCTCCACTACTTGAGAAATGCAGTATTAATTAATTTAGTTCTTATTTATATTTAAATTCTTAAGTTCTAATTTATATAAAATTTAGTAACTTTACCGATTTATGATTTTTTGTCCCTCATCCTGAAAATAACATTGCCTTATTTGTGGTGAAAATTTTCGTATATTTTGGTTGGACTCTAAAAATATAGGTACTATTGGTATTTCCACAATAGAGTTATCAGTCACCATGACTTCGCCATTCGTATTTGACTGTATGAAAAAGTCATCCGTTGGAAATACATATAGCTAAAATAAAGTTAAGAAGATATTGTCTTTTAAAGTGCTACGAGTATTGACTTTAAACTGTTTGTACATTTGTTCAAAGTTATATATAGATATGGTATATGATGTGAAAATAATATAACTACCTGAAATCCACTATTTGATAATTCAGTGTAAGTGTATTCATTTCGTTTGTTTTGTAATACAAATTGCACGCTATTTAGTACGGAATTAGATTCAAATTTTATAGTTCTTTCATTCTTCGAGACATTAACTTCGCGCGTTCTAGAAATAAAACTATTCATTGTTATATATTCTTATATTATTTATGTATATTGCATATTTGAGACTTACGCATAACCATCTCTGCGATAATTAAACATACAACAAATACTTGACGGTGTTATGCGTTTAAAAAAAAATCCATTTGGTGAAACTGGAGTACCAAAAAGTAATCCTCTAATCACTGTTTCCTTACAGTCTGGTGCTAATTCGCGTAATATGTTTTCAGACTGATAATTTGTGGTGTTGTACATAATGGTGAGTATATCATGCAATCTTTGCAAACGCAGATCATCAAATTGAAAATTATCATAGGGATGTGCAAAAAATCCAGTTAACAACATGACATGCTCAGCCATCTCGTTCTTGTCCTTCGCCAGCCAACCCGGTTTATAGCTTTGTTGTATAGAAAATCTAAAAGAGTTGGGTAGATATATATAATAATACGAGGAAGGGCCCTATGGAAATACAACAACTTCAAACTGCTATAACATAACATATTAACTGATGAAAGCACTTATTCATATCTTGCTTAATAACAGCTCATTTAAAAGTGTCTTTTCCATGGTGTAATAAAGTGCTTAATATTGTGATAGCGTTATATTGAATAGAACGAAAACCCATTAACATCGGCAAAGTCTTAGAAAGTTATAAAAAGTCAAAATTTCTCTGATGTACTAACAAAAATTGGTATTAGTAGTTTGAACAATTCCGAGCAGTTCATCATCTTCTTTGATGAGTAAGATTCAAATACTACTATTTTTGATGGTTTGGGCTGGCGTCTGAGCCTCTATTGGTATGTTTTAACCGTGGCATTAACATTAAAGCTTTTACCAAAGTAAATATTTTAGTGACCATCCACAATATTGTGTATGGTCACAAGGTACTGTCAACACAAATGAATATCAGAATTTTGATGTGCTTAAAAAACTGCTGTGGCATAAATGGATGAATATTCTGCAGATTAACTTAGTGCACCAAGGGACTTATTTGTTGACAGACTCAGTGTTATAGCATATGCTAAAAAAAAACATCGCAAAAGTTGAATGAATTTAATATATAAAACTTTTTCTACAAATTTTTTTTCTTTCCGCTCAATCAAATTCAATGTCCAAGACAAAATTAAACCAAGTGGCATGGTAGAGCTTGGTACATTAAAACCGACCTGGTTAATAGAACTAATCCACTTAATCACAGTAATGGTATTATAACAACAGTTTAGTTTGCAGTAGTAGACTCTCATGATAACGAAAACCTATCAACGATTACAATCGATTGACTTCAACAACAATCACAACAATTTCGGCTTACAATTTGAAAACGTTCCAGTGCTCCACATATGCGTAGTCACACTATCCAATTAAAGTAAAATGTATATACCAAACACTATATTGAATCCAAGTCCAACATCATATTTGTACTTTAATCCTTATTCTATAATAACATTTGCCATGTCAGATAATTGTACCAAATTAACAAAATGTGATGAAACTATGGCATAACTTCTAGGGATATTTTAGAGCATAACATGCACTGCCAATCAAGTGGTCTATTATGCCAACTTAGTCATCTTAACAGATTCTTTAACTTTTACTGATGGTAAGCATTTTATGTGGTGTTGTCTTGTTCAACGTGTTTTATGAGGCTTTGAGTTTGTTCCTATGATAGATAAGTCTGCAGCTGCTCAGTTGTGAATAATCACAGAGAATGTTTTTAGACCTTTCAACATATGGTGACCTTTGATGTGGTGTCTAAAATTGCTGTATCTTTTCAATAACAAATACTGTACTATCAAGTATATACTAGAATATTAATAAAAACTAACAAGTATGATTATATATATCAGTTGCGAGTATTATAGTTATATAATTTTTAATTTTAAATAACGTACAGTTCCTCTGCGTATTCGTATAGTTTACTTCTATTTATTTTGTTAGCACTGCATATTGCAATACCGGGGAATGGCGTATTTGCTACATGCGTCCGCTTCACCGACATATGTATCTCCGTTGGCTGTTGCATATAGTCAAGTGTTAAATTAACAATAATATAATGAGTCCAAATAATAATGAATATCATAAACAATAACCACAAAACTCTGAAATTATTGTAAATTGAATTTCCAAAACATTTGTGAGCGAAACGTTGTATTTACCTCGCAAAACGTATTGGGGTTTTTAGCATAAAAACTTTAAGACCATGTATAGCACTTTTCATAAGAAACTCATGCAGCAGTTGTTGATAAATCCGTTTAATGTGTTTTACACCCATTTCAATGGACTACTGAATATGCACTCGAATTTTTATTAAATGGATAACAATGGACTATTGATTATTGGTTATTCGATAGGCAAGATTGATGCCATAATTACCTGATTTCTAATGTGCACGAGTATTCATAATTAATAACTAAAACCAATGAATTATGACATGCAAGTGACAAGCTTAAATGACTAATCAGTCATATATTTGCATCATCTATTGATTTAAATAAGTGGTTGTCAGAATTGAAATCTATCATTAAAATTTTTAATATCATAGTTTTTAACGGCAGCAATCTATGTATTCCGTAAGCTTATAGATTATAATCTATTAAGTACATAACTTCCTGTTTTGAACTTTTTTTTTTAAAAAATAAATTTTTGTGTCTAAGAAATGATAAATTTTATTTCAATCGAAATATCTTCTTTGGCAGTAATATACAAATATATTGTTTATGTTTTGAAGCGATTCATTGATTCAATGCACTTTTTGATTTTTCGTGATATCTAAAGTATTGGTATTAAAGAGCGCTTTGTATTGATAGCAATAAGTAGCAATCTGATGAAACAGAATTTGGTGAACTGGGGACATTCAGATGAATTTGCCATTTAAATGCTACGTAGTAGCAAAACTTGACCTTAATATAGCCTCCAGTGACACACCCACCTACTGTCCCTCAGATCGGAAAAAACCCCATACGTCATTGATTTTACGGTTACAAAGACTTTGAAAATATATCAAATTGCTATTGAGTCGTCCTTAGAACACTCCTCCGATCATATGCCGACTTTTATTCTAATTGAAAATAAACTAATAGTCGAATCAAAATCCAAAAAAAAGCTCACAAAGTTTATATTTATGTATATATGTATATGTAAATATATGTCTACATTCTTCTATACATGCAATCAAAACCTGTATTTTATATATAATCAAAATATCGAAAAATTTAAAGGATTTACGGACCAGCAACCAGCAACCAGCAACAGTCGTTGTTGTTTGCACTCAGAAAAATATCCTCTAACCACGTACTAGTTAAATTGACCTGTTTATTTTGTTAGAGAAATTTTATCTCATTTGGTAAAGAAGACATGAAAACCAATATATTTTGAGATTTTTCTGAGGATTTGACAGATGTTGATTGGCATTAATATAAAAAGTGTTGATTTAGAATTCCAACACACAGTTTTAACAACTTTTCGAATACTCTACCGTATAATAATCGGTATATATCATAGAAATTATGTTCCCAAGGAAACTACCATCTGATTCCTATGAGCAATGAAGTCTACATACATTAATAAATTTTTAATTAAGTCAAATTAAATTAAATTATTAGTTAAAAATATATAGTATATAGAACACAACTTATCTGAAAGAAAACTTTTTACTTTACAAAAGAGGATGCAATTTAACTGATTCAGATGTTTTCAATTGACATCTTATATGTGCCATCCCAAAAAACCAGCAGTAATATTAAGAGTAAAACCAGCATTACCAGCATGTTTTCATATATTTTCTTTATGAATTATGTGGTGAATAGATCTATACTAAATTTTTGAACATTCTACAAATACCTTAAATCGATATTTATCTTAATCAAATTCTTCTAACATAAATATGAATAGTACTGTTAGGGATCATGTACCTTCTTTCACATTTTGAATTGTTCATATTTTATTTCATAACTAAAACATATCTTTCAGACATAAACCAAAATTTCACATAAAATTTTTTATTCAAATTTTTTTCATCCTAAAACTATCTTATATCTAAATAAATACTTAATACTAATACATCATCACATCTGGTTAGTGGTCCAATAACTCCACCTTGTATCCTATAAACACAAATATAAGATATTTAATTGAAAATTAAACCGAAATCACTTACGCACATGGGATACCTGGCTTGGAAAACAGATGATACTCTTCCGATTCTTCAACCTAAATTATAAAATCAATTTATTAGTTAACGATTAAAATTAAAAATTAAAAGTTTACTTACGATTTAAAGAACGCGAACCATTTCAGAACAGTTTCCAGTGTACCTCCATGGGACCAGTAATAGGTTTACGTTTTCAGTTGAACAATATAGTACTTTTAGTATCAGGTGGTGTACCAAAATGGAATTTTGGACATTTCGACAAGTTCATTGGTATATCTAATCAATTTTTGTCACGTCTGGTAGGTGAGAATGAGCAAATAATTTTTGCTAAATTGTTAGACAAAAAGAATATATTATGAAGTTAGAGACTCTGATTTTATTTAATAAACTGTTCTTTATTGAATATACTATACCTCTTTCCTTAATATCTCTAAGTATTTGGATCAAATGATGGACATCTAATAGAGAAGAAACGCATTTATGATATATTTTAAATTCTATAATATCTCTATATATATATATTGATTATGGTTTTTTAAAAAAGTTCATCCTTTAGAAGAACAATCTTATTTCCTCTAAGCTACGACTATATATATATTAATGCTATTTGGCTCTTAAGATACCGGATTTTAAAGTTGTAAATTTATCGCTATTGCTAATTTCCGTGTCCACTATTGTTTGTATGTTAATTTTTAACTTTGCCTCGATGAGCAACTATATAAGTTACTATATGTTATGTTGACATATAGATCAGAAGAAAAAAATACTCAGAATGGTAGAGTTTATAAAAATCTGTTATACATTTGAACGCTTCAAAAATCGTTAACGTCCAACAGAGTCTTGTACAATAATTAGATTGCAGATGGACAAAAAATTAATCGTAGGAATGAAATGAATTAATCTTACCTTAATGTCTTAACGTTATATAGTATACAACTTTTTCAATCAAATGAGAGCACCAAATTAGACAAATAATATGCGTATCTAGCTGCGTGAAAAAGATAAGTCCGTGAAGAAGTGAACCGCCTAACATAAAACAATTTGAAGAGAAATGTAAATATTCATCATGGAATAATAGAATTTCATTATTTATAATTATTGAAATTATTATTGGTAACTTACCGACTTACTCATACAATGCTGATGTATAAATTTTTATAATCTTTTGGTCTCCTCCTTCTTGATTTACTGAAAGAAAAACCAGATCAATTGACGTTCATAGAATGAGAATGAGAATTCGGACTTACCATAACTTTAGAGCTGTTATGCAAGCAATTGAATTTTGACATTCATTTTCATCAAAATGAGTGAAAATTCGTAATGAACATTTTGAATAATTTGCATGTATATTTTAAATTTTGATTAAATTAAACTAACTTCCTAACCTACATGTCTACCTACTTAACCTAAACTCTTAACCTAATCAATTTTGTATACAATGTCTAAGCCAAAAAAATTTATGAAAAACTAAAAAATCTATTTGGGATATCAAAATTATTTAAATTTCATGGCCAGATTAGTTAAATTTTGATTATAATATTTAAAAGCTTTATATTTTGACATTTAGATTTAGAGAAAAAATATTTTTTTAAAAAAATAAAAATATATGGTTTTCTTTGTGAGCAGCGGTTTTGATTAGATTGACAGAGTACCCATACCTGATTTCTAACTACTTTCTATGTTCTCCATGATCTATTCAACTTTATAGAACATATTCACCATTATTAGTGAAGGCCTACACTGAATTCTGTATATTAAGGGAAATATGTTAAAACTGTTGTTTGTACACCAAGTTTCTTAAAAACTTTGCGGGGCACCAACTATTTAATAACAGCAGAACTACAACTTCAAACTCAATCTTAATACATCATCTATTACATATTTATATATCATAAGTTAACGTTAGTAAAATATTGTGTCTTAAAGCATCCGGAATTAATCATGAACAACGATGAACACTAGAGATACTTGAATAGAATGTGTTCTCCCATTACGAACATAGATGACAGTGGTCATTTCGTGTTCTTGCGCCATTTGGAGAACGGTTTGCTTTTAATAGTTACTTGAATGGGTTATAAAATAGTATCAACTGAAACTGCATAGGGTATATGTAGACTTGCGACTGTGGACTAAACATTTCTGAAACGCAAGAACATACAAGATAAGACTTGGACATATAAAGATGATAAAAGAAATCATCAGGAGAGGTTTAAGGTTTTATATTTGAGTACTATAAATAGTTTGACATAATAAAATGATACAAATTTAAATACTAGCGAAAAATATTTATTTTGAAATGAAAATAATTTAATAGTGAAATTTAACTTAAAAAATAATTTTAAATGATTTTTGTGTATGACGAACCAGTAATAATTTTTTAGACCAACAAATTTTGATTCTTCAAATATTTGGACATACCAAACTCCTGAGCTCCTTACTGTAGATGTGAGTTGCTCCTTATCTTTTTTATATACTTACATATTGATGGATGAGAAACCTCAATTTAGGACGCCACCAGACTGCTCCAAAGGACCTAGGGGTGTCTTGTCGATCACAAAGCTGACCGATCTGACGGACCTTTGATTTCTATTAGTTTAGTAATCTTTCATGAAGCAATCCCAATATCTTAGTTTGCCAAACGAATAAACTCCAGAAAGTGTAGATGGTCGAATAGTTTGGCTATGATCTAGTAACGCTCTCTTGTTCGGCAAGGAGTCTGCTTGTCAGCAACACGTTAAATTTAGCACCTGACCTTACCTCAACAATTCTGGATAAGGCATTGTGGGATCTATATGTTTACCTTGAAAAATACCTTTAAATGTATTGTAAGTATAATGGATTGATAATAATTTTATTTTTCAAGCAAGCTTCGATTTTTGAAATATTTGGATATACCAAATCAAGTCAAATTTTTTTACAATATTAATTATTTAGTTTTAAGTTCGTTTCGGAAATTTCCTTATCTAAATTTTTACTGTGTTGTATTTTCCACTGTAAGTAACTTTTCATAGATTTTCATTAGATTGTAAATAAAAATAAAATAATGTTTTTTATTTAATTTATAGACTTTAAGTGAAATCGGTCACAAAAAATATAAATGTAAGTTTTTAAAATACTTTGATTTGTAAAAAATTTTATTTTTATTATTACTACTTTAAACTTAGTATTCGTATCTTACTCTAACTCTAAAGTTTAGTCAAGTTCAGATTCGACCAATCTATTCTAAAGCTGTACGTAGTATCGTATATAAATCAAATTATCAATTCAAATTTGAGAAATTAATCTTAGTTGCGGTGGGTTTATTGGCTCATAGGGAGAGCAATACAAACTCGGAAATAATAGGTTTTCACAACCCTTGTAAATTCCAGCGTAAGCCAATAAGTCCACTAATATTTTTGTCATCCAGAATTTTTTTTAAATGTTTTCGATGTTTATTTGTTACTAAGTATTGAGCGTCCTTCCTGTTCGTGTTGCTTCATGCTCATTGCTTTAGTACTCAGAATGACGTGTTTGTTAAGAATTAAAAAATCGCATTGTCCATAGAGGCATTAATCTTTAACTATAGGTGATTCGATGTTACAAAAGGCTACAATTAATATATTCAAATCAGATATAATTGATGACTTTTATATGTCACCAAGTTACTTTCCAAACCTTTTGTCTGCGTTTATATAAATTCGTGCACTCAGAAATCTTTTAATGAATATGTTTTTCTACAATGGTAGAAGGTTTGGTAGTTGGTCTATGCATGCAGAATCTCATCTTATTGTATTGTAAATTTAAAATAATAATTATACTTCGCAATCTTTCGGATCAAGTGTGCTATCCCTAGCGAAAGACTCCTGACTAACACTGAATATATATTTTTATTTTTCAATTAACGTATATAACAGCAGCATATTTTTTTTTTAACTAGTGACTGTTCCGATATCCAATTAAGTCTTTAGATTGTATTAAGCTTTTGACATTAGTCTAAGGGATCGCATACATAGTCGAAATATTGGGTGTTTCCCAATATTTCGCCTTCACAAACTTGTTTGCTCCTTCGTCACAAATGCAATCCTTGTTTCAATTTATTTAGATAACTGTTACCTTGTTTTTATTCCCTTATTCAGATATGATAATCTTTACAACTTTATGTCAATCCTTCGTTATTAGTAGCTATTTCACCTATTTTCCCCATTAAGGTATTTACATTTCCATAAATGATGTGTTATTTCCAGTTGATAAATATATGTGGTACAGCACATTAAGAAACCATGTCATAATCTTTATATATTAGATGTCAAATATATAAAAATTTATAATTGCTATTTGCAGGAGTTTTCCTTCCCATCCAACAAATATTATTCAAAACTATTAAATATTATCAACAACAAAAAAAAAGTGTAAGTTATTTAAAATATAAGCAACGTTTTTATACAATGTAAGACCCTATTTTATTATTTCTGTAGAGCTGCTAAGATAAACATTTCAGTTCGGTGGATAATTTAAGAAAATCGAAGAGTGGCAAAACAAAGCTCGACTAAGGTAAGTTCTAACAATTGTTTTGAAAGAAATTTTTAAGAGAAGTAGTAAAATAACATAAAATAATAAAATGAGATTTTTCTGAGAATTTGACAGATGTTGATTGGCATTAATATAGAAAATGTTGATTTAGAATTCCAACACACAGTTTTAACAACTTTTCGAATACTCTACCGATGTAATAATCGGTATATATCATAGAAATTATGTTCCCAAGGAAACTACCATCTGATTCCTATCAGCAATGAAGTCTGCATACATTAATAAATTTTTAATTAAGTCAAATAAAATTAAATTATTAGTTAAAAATATATAGTATATAGAACACAACTTATCTGAAAAACAATCTTTAAAAATGAGATTCGTCCCAGTCATTTTTTTTATTTCTGATCCATTGATCCATTGAAGTTTAGTATATGTTGTGTTATTTATATATGCAATCATTATATGTTACTGATATCTTATCTTTGAAGAGAGGAGGAAAAATGTTGAGAAAATTTCAGATCCAATTATTTAAATTTTTGTCACATAGCCATTTTGAATATCACGAAATATGCATCACCAATTGTCTTTAAAAGACCTAATGGTATTATTTTCATACGGCAAGTGTACGGAATCGAACGCTATCATATATAAACCGCGAAACCGTGTGTTAATATAAATTATTTTGATATTTTATTTATTTGTTAATGTTTTTAATATTTTCAGGCATTTCTTTCCTCTACTTCATCCGAGACCATTTACAAAATTTAGAGATGTCGATGAATTTGAAAATAGGACTTAATGTGCAGGAACCAATGTCTCTTAATAAATATAAACCTATGGAAAAGTTAAATTTAGATTCAAAAGAAGAATTGTACCTTTTTGTAAAAAATATGACAACATATAACTAATTAAGAAGAACGAATTAATTAGAACGAATTAATTAGAAGGAAAAAAGCAATACTCAGTTTGATGTCTGCGATATGATCAGCAAGAAAGAAAAAAGTAATCCTATTAGAGCACTAAAGGATTGTAAATCTCATTTATATGAGTTCAAAACTCAATACAGAAATTGCGGATCAGGAAAAGACTTCTTTAGCTGTATTAAAAAACGATGCAAGATATCTTACGTATAAGACTTTTATTATACGATATCTGGAGACATTGGAACAAGCGCTTCCTAAAGTCGTAGAAAAATATCCTGGACTTATTCAGTACATTAAAGCCCAAGACGAGTTTCTTAAATTATTCTGCGAACAAGTGCAAATATTTTGAAATGTAAGTTAAATGTCAAGTTTCAAATTTCGTAGTTAAATAATGGTTGTGGTAAGCTTTCATTTTAATTTTAGAAAAACAACTTAAAAAAATATATATCATCGAACTGAATCTTTATAAACACTATTTAATAAGGTGGGATAATTTTTTTTGTTTAAGTTTTATGCACATACTTGGGTTTGTTTATAGGTAAGTGTAGATGCCATTCCATTCAACATCTATTCAAAATGAGAACACTCTTACATAGTTAGAATGTTATCTTTCTATTTGACAAAACTAGTTTGTACTTGGAGAAATAAATTAAATACGAATAAGAACATGATTAGAGTATAGAAAGATTTATCAGAATAGTTCTTTCTCTTCGAGGAAGTCGTCTTTCTTTCTTGGAAATCTTCTTTAGTGACGGCGTGATTTTTACATATCAATTTAAAAGCAAGTAAGACATGCAGGCATCCGTCTTTGATTTCCCGCAGGGAATGGTTAGGCATTGTAGAATTTGATACAGATCTGGAGATCAAACCACGGCATTCCTCCTAAAGAAATGTATTGCTTCAGTTCATTTAGAAACTTAATGTATAACTGAAGAAAATTTTTGTTAAGAAAATTCCTTTTTCATCACTTTTTTTTAGTTACACTTATATTGTAATTAATTCGGAGTACAAGAACATTTCTCTATATAAGGACATATAATATCAAATAAATATACACTGATTATGGTGAAATCAATGAAAAAAACTTTAAATCAATATTTAAAAAAACTTTAAAAACAATTCCTTCAATATTCAAAAGCATCAAATGTGGGACGAATAACAAGTAAGTAAATCCATCTTTATTACTTGTTGATTATTATCTAATCTGGTTAAATATTATGTGAGTGATTGATTGTGTTGTGTTGTACGATTTGTGTGAAAATGGTTTTAGGTTGCTCTCTGCGGGAACCTGATCTCACGTTATAGTTTTAGACACATGGATCAGACACTATGACCCATCACCATTTCAATATTTCACTATGGTAGATGAATACAGCATAAATTAATTATATGATAGTACTTGTACAAATCTTCACTACCATATATATCTAGATGTAAATCCTTTTCCACAGATATGAGAATTTTTCTTAAATATGAGGTATGTTTTAGATGTTGAAGTAATTTGGAATTTTATGAGAATGAAATTTTAATATGGCTGTTATGCGTTTAGTATGTAGACTGCCTTTATGAAAGAGCAATTAGCAACTAAATGGGCACGTTTCTCCTTCCAAATCTTATTAAAACGATCATATAAAGCTGCAAAGTAATCGCTATTGTTTATTTCCTTCAATGAAAGGTGATGATCATAAGATACATTTTACCGCATATATTTAGAATATTTCGGTACGGGTTTACCCAGTGAAGGGGTACGTCTTGATCACAAATTCGTCTGGGTTGTGATACGATGTTATATTTCATTGGATATGGCTTGATAAAAACTTACCTGAGTAACTATTGTCTATGATATTTAATAATATTGTCCTTTACCGAAGAGATCTCTTCACTGTAACTTCTTTTTTTTGTTTGTCATGAATTCAAAGTAGCAAAAATATATTTTAAGAGACAAAATATCTTGTCTAATAGTTGTATTCAATTTTTATTATTTTTATTTTAGAAATTTTTGAAATGGAATGGAATCGCTTAACAAAGAAAAAAAATATTTAAAATATAACAAAATATCATTAAATAAAAAATTTATAAATGGATTAGATTCTATACTGATACTGATTGGATTTAATCAAACGGCACAATCATATACATTTTTTTTGGTTACATAAACGTTTTGAAACTAATAAGAACTAAATGTAGTCTTTTCGGTGAACCCGATCCCGAAACCGTATTGCTTAATAAGGAATAAGGAATAAGGAATACAACAATAATGTTCACTAGTTGAAGACTAAAAACTCTAAATCAAAGCTTATAAAGCAACCGCAACAATTCACGAAAAAATCAGATAAGGATCGAATAAAAAGTGAGTAAATCAATCTACATTTTCGCTGAACTAAAAAAATGTATAATTAATTATTTTATTGGTTACTTATATTGTATGTGTATTGTTGCCTGGCTTCTGAAAAAGTGATTACAGACCTCCTGTTATAACGCGATATCTTCATTTTCGCGGATTTAAGTAACCAGTGTTCCATGATTAGACTATATTTAATGATGACATCTTGAAAAATTTAAATTTTAATTCTTCCCACTGAATTAAAGCTGTACCACATTGGCTAAATGAACTCTGTGTGTGAATATGTTCTTTCTTGATTCCATCGTTCACCTACATTAATAAGAAATATTTATTTCTGTTTATGACTTCTAAGATTGCAGATTGCTAAATCATCACCAACCTATTCTAGTTTAAACGATTAAAGATGAAGTCAATTCTCACAGTTAAATATTAATCAGTATTTGATTCGTTCGTCTGAAGTTAGTCTGTAGTTAATACAATTTTCAATCTGTAGCATTAGTAATTAAGAGCTCGTAATCAATCGCTCATTTTTACTTTTTCATAAGTTTGAAACCTTTGATGTAAAATAACACCCCTGAGTCATTACACGCGCAATAGACCAAAATATAAGGTGTTGTATATAAAAGGTATTCTCATATCTATATAGTCAATTTCACGTCCAATTAAATTGTTAATCATGAGGTTGTAGTGATCAGAATTGAAGTTTGTCTGATCAACAACACTGCCAGATCAAACACCATACAGCGCCACACTGTGACTTTTTGTCGATGGATTTAAATCTAAATACTCCATATCCAAATTTAAGTTTGTCAAGTGAAGAAAATTCGATGCGGATTGTTTTTTCCATTTGTAATACAAGTTTATTCAGTTTTGACATAATAAGCGGTTATTAAAAGATCTATATAATGAAACATGCAATGCAGTTATAAGTTGGATATGAGTTCTGTTTGACAAATAACACTGACACAGTACTATAAAATGAAGAGTATACAGTAGATAATCCTTTGTGTGTCCAAATGATTCTTTATTCTTTTAAGGTCATCCAAAAAATTTGATTTGTTTAACTGTTTTATATGAATCTCTTTATTGTCTAATCGGTGCTCTCCTGTTCCAAATTAGTAACTACTAAACAAATTTTTCAGATTTAAAAACAGAAAATAGTAATTAAACGCTAACTTCGAGTTAAATGATGGATATTAAAGCAATTTGAAGTAAAATTCATGAAGTTTAACAATAGAAGCTACGTACATTTGCACGGCAAGGCATCAACTTGATGGAAGAACATACCTGACAAATTTAGAATATTTTAAACTTTTTTTTTGAATGGATGCCTTAGTTTTAAAAATTTACTTTATTTAAACCAATACCATTGGAGAATGGAATTGGTATATACCAACATTAATAATATTTAGTGTTTGTTTTAATAATGTCATTATAAATATTATCTTTCATTGTTTGTATATTATATTGTCGAATACTTACATCCAAATTGTACTTGTACCGGAACTAAGGGCAATATATTTATGTTGAAGTTAATGTGAAGAAACTCTAATATATATCAAAGTATTTATTGAAATTTTCAATATTCCGAAAAACTCTTTATGAATTTGAATGTCCCACAAAAGTGCCTTACAAATGTTTGAAAGTACGGTTAGTACCAAACTATTTGAAGACATACCATATTTATATAATCAAATAATATTCAAATATATATGGACATGTATTTTCGATTTTTTCTTTTTATTTATGTTAAAATGATATTTAGATAACGACGCCTAAAAATGTATTGAACATCCATGCTTTACCGTTGGAGGAATGTACGAGTGCATTTATTATAACGAGAAAGCCAGTCTTGTTGATAACAATGGGTCAATGGATCATTGTCGAGTTTCTCCAAATATCTTATAAAGGACATAATCGCTTTTAACATTGATTGCAGTTTCGCGGACTTCATCGTCGAGGCTATCACCTGCCAATTACTGAGGTTGGGACTTCTGGAAATGCAAAAGCACATACGAAATAAAAATGTGTTTAATATCAAAAATAATTAAACCGAAAGATGTCAGGGTGTATACGTGAGTATAGGACTTTAATATATATTAAATAGAATTTATTATCATTTAACATTTTTAATAATATTATTAGAAAAGAATTTAATATAATAATTTTAAACAATTTTTGAGAACACAATTCGTAAATTGCATATTTTTCGATTTGTTTGTAGTTATCTATTCTATATTATTAATTTTAAAATATGTATTTCATATTCATTTGACAACTTTTCTAATAATATAACAGCTTCATTGCTTCCCGATCCAACTGATTGGCTCTATTTGCAGGTTTAACTGGAGCTGCGATCTATTTAGTGTAGTTATTTTTGAACTTAGCTTACTCGATTGTCGTTTTTGACTACAGTAGACAAACCATTTGCCTGAAAGGTAATATATAATCTCAATATAACTTATTATGCTGAAGCCATACATTAAAGACATTATGCCACCAAAACGATCTGTAAAGAGAATACTATTTAAATTTATTTTAAAGAAATAGTTTTATTAATGTTCAAAACACAAACATGTGTATATATATCTCAATCCATGACCTATTGTCATAAATAATTCAAATTGGTGCATGAAAAGAAACACATTATGAGAATATGGACAGAGATCAATTTTCAATACTCACCCAGATACATGGTGTTAAAGAAAAATCTACTTGAAAAGGAATAACTCTTCATAAAATGTTTCATCTGTATTACTAATTAAAAGAGTTTGGAACTAATGCTGATTTAAATACGATTTTTTTTAAGTTTTGGCGAAATTTTGGAATATCTCATAAAGCTCAAAATTACACAGATTTTTTTAAATTGACCTCTGAAATGTCAAACCACTTTTTTCGACGAAAATACCATGACAGTGCTCCAGTTTATAAGGTGTATAAGCACCTTATAAATGTGTATTGGTTCATTTTTATAGAAAATATAGACGACAGTTTTTGACTAAATGTTTAATGAAGTAGACTTTTCTATGGCACCCTATATTCCATAAAGTATTATTGATAGCATATTTATATATACGACGAAAGTTAATTGATATGTGCTTATGATACTGAGATTGTTTACATATCAAGTATAAGTTGATCAATTTACTCACTTAATAGGACAACCCAGCTGCTAACAACATTCGTTTCAGTAGCCTGAGCAAAGCGTTTTGCAAAAAACAATTTAATCACGGCTAGAGGTTGATCATTGTTTAAGTCCTTGCTGCAAATATTTATGATAATGGAATTTAAAATTTGATTAAATCTTATGCACATAATAGCACTTACAGTAGACCATGACTGTAGCTTGTTCCGTAACGCGACACAACTCTTCGTAATGGTAGATCGTTGACAGATACATCGAAGTTAACACCTTTGCATGTGGGCAAACAGTGAGCACAACTGTTCGTTGTAGACTTAGATTGACTACTCTGGTTATCCACATAATCAAAATAGTTAAAATTATACCACAGCTTTTTCCACTTGGTTAAACAAGGTACATCCAAAAGGTTACATACGCTCGCATTAATAATGTACGTTGGCCAAGGTGCATTTACACATCCACAGTAGTCTACCATGCTTTTCATACGGCAAATTAATAAGCATTCATCCAGTGAGTAATATGACCTGAAACGTCATAAATATACGTAGATACTATCGGAACGATATAAATGATAAGATTGCTTTTTAAATAGATTGTAATTTGTACTGAATTTCGTGGTGGGTTTGTTACAATGTATTCTCTCTGACCTTACCTCATCCGATTTAATCGATCCCCTTTAGCAACATGACTCTCATTTAATTAACTTTTATTAATAATTTGTAGTGACCGAAAAGCTTCCGGAAATTTTAAATAAAACGCAAAATTCTTAATCTTCATCAATATTTATTTTATCTCCTTCAAAATATGCTCCATTAGAAGCCGATACACAAATGCCAACGTTTCTTCCAATCATCAAAACATTTTTTATAGGCGCTTTCCGGTATGGCTTTGAGTTCCCTCTGCGAATTCTGTTTTACGTCTTCTATGGATTCAAAACGCGTTCCTCTGAGTGGTAATTTGAGGTTGGGAAACAGGAAAAAGTCACACGGTGCAAGATCAGGTGAATACGGTGGCTGTTCGATGGTATTTATTGAATGTTTGGCCTTAAAATCGTTGATAATGTTGAACAAATTGAGGTGAATCGGAACAAGCCGGGCGTTGACACGTCGCATACACAAATTGTCCACCAAAATCAAACGAGCCATCTCACGACCGATGCCTAGCTCTCGTGCTATCTCTCTAACACTCACATGAGGATTTTTGAACACGATTTCCTTTGCCTTTTCAATGTTTTCGTCGGTGGTAGAGGTCGAAGGTCGTCCAGAACGCGGCATGTCTTCGACGGTCGTACGACAGTCCTGAAAGGCTTTGTACCACTCATAAACTTGAGTTTTCGATAAAACTGATTCCCCATAAGCCTTTTGTAGCATTCGCAACGATTCTGCACACGAAATTTCGTTCGAAAAACAAAATTTGATGCAAACTCTTTGTTCAATATTTTTTTCCATTGTTTTTTTCGCAACGCACTACTGAGGTGAACTGGTTTCAACAGCTGCCGTAAACGAACTGTCCGACACGATCAGCGCTCATTTTTGGATCAGAATAAGGACAGTGCTGCCAAACTACATAAACTTAAAATATCGAAAAATATACAGCGCGCGAATTTTAAATGAGAACCTCCGAAAACTTTTCGGTCACAATGTATATCTATATTTTACATAGTCTTGGTTTTTCATCGGAAGTTAGTTATTCATCTAAATGATTCTGCCATTCAAGCAGCAGGGTTGGATATTTGCTCCGTAGTTTACTCTTTAGTATTCGTAGTCTACTTTTTCTTTCTGTGAAATTTCTGTCTACACTACCCAGCTAGTACATATCAAGTCACATACATTACAATATCCACCTTAAATCACAAAGAAACAAACCAATAAATTGACCTAAATGTATTTTTCCCGTCAGATAGGTCATATAGGGAGACCTTAGATAAATTCTGTAGTAAGCTTTTAGGTCAGACAAAAATTGAAAACTTGTTAATCTTCTGCTCTATTACCACATTTACCATAGATTCTTATTTTCTTAAATGTCAATCTTAACTCCAATATTTAAAACATTTAACTTCTTAAATATATATATACGGACTTCTGAAACTATGTATTAAATAACATTTTATATTATTTTTTAGAATTAAAATGAATTCCTACTGATACATAAGGACCAATACAAAAGTTTTTTAAAAAAAAAAAATACTTGGGGGTCCATTTTGTTTTACATAAATGGACTTCGGACATCCGAAGTATGGATCAAACAGTTTCAATGAATGAGAGTGATAAAAACGAATCAATGTTTATAGAGGCAATCATGTTAATTACTGTAATAGGCGATGCAATAAACAGATTAAGCTAATAGAGCTTTGAAATCAGACTTAGATACTGATGCCTTATGACTTAAGGAATGTGATCATCAGACTCAAGGCGGTTCAATTCAAACACGAAACAATGTTTAAGTATCATCCTTTACGAAATGTTTTCTATTCAATTACTATTAAAACACCACTAACTTTTCCTAAACAAGATGGAATCGTTGGGATTGTCAATCCATTCTGATCGAAAAATTTAAAGTGAATCTGACATTAATGAACAAATCAAGCAAATCTAATGTCAAAGAAAATGCCAAAGAAAATGTAATCCAATATTTGGTAAAGCAGTTTGAAAATTTAAATCAAAATTCCAAATTAGTACAAAGTTAATAAATAATAGAAACTACAAAAACTGTGATGTTACTTGTACCCCATCATTAGCATTATCATTATTTAATCATTATCTTATTTGCTTATTGCTTATTTTTATATCGTATGTATCGTATATCGTATATTTTACTGGACTTCGGAGAGCACCCTTTGATGCATCCATTTAACATATATCTCTTAAGACTTGTGAAGATATATGAGTGCAATTCATTTCCGATATAAAAAGACAATACCATTTTACTGTGAATTAGTGCTAAAGAACTGCATTTTTTTATTTATTTAGGAACACATATTACACGTTAGCAGTTTTTAAGTCAATTCTTTATAGAAATCCATATTTTTTATTTTTTTTAATGTATGAACTAGCTTTTCAATAAAAAGAGTATTTAATTTGAATTGTCTTCGTACGATTTTTTTTGCAATTTTGACAACTATTAATTAATTTGGTTTAATCTTCTTTATAGAGTCTGTAAAAGTATGTACTACAAAAATGACTATTTCATCAGAAAATAATAGTGAGACTTACAGTGGATACAGATCGATTGTTTATAGTAAATATACAATAAAATAGGATTCATAATACTATACTATATTGAGGTACTCCCGTTAAGCTTTCATGATATTTGGATTATTAATCTCAATGTTTGTTTAGGAGTTTTTGAGATAAAACTTGATATGCCAAAAGCAGTGATGTTCTTGCGAAAGTCAAGGAACGATGGAATCCAATGTTTGTTTGTTTAAATGCGCAGATTGGATATATTTAACAAATTTCTGCATAAACTAGTTTTCTGTTTTCTGTTATTGGCAAGAATCTTTTAATAATTGTTTTTGAATTAACTTCAAATTTCTTTTTATTTTTTCCATTATTCCGTTGACGTAATGGTTTAACTGAGTGCCAAAGAGCTTGTTCACGTATGCAATATTTGGTGTTAAGATGCTATGTCATACAGAGGGTCATATAATAAAAAATACCGTTTAAGCGAACGTTTAAGCGAAAATATCCACCAAAATCGGAAAGCATAAAGAAGAAGCTGTCAATTTTGCACGGCGATAATATACCTTTGTAGAGAACTGCAGTTATAATCGAATATGATGCTTAAAACTCAAGAAATACAGTCGATAAAAAACAGTACTTATCAGTTTTGGCTCTGTAAATCTTTTTTCAAAACTAAAATCACCTCTCCCTGGAAAACGTTTTAAAGCAAAAACTCAGGCGATCTAATATATATTTTTCACATAGACATTTTTTTCCAAATTACTTTCCTTCTCAATCCATGTGAAGATTCTTAAAGATTCTTTTTAAAACCAAACTATAGGAAGCAACTGTTTTCAAAAATATTTGAAAAACTCGTTATTAGTCTAAAGTTTATAGTCTCTATCTACAGATATTAGAGTACAAAGTTTCCTGATTTTTCAAATTTTGTGATAGCAATTCAATATTTAGTTTATTCAATATTTAGTTTAGTTTATTGAATTTATTATAAATATCTAAAATATCACAAGTTAAATGTATTTATACTTACTGGTTTAATACTTTTTCTCCTTCGTCAGGAAAGTAACAGTTACGTTTCTGTGGAGAAATTTTTCTTATAGAATTGCTGGATTCTAAAAATATAGGTTGAATTGGAATCTCAACAATTGAGTTATGGTTTACAAAAATTTCACCATTTTTTTTCGTTTGAATAAAATACTCTTTAGCTGGAAATATATAAAACTATCAAAAATATGTAATAGAATAATTAATTATTAATTTTAATATATAATTAAAAATATTTAATATAATTATTCACCTGAAAAACACTCATTGGAAATTCCGTATATGTAATATTTGAGTCCAGATCGCTTTGTAATACAAATTGGACACTATTAAGTACAGAATTTGTTTCAAATTTTATATTTTTATAGAATTCATCTCTATTGTGGGTGCTAAAAATAAAATAATTTACGAATGTTGTAGATTGCACACACACTATATTTTATTAAATTCTAAACCTAGAGATTTGAACTTATCGTACGCATTTTTTAAAATAACTGCTTAATTTTTGATTTGATGCTACTATCTTAATACTATTTGCTCCTTCTGAACAATCCCTGCAGACCGTCGCTATAATTTGGATACGTCTTTGTTGGAATATAGATCAAGTATTTCAAGTATCTGATATGGTTTGATGCTTTAGTGCTTATTGCAATTGCTATTCCTTGAGAATTCCTCCTGTTTTGGAGTTGAGTATTTTCATAGAATGAAAATTATAGGAAGTATAATCCTGAGAAATATTCTAAAAGTATTCTAATTATATTCAAATTATTATTCAGTTTCAAATTTTTAATTATAAACCTAAGTTTTTGAAAATACTCATGTTTAGTGTTTCAGCATCTCATTTCCTTCATTTTCCTTATCGTATTTTTCTCCACTTTCTCTAATATTTTTTACTTCAGTTTTCATCTGCACTTTTGAGACTTAAGTTTTTAAGAATTTCCATTTAATTTGCTCTGGTATAGCAATATCTAACTTTTCAGCATTTGTATATGAAACCTTTTTAAACAATGAAGTTCAATAAAAATTATTTTCAATATATTAAAATTAAAATTGAGTCTCAATTTAATAGGGGAGCGTCATTATCCTAACTTACAATATATCAAAATCAGGAAACTTTAAAATTTATATGGGTCATTCTTTTACAAACCGCACGGATTTTGGTAAAAATAACCTCATGATCTCCGATTTAGCTGAAAATTTTTTTATGAGCTTTTTTTGAGAGCTTTTTTATATAAGCTTTTTATGAGAATTGGCATTTTAGACTCATTTTTAAATGGCTATATATCAAGCTCTATAAATGGTAGGAATAATATTTCATTTTTACAGAAACAAGTGGCATACATACACGAAAAGCTAAAATTAATGATGAATGGAGTACATATAAAATCGAGATATAGCCATTTATATATGCATCTACAATGCCAATTCTCAAAACCTCATGGATCCATATCTCTTATACGAGAGAGATGCGGTTGTTCTTATTTTATGAAGAGAGCTGATAAAAAAATTGAAGATCATGAGGTCAAAAAGGTGTCCGATTTGTAAAAGAATGATCCATATATCTTTGTATGTAAAAAAAAATTTTGTTTATTATTGGATATGTTTACAGAAATTTTTATATAAGTTACTGTTTACTACTTGGGATAATTTATTATTTGATTAGACATTTTATACTGATTTTATACTGAAACCCTTATATTACACTGTTCAAATTATTATCGAAGAACGGTGCATATATGATGGATTATAGGTTTGGTCAGTGTAACGAGTTCTAAGGTAAAAGTCTTTATCAATTTATATAAAACTTTGATTCCTACTCACCTATAACCGTCTCTCATATAATTAAACATACAACATGGACTAGATGGCGTTAAGCTTTTTTGAAATAGATTATCAGTATCTGTTGGTGTTCCGAAAATCAAACTTCTTGGGACTAAATCTTTACAATTAGGTGCTAAATCGAGTAGTATGTCTCGTGAAGGATATGTTGTCGAGTTATACATAAATGTTAAGATGTTGTGTAATTTTTCCAGATGTCCATCCTCATCCAAATACTCATCAAATGGATGATTATAGAAAGCACCGAGTACTCTTAACTGTTCAATCATATCATCAATATTTGTTGCTAATAAGTCGGGTTGAAAAGCTTGTTGAGCGAAGAAACTATTAAAATAATAAAAATGATTGAAATGGTAAAGTATTAAAAAAAAATGTATAAAACTATTAAAGTATTTAAAAGATACATTGAGATTCTTATATTAAGTATTTAACAATTGGTGTGGTGTAACTATTTTATACTTTTCTCACTAAGCAAATTAATACTACTGCTGTAACGACACTTTTTCGTCGCTCTGTTTGCCGGGGTAATACTCAGGGGTTGGTCCTGGGTCGTTACAATAAATTTTTAAAGGATAAAGACAGTGTTTGATTTCAAGATTTATTTATTATTAAGTTGTCTTAAAACTAACAATGTTTATTCATTTATATTTGATATTTATAAAATTGTTATACCTGTTGTAGAAGAAAAGTTTACGGGTTATAGACGTTATTATCTATAGACGTGTTCACGCCTATATATATATATGGCTTAGTAAGTAGGCAAGGATCTAAAACGTGTTCACGCTTTATATTAGGTTTTAATAGCAGGATATGAACGTGTTCACGCTTATATTTGCTACTGGAGAGGATATAAACGTGTTCACGCTTATGTACGGTGGCTGTAGGAGGGATAAAACGTGTTCACGCTTTATATTAGGTTTTAATAGCAGGATATGAACGTGTTCACGCTTATATTTGCTACTGGGAAAGGATATAAACGTGTTCACGCTTATATACGGTGGCTGTAGGAGGGATATACAAATCAAAGGAAAATTTGTTATGTAAGTCTCTGTTTATACTTAGCTCTGCGACCGACTTTGTATGTTGTGTTTGACTGTCCAAGTCCCTGGTACGTTCTCTTGTCTTCGAAAGTTGATAACGAGCCTCTGTCTGCTTCTGAACACTTTGCGTGTTGATCACTGACTGCTTTCTTCTAGGTAAATGCGTCTTCTTATATACGCATCAGACCAAACTTTAACGTAGCGCAAAGCTTAGTTTACAGCTGGCTTGGATTTTTGACGTCGTTGCTGTTTTGCGCTTTCGCCGTAGTTAATATGCGCGCGCATCAATTTTTACACAAAGCTCTTTGCACAAAAGCTTTCTTTGACGTTTCTTCTGTTGTGCATTTGTTTTGTTTTGAAACGTGTTTAGCTTAGTGTCGGTAGTGGCAGTTTTAAATATTTATATTTATTTATTAAAAATAAGATAAATATATAAAATACAAACAAAAAAGAGTATAAGTTTAGATAATAAATAAATAAGGTAGGTACAATATTTATTTATTTGAATATATTTTGCATTCTTTTAAATTTTCAATGCAATCGTAGGTTTAATTCATTGTGATGCAGTTGCGTACATGCGGGGGTGGCTTTTAGTAAGTTATTTAATTTTAATATATTATATAAAAATTAACCAATTTTTATTTCAGGTATTAGCTGCACACTAGTTATATGTAGGTTGGAAATTATTACAAAATTTCCATCCTTACATTTCCCTCCTTCTCCGAGGAAAATTAATTTGCCACTATCTGCCTGCATGATTTCTGTGCCGTTTCTTTGGGCTCTTGAATATTTTGAAAAATTTATCTTGGTGTATACTAACAAGATCATAGTCCTTCTGCTGAAGTACATCTAAGTTATTCATCGGCTTCTGCAGTTTTTGGGTGCTGAATGGTTTTGGAATTTCTAGACTTAGTTCCTGTAATTGTATCAGAGGATTGTCTATCTTATCCTTCGGACGTGTGGAATCATTTTTTCCTTCTTCTGGCTGTTGCTTTCGTTGACTATCGTGGTTAATTGAAACTTGTTGCAATGATTGTGTCGGACTTGGGGTTCCTTGAGTCAATCGAACTCGTCTGGTATGATCTTTGATTACTGTAACCTTTTGTTGACCTTGTTGTGTTTCAATATCTTGAACTTGATGTTGTTCTACGTATCCTTGTGTATCTGGAATTTTAACTTGTGTTATATGGCGATTCCCCGTTGGATTGATTCTTTTTGGTTGATTAACTACCTGTGAATTTTTCTTGCTAGGACTTGGATCTTTGTGCCGTTGAATCTTTTGTTTTTGCGCTTTGATTACGCTTGGTTCTTTCTGTCGTTGTACTTTCTGTGTTTGAACTTGTAATATTTGATGATTTGGGGTGACTTGCTGTTGTTTAGATACTTCGAGATTTCCTTTGATAAATATAGGTTTTAACTGGTTTTGTAGTCCTTGTATTTCAACTGATACTATTTCACGGTTTGGTGTGACTCGCTGTTGTATAGATACTTTGGGATTTTGCTTGTTGGGTCTTGAATCTTGCTGTGGTTTGCACGCTTGGATTTGGAGCATACGTTTAAATTCTGTGGTTTGGTCCTGATTAAACGCTTTTAAGTTTTCTTTGAACGACGTGACACGTTGCGGTGTTTGGTGTACTGATACTTGCTTCGTTTGACTTTGAAATATTTCCTGATCTGGTGTAACTCGTGGTGGCTTAAATACTTCGGGATTCTTCTTTGTAAGTTTTGGGTTTACTTGTCGTAGTGTTTCTTGCATCTGTGAATTTCCTCTGATGGGCCTAATATTTTGTGATTCTTGCTTTGGTTCGCATGGTTGGACTTGCAGCATTTGTTGAACTTCTGTGACTTGGTTTCGATTGAATGGTTTTAGATTTCCTCTAACTGGCATGACATGTTGGATATTCTGCTGAGTTGATACTTGGTACATTTGATTTTGAAATACATATATCTTGATCTTGTGTGATTCGTGCTGTTACTTGCTTAGCTGGCGGCTGGTTGCGGTGCTGATTACTTCTCTGCTGGTTGAGAATAGGTGACTCGGAATTTGAACTGGGAATAAGTTTATCTTGTATCGGCATAGTAGGTACGCGTCTCACTGTATTTTCCCATAACATCGTTTGTGGATATTCAACTTCTATGCGACCAACTATCACTTCCTGTCGAACACCGCGTCGACTCATTTTATCCTGTTCTGCGCGAAGTTCTTCGAAGTCATCAGCTAATATTGTTAATTCTGTTAAGCTCGAAAAGTCTCGACGTTTGATGTACATTTGGTACTCTGTGCGCATGTTTCGGTATATTCGCTCCAATTGCGAATCTTGGTTCATGTCTGTGTGTCGCATAAGATATTTGATTTCCAGTACATAATCTTTAAAACTTTCTTGTTCCTTCTGAACTCGTGCTCGCACCTCGTCTTCTAATCTGTCGAAATACCTATGTGGAAGGAAAAATTTTAGAAAGTCCATCTTGAAGCTTGACCAGAGGTTCCAATGCTTATTGTTGTTGCGGTACCACATCAATGCTTTGTCTTCAAGCAGTATAGGCATCATTCTGGGAACTAAATTCACGTTGATGTCGTCAAGGTCTGCTACCTCTTCTATGCTTTCCACAAAATCTATTGGATCTATTCCTCCATTGTACTTTACAGACCATTTTCGTATCCGCTCCACGGTTTGTGCATACGATAAGTCCATGATGTGCTGCTTATGCGAACGTCTTGTATGTTTCTCTGTTGAACTGGCTTGAACGGATGAAAGTATTTAGATTTTATCTTTTGATCATGTTAGCTTGTGCC
>NC_051848.1:51177832-51190401 GCF_002237135.1 Teleopsis dalmanni
CGGCGAGCATTTTTTTGAGATCAGTGAATAGTCAGTAGTCGCTGGGGGCCAGATCTGGACTGTACGGTGGAAGAAAAAGCAATTCGAAGTGTAATTCGTGCATGTAATTGCTATCGGTTTTATTGACTTGTGACATTGTACATTGTCTTAATGAAACAAAATTTTTTTCTTTGCCATATGCGGTCCTTTTTTTATAATTTCTGCTTTCAAACGATCCAGTAATGCCGTGGAGTAGTTACTATTGATGGTTTTTCCCTTTTCGAGATAGTCAATGAAGATAATACCATGTGCATTTTAAAATACTGAAGCCATAACCTACCCAGCTGACTGTACTGTTGTGCCTTTGGACTCTTCGGACGTGGTTCACCGGCTGCAGTCCATTCAGATGATGATCGTTTTGATTTCATAGTGAAATGAGGGATCCATGTTTCATCCATTGTCACATATCGATGCAAAAAATCTGATTTAATATGTGCAAACATGGCTAAAAACTGCTCCGAATCTTCACCACATTGTTGCTTTTAATCGACTGTGAGTAAACGCGGCACCCACTTAGAAAAGAACTTTCTCATGGTCAAATGTTCATGCATAATTGTAAACACACTGCCTTCTGATATCTTTACGGTCTCAGCTATCTCACGCAATTTCAATTTAAGATTAGACATAACCAATTTTTGGACTTTTTTAATGTTTTCTGGAGTAACCACCTCAATTGAACGACCAGAATGTTCACCATCATCGGTGTCTGTACGATGTCTGTATACAATATTATGCATAAATTAATTACATAAATCATTTGAAAAAATAATTTAATAAGATATATTTAATTTAAAATGAATAAATAAAATAATTCGTCTTTGTAGTGCGTTGTAGAATTTTTCACATCAATGACAGAACAGTACAGGAAGAGCTTCTTTATTACATCAGCGAATCTGGGGAGCACCTTTAGGATTGGATTGATTTGTGTATATAGTTTGCGAATGGGGTAGAAATAAAACAAATTAAAATGTAATAATGTATAAGTAATTTCAACAAATATTATATATATTTATTTAGGCTTATGCAGAAATAATGACACATATTCAAGCAGATATCATTGTTTCTGCTATACAGCGATTGGACGCAGCCCGATTGGATAAGGCTACGTACGTATTCGAAATCCGGGGTTGCAGCGTAGAATAAAAACGGCATCAAATACAATAAAGCGTGATATTGTTTTTACAGCTAGTTTCTATACTTACTGAATTCTAATATAACATTTAATATTTCGTAAAAAGTTATTTATACAATTTTTATTTAATTTCATGTTCAAATCAAATTTGTAAAAAATGTATATTTGAGATTTATATAATAATGTATTAAAATTTTTGTAAGACGGTCTCTAAATTTGTCTTATTTGTCATAGTTTCAAAAGTGGTGTTTTTTAATAAGTGTATATCCTAATGAAATTATAAAATGTGTGTTTAATTATATAATATTATAAACGAATTTATCTGGTTTCTGGTTTATGTTTTGGTGGTAACAATTTGCGACCCATATGTTTTGACTGAAAATCATGCCAACTATCAACGCGACTTTGGCGAGATTCTTCATAATTCTTTTGCCATTCTGTTTCATACTCTTGTATATCCTCCTCTTCAATTTCAGCTTCACGTTTTCTTTTCCGATCCTCTTGATCACGTTGTTCAAGTTGTTGTTGTTTTCGTTCCACATCTGCGAAAAGCTTCATAACCATGACATGGAGAGCATGTTTGTAGTTCTCCGGATCATCCTCGGGAATATCCTCAAAACGTTTATGTTCCTTTTTCTGTTTTTTACGCTTCTTTGCAATCTAATATAAAACACACAAGATGTGAATAAATTGTTTTTTTTTATATACTATCATTAATTACCATATGATTGGTACGCTCTTTAGCTTCTTCGTAGATGTCCAAACATTTCTTACGTGTGACTTCATTTTCCAATGTTCTCCAAGAACGATTTACAATATCGAACGCCATTCGTGCGCGATCTTTGTTATCTGGATTTCTATCTGGATGAACTAGTTTAGTCATTGTATGATAACGCTTCTTTATGACGTCTATTGTAGCTTCTGGTTCCACTTGCAGTACCTCGAATGGATTGAGATTGAAATAAGTCGAACCTGGTCTTAGTAGATGATCAATTTGTTGAGTAGAAGTTAGTGCAGAATCGCGTTTTTCTATTTCTTTAACCTGTAATATATCCGTATGGAACCCAAATTTCAATATTTTGAACATATATATGTACAAATTCATACAAATACAAATATTCATTTATTTATAAATGCAGAATCCGAACGAACTTACTTCAATATAAAATGTATTAAACGATTTTTTTGAAGTAGACATATCATCTGAATTATTCGACATTTTTTAAAAATTGAGTGTTTAATTATTAACTTAGAAAAGTTTTAAAACTTTTATTTGTTGATAGAAAAAAAAAATCACTAAATGTTGCAGACGTCAAAATTGAAAATCAAAAGATATAAAATCGACACTTCCTTTGTCAAATTTGAGTGACACAGAGTTGTCAGTTTATTAAAACGAATAAGTATCTGCTATAATTAAATTAATTTGTACCTGTAGTAGCAACTATGAATTTTTTTCGACATTTGTCTACTGAGTTAATTGGAAGGTAAATTTTAAATTATTATGAAATTTGCTAGACAAACAAATGTACTATTGTGAATAAGCGGCTGTATGACAGCTTTAAATACATTAACAATAATAATGACAGCAGAAAATGCAATGCTCAACAGCATATTTTTTGAACCAAACGTTTAGCCAATATCGATGTAATATTAAATATTTTGAGTTTTTTTATCGGGTCAACAAACTTGTACAGCTTAAATACAATAGAAAAATTTCTATTGGTTTGCAGTTCACAATACCAAAATTCGGTTGTGTCTATAAACGATAGAAGCTTTTCTATTGTCTATCGGAAATAGATAACTCACAATAGGCACTTGTGTTATATTAAACATTTTGCCGTAAATATATATTTATTTGATATACATGATATATGACCTCATTACCTCCGATTTGGCAGCTATTTTTTACTGCGCTCATTAAGAATAGGCGATTTACCTATATCTCGGGAAGAAATTTTTTGTTTTCCAATGAGAGACGGACCCATGGGGTTTTGAAAAAGAACATTTAAGACCACTTTTCAAATTGTAATATTTCAGGCTCTGTAAATGATGGAGACCTGAAACATTGTGAAGATAACAAATTCGAAGTTCTTGCAATAAATATATATAATTTTAATTTAAAAAAATTTTCCTTTAATTCATTGAAAGGTTTAATTTTTTATTTTTGATTTAGATTCAACATGAAGAAACTAATTAAGAAACTAAAATTTTCCCGTTGGCATTATGTTTAGAAGTATTTTGGATAGATTATTAATGCTGTCTCTCACATTTTACGTCTACTCACTTAATATAAGTTAAATAAATTTTCGAAAAACATATTTAAATATATTAAATTTGTATTTTTGATTTGATTATTATGTTTAGGCTAGTTGAGTTAGTGTACTTGAGCACTTTTACTCTCTATTAACTTCGAGGTTTCTTCATAACCACTCTCTACCCCTTGGCTAGATTATTGTTTATCACTTCATTAGACTAAGCAATAATTTACTTCAGATTTGCATACCTTCAGGGTTATAACCTTAATGTATTTTTTGTTTTGATCAATCTTAAGGTCCCTGAGGATGTAATTCGTCCTAAAGTACCATTACACCTTGAAAAGTCTTCTCAGAGCCCGGCTTTATGCAATTTCTAGCTGGCGAATAAAAGTATTTGAGGCCTTGCTGAACGCTACATATCCATATAGAATTGATTTGAATTTACAATAGATCTTTTAGATTGCAGTATACTATACTTAATTCATAATTATAGGTAATAATTTTAAAAATATTTTCCGAGATAGGGCCTTTTTTGTTTTGAAATTGATATACATAAAAAAATTTAGGTGAATCGAAGATGTTAAACTCAGAAGCCGTTCCGTTTATGAGGGAATTTTCTATGTGTAGGTGGGTAAGCTTATTCCACTTATAATTAACTTGATTATACCTCACTTGATGGTAAGTTGCTAAAGAAACAAACTAATTTTATTATCAACAGCTTCATCAAGTTCAAAAACCCTTATATCCATAATTCGTCGCATCTATTAAGCGTTTCGAGCACTCTAACAAAATGGCATGCGAAAAATTATTGATGTGATCAGAGAACTAACATAATAGCTTAATATTAAACAGACGATAAAATATCGCTAGATTCATCAAATATATCGTCTGGAATCTAAATTTAGCAAATTATTTTTTAAAAAACATGAGAAAAACTATTTTATGTAATTTATTGTCTTACAGTACAACTTAATTTCTTACGTTTGCACTTATAAAGTGACATCCCAGAAGACAGAGATTTGGTTATGATGCGAATGGAAGAGTTATTAGAAATTTATTTATAAAAAAAAATTTTTCTTTATGTGTACAAAAGAACTTCAGATTAGGCAGTTTCTAGAATCTTTAAATAGCATTACTTACTATTAGTTTCGCTAGGTTTTAAAACCGAGATGGTTGCCGAGATAATTTTAAATGAAGAGCTACATTATTATACAACATAAAAATTGATTAAAATAACGATAAGTTGGATGGTTTCAAATCAAATGTAAACAATGTTCACTATCCGTACTTCAAAAAACAGTTCCTTATTGGTGAACAAGATAAAATGGTTCTTGATGCTTTCCCACTTAACCTTCCCGGCTGAGCTAATTTTTCCAGGACAAGGTTGTCAAAGCAAGTTAAAGACTAGAGCACGTACCCTTTTTGTTATCAATATTTCAATTTCCAGTTTTAAATTTTATTTGACATTTCTATTAATTAGATTTTCTGATATCTGCAGCAATGGCACAATTTCAATTTGAATGCACTTTAAGCTATGCTTAAAGTGCTGTGTATCTTTCACAAGTTATTTCTGTGAGAAGTTTTAGATTTTATTGGCTTTTCATACTTTTTAGTTCTTAGCGCAGTCCGAGTAATGTTTATTGAATGTGTGCAGCCCATGTGAAATATAGACGTTGTACTAAATCTAAGTTTCTGATCCAATTAGCTTTTATTTATAAACACCGACACTATTTGACAAGAAAAATTTTTCTCCCAGTTGAAAAACACTTATTAAATATTATATTACTTCTTGGTTGGGAAAAGAGCATACTTTCAGTACCAGGTATGTCCATTTGATTTTTCTAATCTCTAAAAGTGACTTGAATTTAATTTTCTCTAAATACTTATAATTGTCAAAATAATTATTTAGCCATCAGTTTTATTTTCAAATTTATATTTGAGATACTTTATAAAATTACCTCTGTAGTTTATTGAAGAACTTTGTGAAGGCTTAGTTGCAGACTGCCGTCATATTAGTAAAAATTTACGATGACATTTTTCATGGAACACTATGGTCAGTGATATTGATACCTTCTGTTTTCACAAGTAGTTTTAAAGTCGATATAGGCAGCAAGCATATCGGATGATGAAAAAATGCTGGTGTATCTAACTGCTAATTCTATCGACTTGTTTTGCTTAAAATGAATATGTTTTAACTTAGAACAATAAATTTGATTGAATGTGGCTAGATGTCAGTATATATAAAAATTGGATAGAAACTATTTCGCATGAAGTTTTTTTGTTTATTTTCCATTTCGCATGAAGTTTTTTTGTCTATTTTCCATTGTCACTATATTGGATTATGGTAAATAAAGTTACTAGAAGCCGAAAATAAAGAAAATACACGACGAACACATACAGATTGTAATAAGTATATTAAAATACTAAACACAGTTATTAGACATAAAGTTTAATATATATAGTTAAAAATGGATTGTCAAAAACATTTCTTATATCAAACATTATTGTGCTATATAATAACACTTCAAGTGAATCAATCATATGAAAAATGGCGTATTTCCTTTAAAACTCTTTTATCTTACCGGAAATGTGTTGGTATTGTCCTTAGTATTAGTATTCTATGTTTCTATGATGTATCCGATCAATAAATACTTAAAGCATAGAGCCCTGAAATGATTTACGAAAACTGACAGACTTACCAACATTGCGTTATCGAATCTCAGAACAGTTACAGATTCCTCACGGAAGTATGAAGATTTGAGGTCAATTATTGCTTGGTCTGATAAAGTGATTAACAAAAATCCAGTCAAGGCGTAGAGAGGGGTTATGAAGAAACCTTGCTGTAAATAGAGCGTACAAGTGCTCAAATGCACTGACTCAATTAGGGTTAACATAATAATGATGTACAACTTAGGTTAGGTTATATCGGTCTGTTTACCCATTGTTTTACTTTATCAGAGTTCAAATGTTTAAAGACCACCTCGAAGCTTGAATCTTTGCCTAAAATGATTGTAAGAGGGAAGACTTAGAGCTGGCAAAGGTCCCTAAAAAAAGGAAGCTTGAATAAATAAATAAAAAGGACTAAATTTGCAACAATAACAATGTTGTTTTGTGTATTACATGAGTGTATTTGTTACTTACAAATATAATTCATTCAAATAACGTGGAATTGTAAATAAATTATTGCTTTATTAAAAATTTACTGTTTTTGAAGTAATTCTTCTCGTAAAACATAATCATTTCAGTGGATGTATGTTGACTTAGTAATGAGAACATTTTAACTGTCTGACTTAATTGCTTTAATGAATTATGTTGTATATTTATTTCAGATATCAATTAATTAAATAATTAATATATATATCATTATAAATTTTTTAGTTGCTTGATGCTGTAAAAGGACGAGACCTTTTTTTATCGTTTTGTCTTTTCGTTTTTTGTTAGACAGGATAAGCGAACTATACTAAGTAGTTTGTTTGACTTTTCCGTTAATACTGCAATGACGAATTATCTTTAGCTTAGTACTCTGTTTGGAAGAACATAATCTCTCAACTTTACATAAGGACGACGAGTAAACATGTAGAAAGAAAGAACCTTGAAGTTCCGAAACACGCTCCAAATGTCATCATTGTCATAACATCTAAGTTACAAACTCGGCGCTCTGCATGACGCTGGGTAATTTTAATTTAATTTTAGCTTGCAACTGATTTTATTTATTTATTTTTGTTTATTCTTTATGTGCTGCATATTCGTTGCCTAGTTTACGCGACTTGCAACCGGAAATTATCAAATACAATCATAGAAATGACTGTGTTTGCGTATGTGTTTGTATTCATATATGCATGTATTAAGATTTGGGGAAATGCGTTTGTGTGAAGAGATAAATGTATGTCAGTTGTGGCATGTGTGAGTATCTTTGTCGCGTAAACAATTGGTTAATGTGCAGGAATGTGGTCTATGCCTTATGTATGAGTGTAACAATTTGGTGTGCGTTGAGTGTTGCACTTGTTTGAGTGAAATGTTATGGCACCACTGTTCTCTTGCTGCTCTTCTAAATTGGTTTACTCTATTGAAAGCTGCTATAATGGAAGGAAAAAGCTTTGATTCAATTTTGAGAGAAATTTAACGTAGGAATTAAGTTTTGACTCAATTTTGAGTAAATGTTATATGTGAGTGAAAGGATTTAGTTTAAAAAAGTTGGCAATGCGATACTGCTTTTTTATTTAAAATTTCAATTAAAATTTATTTTATTTTATATTAAAATTTATTAGTTTTATTTAAACTGAGTGAGATTTATTGTTTTTGAAATATAATAATAAAATAAATATTTTATTTATGAATGTTCAATATTATAAGTGTAATCAAAAATGAGTAATATTAATCATCTTAAAATGTAATATTCAAATTTATTAATTAAATTTATAAATCAAAAAGAGTAATTTTTTTTTAATTTTTAATAACAAAATTGAGGTTAAGTTATTTATTTTACAATATAATAATAAAATTCTTCTTATGGTAAAATAATATTCACACATATCAATTTCAATTAAATTAAGTTCGATTCCTGGTACTTGCAGTCTCAAAAAAATTATTTACGAATAATTAAATACAAGAATTATTTCCAAGATCACTGATAATGGGTATTTGGCAATACCCAACAGCTGTATGGTCAGTCAAAAATTAAATTAATTAAAATAATATAAAATGAGTTATTGTTGTTGTAGGTCACTACTGTTCGAAAAACCTTTTTATTAAGTAATATTCAAATTTATAAATTAAAATTGAGTAATATTTTTTTATTAAATAATATAATATTAATTAACTAACTCCAAAGTCATATTTTTAAGGCAGTTTCATTACTTACAAAATATAATACATATATTTTTTTGTTCAAGTTTCAAAATGGTTTCGAATTCTTTATGCAAACACAACGGGTTAAGAAATCGTCTAGATTTCCAATACTTCTAATAACTTACAGTTTTAGTTAATTTAAGTTTCAATCGATAGGAATACAAACTTAATCTACAAATCAAATTAAGTAACACTGGCTATTGATATTATTTGTATTGGGCTATTATTGTAGCCCAATTGAGGTTTGGATATAAGGTCCCACTTTAACTAAACCTCTCTTAAAGTATCTATTATAAAAAAAAATTTATATTAAATAGTGGTATTAAAAGTGTTCATGTTGTGACAATTTCATCTTACTTTTTGTCTTAAACTTATAATACTTAGTATTATGCAAATCGGCTTATTATTTTTAATAACGTAAATAATTTGATTTGAATTTTAATATCCTACACATTCTTGAATGGTCAAATATTAATACTAATTTTAAAATAATAATTTACGTATTAAATGTTGTCATACATATTTATAAAATTTTTTGGATAACATATATTAGCAATTATTTATGACCTATATATATAATACATAATGAGATATGAGAATACCTTTTATACAATAGAAAAGTATGTAGTAGCTTTGTGATTATTTTAAATATATTAACCAAAGAAATATAATGACAAGGTGAAAAAGTTCTTTTTTAGCAGAAAGTTTATGGTATAAATTTAATACTCAAAGGACTCTGCCTGATACCAGCCTGACTTACAGACAGACGGATTCATGCACGTAACCTTATACTACAATTTTGTTAGTTATTTTCGATTAAATAATTTTATTTTATACAGATTTTTCATTCAAGAACTTAGAAACTAAAATACATTTATCGATTAGCAATTCTAGTAGTATTTATTATCATTTACTATAGGACAACACTCATAACGATTAGCACTCAAAGATTTTAAAACGAAAGTTTCTATTTTATGACAAATTTATTATTTTAATTTACAAAGAAAAGCAATACTAAGTATTAAGGATAAATATAAGTATTAAGGATACACTAGACTTCATATATGTGAGTATAAAATAAGGCAGTTACAATTTCGAGTCGGTAAACGAGTTTAAATATCTAGGCGTAGTTCTCAGCAGAAGTAAAGATGCGACTTTTGCAATACAAGATCGTATTAAAACAGCTAACAGAGCATATTTTGCCCATATCAAGCTTATGAAATCAACGCTACTATCAAAGGAACAAAAGTTGTGTATATATGAAACTGTCATTAGAGCGGTTCTTACCTGCGGCAGTGAAACATGGGTCCTTAAATCCAGCGACAACATCCTGCTACTGAGATTCGAAAGAAAATACTCAGGAAAATATTTGACCGGGTGTGCTTAAAAGACATACCTATCGTATATGGTATAACGACGAATTGAATGTTTTGAACGAAGACCTAACTATAACACGACACATAAAAGCCCAAAGATTGAGCTGGTGTGGACACGTCCTACGAATGAGTAACGAAATATATAAAGATATAATTAAATTAAATATTTTTTTTGTTTAGTAGTAGAAAAACAACAATAGTGTGAGACTTAAATCCATTAAAACCATCCCTCTGGAATGAATTGAAAAGACTTAAGCCATCAGGCATCAGAAGACACCTGGCTAAGATCGCATTCCAGTAACCAGTAGGTAAAGATTCGGATTAACTAATAATTTCTACTTAAAAAATAAATATTTTCAGTGTGATATTGTTTTAAGAAGTATTTAAAAAAATTTATTTATCAGGCGCCTGATATGTTACTCATTCGCACCATAACACCATTACATCAATGTTCCACAAGAAATGATACAAAAATTTAAAATTTTTATTTCTGAATTGAATTTTTCATTAAATTTTTCATGAAAATTTAACTTTTTACGATATTATTCTTCTCAGAAGTATTTTTATTAAATAAATTAGTTTCGCGTCATATCTATTTTTAAATCACGATATTAAAATTTTCAATATTGTTTACGATGACTTCAACAATAGCGATGAAGAAGATGTCCTGCATCAATTTTAAAGAATCCACAGAAAAATAAATATAACTATAATTATGAAAGTATGGAGTGTAATGTATAATTGGTATTTCCTAAGGGTCACGACTTACTTCCCAAATGCCACAAAGTATATGATTACTATTGTTAAAAATATTGCTACAGAAAAGGGTATATTAGAAGACCCAAATTGAAATTCAAGCACTTTTTCTTAAAACTTCAATCAATTATCTTTAAAACACAACAAATTTCAAGTTTATATCATTTATAAAGCCTAAGATATATTCATTTAAAAATGTTTATACATTCCTAATTGTCAAACCTTTATGGATCCATATTTCCTAGGAAAAAAAATTAAATTTATAGAAAAATTAAATTCGAAAAATGTTGCATCTGATATAGAAAAGCATATAAATATTTGCTCATTTAGTTGGCCCTTATTTGTGAGTCGTGTTTGGCCGCGTCCAGTAACCTCCACTGGCAAACCCGATCAGTGGTTTGCTATCGCCAGTGAGTAGCATCGGCAATTACAGGTTATTTTTACTGGCTACGAGCAGTAGTTCCGCAGATTTTGTAGGTAGAGGAAACATGTTGAAGATGAAGAGGAAACAAAAAAATTTTTTTCGTTATTAATCTATTATCGGCTTTTCTCAATAGCAAAGCAGTTATAACAATATTTCAATGTAGTTCTTATAGAATGATTTACAGAAATATTAAACCATTTCTGGAGTGAAGTATCTTTCTTATATTTTTGAACATGACGATCGTCTCTAACATTTCAATGAAATTTATTGCTGGATTTATATGGTCATATTTTTTTTATCGGAGGTGATGACAACATTTTTTGCGAAAATCCGTCCAATTTGTAGTAGAATGACCCACATACTTTAGGTGAACTATAATAAATTCATCAATGGAGTTAAAAATATTATAAGAAATTTTTAGAGATATAATTTGAGTATGGCAATAAAAATTAGATATAGCCAGAGAAAGATTGAATTGAAACGTCTATCCAAAATCTTAACCAAAGATACTTGGATGTAATAACTAAGATATATCCAAAAGAGACGATGAAAATATATCTGCATATAGTTAATAATAATATAAGAATAATGTGAATATTCAATAGGAGAACTGTAGCATTCTTCGATGGAATTAAAAAAAACATAGAACCATTGTGAATATATATTTGAAAAACAATAACAAATTTATCGCTGGAGTTAAAAATAACACAAGCACATTGTGGATATACAATTAGAGTACTATAGCAAAAAATGGAGAATATCAAATGAAGATTGGATAGGAACGGCTATTCAAGAATGTTAAAAAAAGGCACTTGATTGTAACAGCTAAAGAATATGCAAAAGAAAATAATAGAGAAGAGAAAAACAATTCGATGGAGTTAAAAAAAAAAATACCAGAACATTGTGGAGTATTATAGCAAAAAATGGAGAATATCAAATGAAGATTGGATAGGAACGACTATTCAAGAATGTTAAAAAATGGCACTTGATTGTAACAGCTAAAGAATATGCAAAAAAAGACAATAGAGAATAGGAAGACAATTCAATGGAGTTAAAAATAATACCAGAACATTGTAAAGTATTATAGCAAAAAATTGAGAATATCAAATGAAGATTGGATAGGAACGGCTATTCAAGAATGTAAAAATCTGTAATCTAACTTAAAAGAATATGAAGTGATAAATCACATTAAGTTTCGACCTAAAATTAGATAATTTTATTCCAATTCTTTTATTAATTGAACAGCTATAGATTGTAACATCTGAAAAATATGCAAAAAAAGACAATGGAGAAGAGGAAGACAATTCGATGGAGTTAAAAATAATATTAGACTATTTGAGGGAATTCAATTCGAGATCTAAAATAAAAATAAAAATTAAAAAATATCGAGAACTGAAGGACGACTGTTTAGTACATCCATATTCTCAATGGATTCGTAAACTGTTGGTGTGGATACTGAAGTATTACACCGTGAAAAAAAAAAAAAATTTAGTTAGTTTTCAATTATAAAATTTTTAAAATTATAGAGTATAGAGCAAATAAAGAGTATAATAAAAAATATTGAACGCCTAATTATTGAACTAGAAAGGACGTATAGTCAGATAAACAATATATAAAAAACCATGTTAGTTATTAATATTTCTTAAATAATTATTATATCAGTTTATATAAATACTAATATCATAAATAATATCATAAAAAAATATTAATATATATTGCTGTGGTTCATATTGGTTTAT
>NC_051848.1:51190501-51211123 GCF_002237135.1 Teleopsis dalmanni
TAAATCGGATTCTTTTCTATATTAGAGAGTACCAATATCTTATTCAATCTGGAATACAATTTAGTCAACATTCCAACTTATATTTTTTTAAGGTAAGGAAAATAATTTTTGAGATAATATAAAATAAATTAAAATAAGTAACTTCAACAATATCGACAATTAACTGAGTTCAAAAATTTATAGAATAGCGCTTGATTGATAAATTTTAACTTTAAATTTGATTCCCTTAGTTAAAATCAGAAAAGAATTTATATTGACCAAACCTACAAGGAAGGGTGCCTTAAATGACTTAAATGCCTTAAATGTCTTAAATGTCTTAAATGTTATTATAAACACTTTCACTTCTCCGATCGAATAGGTATGTATAATTTGGTTTTTATTTACTATTTTATTAATTAATAAATCGGATTCTTTTTCTATATTAGAGAGTACCAATTTCCTATTCAATCTGGAATACAATTTAGTCAACATTCCAACTTATATTTTTTTTAAGGTAAGGAAAATAGTTTTTGAAATAAAGTAAAATAAATTAAAATAAGTAACTCCAACAATATCGACAATTAACTGAGTTCAAAAATTTAAAGAATAGCGCTTTGATTGATAAATTTTAACTTTAAATTTGATTCTCTTAGTGAAAATCAGAAAGGAATTTATATTGACCAAATCTACAAGGAAGGGTGCCTTAAATGCCTTAAATGTCTTAAATGTTATTATAAACACTTTCACTTCTCCGATCGAATAGGTATGTATAATTTGGTTTTTATTTACTATTTTATTAATTAATTAATCGGATTCTTTTTCTATATTAGAGAGTACCAATATCTTATTCAATCTTCAATCTGGAATACAATTTAGTCAACATTCCAACTTATATTTTTTTTAAGGTAAGGAAAATAGTTTTTGAAATAAAGTAAAATAAATTAAAATAAGTAACTCCAACAATATCGACAATTAACTGAGTTCAAAAATTTAAAGAATAGCGCTTTGATTGATAAATTTTAACTTTAAATTTAATTCCCTTAGTGAAAATCAGAAAGGAATTTATATTGACCAAATCTACAAGGAAGGGTGCCTTAAATGCCTTAAATGTCTTAAATGTTATTATAAAAACTGTCACTTCTCCGATCGAATAGGTATGTATAATTTGGTTTTTATTTACTATTTGATTAATTAATAAATCGGATTCTTTTTCTATATTAGAGAGTACCAATATCTTATTCAATCTTCAATCTGGAATACAATTTAGTCAACATTCCAACTTATATTTTTTTAAGGTAAGGAAAATAGTTTTTGAAATAAAGTAAAATAAATTAAAATAAGTAACTCCAACAATATCGACAATTAACTGAGTTCAAAAATTTAAAGAATAGCGCTTTGATTGATAAATTTTAACTTTAAATTTGATTCCATTAGTGAAAATCAGAAAGGAATTTATATTGACCAAATCTACAAGGGAGGGTGCCTTAAATGCCTTAAATGTCTTAAATGTTATTATAAACACTTTCACTTCTCCGATCGAATAGGTATGAATAATTTGGTTTTTATTTACTATTTTATTAATTAATAAATCGGATTCTTTTTCTATATTAGAGAGTACCAATATCCTATTCAATCTGGAGTACAATTTAGTCAACATTCCAACTTATATTTTTTTTAAGGTAAGGAAAATAGTTTTTGAAATAAAGTAAAATAAATTAAAATAAGTAACTCCAACAATATCGACAATTAACTGAGTTCAAAAATTTAAAGAATAGCGCTTTGATTGATAAATTTTAACTTTAAATTTGATTCCATTAGTGAAAATCAGAAAGGAATTTATATTGACCAAATCTACAAGGAAGGGTGCCTTAAATGCCTTAAATGTCTTAAATGTTATTATAAACACTTTCACTTCTCCGATCGAATAGGTATGTATAATTTGGTTTTTATTTACTATTTTATTAATTAATAAATCGGATTCTTTTTCTATATTAGAAAGTACCAATATCTTATTCAATCTGGAATACAATTTAGTCAACATTCCAACTTATATTTTTTTTAAGGTAAGGAAAATAGTTTTTGAAATAAAGTAAAATAAATTAAAATAAGTAACTCCAACAATATCGACAATTAACTGAGTTCAAAAATTTAAAGAATAGCGCTTTGATTGATAAATTTTAACTTTAAATTTGATTCCATTAGTGAAAATCAGAAAGGAATTTATATTCACCAAATCTACAAGGAAGGGTGCCTTAAATGCCTTAAATGTCTTAAATGTTATTATAAACACTTTCACTTCTCCGATCGAATAGGTATGTATAATTTGGTTTTTATTTACTATTTTATTAATTAATAAATCGGATTCTTTTTCTATATTAGAGAGTACCAATATCTTATTCAATCTTCAATCTGGAATACAATTTAGTCAACATTCCAACTTATATTTTTTTAAGGTAAGGAAAATAATTTTTGAGATAATATAAAATAAATTAAAATAAGTAACTCCAACAATATCGACAATTAACTGAGTTCAAAAACTTAAAGAATAGCGCTTGATTGATAAAATTTAACTTTAAATTTGATTCCCTTAGTGAAAATCAGAAAACAATTTATATTGACCAAACCTACAAGGAAGGGTGCCTTAAATGACTTAAATGCCTTAAATGCCTTAAATGTTATTATAAACACTTTCACTTCTCCGATCGAATAGGTATGTATAATTTGGTTTTTATTTACTATTTTATTAATTAATAAATCGGATTCTTTTTCTATATTAGAGAGTACCAATATCCTATTCAATCTGGAATACAATTTAGTCAACATTCCAACTTATATTTTTTTTAAGGTAAGGAAAATAATTTTTGAAATAAAATAAAATAAATTAAAATAAGTAACTCCAACAATATCGACAATTAACTGAGTACAAAAATTTAAAGAATAGCGCTTGATTGATAAAATTTAACTTTAAATTTGATTCCCTTAGTGAAAATCAGAAAAGAATTTATATTGACCAAACCTACAAGGAAGGATGCCTTAAATGCCTTAAATGCCTTAAATGTTATTATAAACACTTTCACTTCTCCGATCGAATAGGTATGTATAATTTGGTTTTTATTTAATATTTTATTAATTAATAAATCGGATTCTTTTTCTATATTAGAGAGTACCAATATCTTATTCAATCTTCAATCTGGAATACAATTTAGTCAACATTCCAACTTATATTTTTTTTAAGGTAAGGAAAATAGTTTTTGAAATAAAGTAAAATAAATTAAAATAAGTAACTCCAACAATATCGACAATTAACTGAGTTCAAAAAATTTAAAGAATAGCGCTTTGATGGATAAATTTTAACTTTAAATTTGATTCCCTTAGTGAAAATCAGAAAGGAATTTATATTGACCAAATCTACAAGGAAGGGTGCCTTAAATGTCTTAAATGTTATTATAAACACTTTCACTTCTCCGATCGAATAGGTATGTATAATTTGGTTTTTATTTACTATTTTATTAATTAATAAATCGGATTCTTTTTCTATATTAGAGAGTACCAATATCTTATTCAATCTGGAATACAATTTAGTCAACATACCAACTTATATTTTTTTAAGGTAAGGAAAATAGTTTTTGAAATAAAGTAAAATAAATTAAAATAAGTAACTCCAACAATATCGACAATTAACTGAGTTCAAAAATTTAAAGAATAGCGATTGATTGATAAAATTTAACTTTAAATTTGATTCCATTAGTGAAAATCAGAAAACAAGTTATATTGACCAAACCTACAAGGAAGGGTGCCTTAAATGACTTAAATGCCTTAAATGTTATTATAAACACTTTCACTTCTCCGATCGAATAGGTATGTATAATTTGGTTTTTATTTACTATTTTATTAATTAATAAATCGGATTCATTTTCTATATTAGAGAGTACCAATATCTTATTCAATCTTCAATCTGGAATACAATTTAGTCAACATTCCAACTTATATTTTTTTAAGGTAAGGAAAATAGTTTTTGAAATAAAGTAAAATAAATTAAAATAAGTAACTCCAACAATATCGACAATTAACTGAGTTCAAAAATTTAAAGAATAGCGCTTGATTGATAAATTTTAACTTTAAATTTGATTCCCTTAGTGAAAATCAGAATAGAATTTATATTGACCAAACCTACAAGGAAGGGTGCCTTAAATGCCTTAAATGTCTTAAATGTTATTATAAACACTTTCACTTCTCCGATCGAATAGGTATGTATAATTTGGTTTTTATTTACTATTTTATTAATTAATAAATCGGATTCTTTTTCTATATTAGAGAGTACCAATATCTTATTCAATCTTCAATCTGGAATACAATTTAGTCAACATTCCAACTTATATTTTTTTTAAGGTAAGGAAAATAATTTTTGAGATAATATAAAATAAATTAAAATAAGTAACTCCAACAATATCGACAATTAACTGAGTTCAAAAACTTAAAGAATAGCGCTTGATTGATAAAATTTAACTTTAAATTTGATTCCCTTAGTGAAAATCAGAAAACAATTTATATTGACCAAACCTACAAGGAAGGGTGCCTTAAATGACTTAAATGCCTTAAATGCCTTAAATGTTATTATAAACACTTTCACTTCTCCGATCGAATAGGTATGTATAATTTGGTTTTTATTTACTATTTTATTATTTAATAAATCGGATTCTTTTTCTATATTAGAGAGTACCAATATCTTATTCAATCTTCAATCTGGAATACAATTTAGTCAACATTCCAACTTATATATTTTTTAAGGTAAGGAAAATAATTTTTGAGATAATATAAAATAAATTAAAATAAGTAACTCAACAATATCGACAATTAACTGAGTTCAAAAATTTAAAGAATAGCGCTTTGATTGATAAATTTTAACTTTAAATTTAATTCCCTTAGTGAAAATCAGAAAGGAATTTATATTGACCAAATCTACAAGGAAGGGTGCCTTAAATGCCTTAAATGTCTTAAATGTTATTATAAAAACTGTCACTTCTCCGATCGAATAGGTATGTATAATTTGGTTTTTATTTACTATTTGATTAATTAATAAATCGGATTCTTTTTCTATATTAGAGAGTACCAATATCTTATTCAATCTTCAATCTGGAATACAATTTAGTCAACATTCCAACTTATATTTTTTTAAGGTAAGGAAAATAGTTTTTGAAATAAAGTAAAATAAATTAAAATAAGTAACTCCAACAATATCGACAATTAACTGAGTTCAAAAATTTAAAGAATAGCGCTTTGATTGATAAATTTTAACTTTAAATTTGATTCCATTAGTGAAAATCAGAAAGGAATTTATATTGACCAAATCTACAAGGGAGGGTGCCTTAAATGCCTTAAATGTCTTAAATGTTATTATAAACACTTTCACTTCTCCGATCGAATAGGTATGAATAATTTGGTTTTTATTTACTATTTTATTAATTAATAAATCGGATTCTTTTTCTATATTAGAGAGTACCAATATCCTATTCAATCTGGAGTACAATTTAGTCAACATTCCAACTTATATTTTTTTTAAGGTAAGCAAAATAATTTTTGAAATAAAATAAAATAAATTAAAATAAGTAACTCCAACAATATCGACAATTAACTGAGTTCAAAAATTTAAAGAATAGCGCTTGATTGATAAATTTTAACTTTAAATTTGATTCCATTAGTGAAAATCAGAAAACAATTTATATTGACCAAACCTACAAGGAAGGGTGCCTTAAATGACTTAAATGTTATTATAAACACTTTCACTTCTCCGATCGAATAGGTATGTATAATTTGGTTTTTATTTACTATTTTATTAATTAATAAATCGGATTCTTTTTCTATATTAGAGAGTACCAATATCTTATTCAATCTGGAATACAATTTAGTCAACATTCCAACTTATATTTTTTTAAGGTAAGGAAAATAGTTTTTGAAATAAAGTAAAATAAATTAAAATAAGTAACTCCAACAATATCGACAATTAACTGAGTTCAAAAATTTAAAGAATAGCGCTTTGATTGATAAATTTTAACTTTAAATTTGATTCTCTTAGTGAAAATCAGAAAGGAATTTATATTGACCAAATCTACAAGGAAGGGTGCCTTAAATGCCTTAAATGTCTTAAATGTTATTATAAACACTTTCACTTCTCCGATCGAATAGGTATGTATAATTTGGTTTTTATTTACTATTTTATTAATTAATACATCGGATTCTTTTTCTATATTAGAGAGTACCAATATCTTATTCAATCTTCAATCTGGAATACAATTTAGTCAACATTCCAACTTATATTTTTTTTAAGGTAAGGAAAATAATTTTTGAGATAATATAAAATAAATTAAAATAAGTAACTCCAACAATATCGACAATTAACTGAGTTCAAAAATTTAAAGAATAGCGCTTGATTGATAAATTTTAACTTTAAATTTGATTCCCTTAGTGAAAATCAGAAAACAATTTATATTGACCAAACCTACAAGGAAGGGTGCCTTAAATGACTTAAATGCCTTAAATGTTATTATAAACACTTTCACTTCTCCGATCGAATAGGTATGTATAATTTGGTTTTTATTTACTATTTTATTATTTAATAAATCGGATTCTTTTTCTATATTAGAGAGTACCAATATCTTATTCAATCTGGAATACAATTTAGTCAACATTCCAACTTATATTTTTTTAAAGGTAAGCAAATTCATTTTTGAAATAAAATAAAATAAATTAAAATAAGTAACTCCAACAATATCGACAATTAACTGAGTTAAGAAATTTAAAGAATAGCGCTTGATTGATAAATTTAAACTTTAAATTTGATTTGCTTAAAGAAAATCATATAAGTTCACTTGAACAATTTCAACATTTAGAATTTATATTGTCCCTTCTATTGATTTTATTTGTTCACTGCAGGGTTAACTTTTTTAAACGAGAAACTGTGAAATAAATCAGAAGTTACTTGTTAGGAATTAAGTGTGTTTTTTAACATTTGTATAACATTTTTAGAAATCTAATATATATATCTAATATATATATTAATATTTCTAATATGTTTTTCTAATATATTTTTTTTAACATCATAAATATGGTTTCTGCAGTTTCTAGACTTTTGCCATATATCACCAAACATGGTTCATAATATATCAGATTGAGATTGATGGATATTTTTAATTTTTGTGGTGGAAGCAGAAGCCACTAAATAGAATTGACTTTATTAATATTAAAGTGTACAATTTATTGTATTTTAGAAGTAAAGGAGACTGAAAGCTGATAAGCCGATGTAATTGTTTGTTTTTTTTTAATTTTTTTCTGCAAAGTTTTTCACAGATTTGGAAGTCTATTCAAATTTATATTCCTTTGACATATGTTATCACCTTAGAATATTAAGAAGTTTCAGGTAGGTACCAATTTTACTTATTTTGTTTAGTGCGTAGGTTGCGTAAGTTATTTTAATAACCATTTTAATAATCATTTTAATAACCTCGTTTTTATCAGAAATGTCTAGAGTTATAGTTGATTGCTGGCTACAGCAATACCTCTGTGATGACATCAACACCCTTGTAGTGATTATCGGATGCGTACAACAAGTCTCCTCAAAGGAATCTACCATTAAAGAAAATTCTGATGAGATAACTAACTCCATTTTAATGTTGAAGCACCTACTTTGCTAATAAGATTCTTGTCAAAAGCTTGGTTGGCTTAAAATAATGGAATAATAAATTTTTGAAAAGTGATTGAGCGAAGGCAAGTGTTAAAGGCACAATCCAAATATAAATATTCCTGAACTCAACTTAATGATGTTATTGGGCTTGTTTTTGGGTACTACCGTTACGCGACCACGGGATAAAAAACGTTAACATTTGCAAGTTTTCTGAAAAGCTGAGTGGTATATTTACACATCTTATTTGCTTAGTCCCACGATTGCAAGGAAACATGTTAAATACTTCCATTTCATTTTGTTGAGTAAGCTCTGTAGCCTTAAAGGACATTAGTGTATAAGTTTTGTGAGTGGGCTTAGCATATCCAGGCTTGACTGATGAGCCTTTTTTCAAGGATAGAACAGTTGACATTTTGTATTACAATATATAAAATAAATTAAACATAGTGTGACATTAAAATTTTTTCTGTTATTTAATTGCGTTATAAAATCCAATGGAAATGTAGCGACTAATGTATACTTATCTAGGAACTAAATTTTCGGGCGGCATGTACACAAAGCAATTACCTGGTAATTGTTGCTTTTTCTTTGCGAATTTCAATAAAGCGTGTGTGGAACTAAGCATGTTGTTATCGAAATACCAACGACTTGTGTGATTGTGTGGTTAACGATGCCTTTAAAAAAAGTCTTTAAAGAAATTCCAGTAGCGCGAAACCATTTCGAATGGAGACTTTATCGACATTAAAGTGCCATTTCTGTTGGTTTATTGTGGACGTAAAAGGACTACTTTTGGTTTTATGGTTGTTATATCTGCGAGTTTGATATGGTTGGAAAACCGCTCAAAAAGAAATTGTTCAGAGTTTGGAAGCCATAATAACAACTTTAATATGAACCAAACAAACAATCTTTAAGCTTCATGCATTTCAGTTTAAAAGAATTTAATAAAATCTGCTGTTAATGGGAAATATTCTGATTTAGTAGGGTACTTCTTTAATCTCGATTAGTTAAATGAATTATATTCGAAAATAAATGGCTTAAAACATTTTGAGATGAAAATGATAACATGATTTATAGAACATGGAATGTAAAAAAGCGAATAAACAAAGTTGTTCTTTTTTTCTTAACAAATATATAACTAAATTATTTCTAAAAAATGAAAACATTATAAAACAATTAGAAAATTTATTTGATTTATCGCAAAAATATTGCAATTTTTATTGTTTTTAGTTATAATTGAGTGAAACATATTGCGTATGCAAAAAAAATTAATTTTAATTTAATTAATTTGTAATTAATATACTCTCTAATATTAATATTAATTTCGTATATTATTTGATCAAAAATTATTTTTTTGTATTACAAACATTATAAAAAGTATGTACATAACTAGTTACAACAAAACTAACAAGTACTTTGCATTTGGTCCTTATATATTTTAACTACGAAATTTTTAAAACTCCTACTGTTAACTTGTGTTAAATGACAACGCATGTGACTTTTTTTACTGAAATCGTTGGAGTACGCCTACAGTATTGAGAACCCTACTAGCCGCTTCATTTCTATTACTCTCTAGTCGCTTAAAATGAGCGTAACCAGTAATTACCTACATCACGAATTTTTTTTGGAAATAATTGAAATTTAATTGAAAAGATAGAACATTTGTTCTTATGTACATAAGTAAGATCTCAGTATACACTAAGTGAACCTAGGATGTGTACTTTGTGTTGAAGAACATTCACACGCAAAAGTTTCTACACGTTATACACAAAAGGAAGCATATTTATGTTTACTAATTGCGTTTTCAATTGGTATCTACTCCAATTCAATCCAGATTTTTTCTCGATCTGCAAAATTTTGTTGCTCAATCAAACACTTTCAGAGTAATCCAACATTTTTGTAGTCTTAGTGTTAGTGTAAGCAGACATTTATTATTTTAATATATGCATATGTTGAATTAAATTACACTTTATTTCCTAACTCGTATGAAGCGGCTGTTAATTTCAGGATAAGTTGCTACTCTGGCTACTCTAAATTAAACTCGAGTGTTATGCATTTCACTCGAGACTTAATGATCGTTAATGAATATTTCACAAGAAAATATTACTTCACAGATGGAAAAATTCTTAACTCGCAATTGGAGGTAGCAGTATCAGTACATTACGTACGAAAAATTTATGTAATTTTTAAGATATTAAAGATTTACTGCACTCTATGAGAAAATGTCCAGTATTCAGGATGTTACTTACTTACTTAGTTCGGCATTACAGATGTGAGTCGTCCTTGGCCACGTCCAGTAGCCTCTGTCAGTCAACTCGATCAGTAGATTGCAGTCACCAGTTAGTATTACTGAGCACCCCCTAATCGTCGGTCACCTGGTCCTTCCACCAAAGATACGGATGTCCTGTACCACGTTTTCCACCTGCGGGTACCGAATCAAATACATTTCTAGCCGGAGCACTTTCTTTCATACATACGACATGACCAAGCCAGCGTATCCGCTGAATTTTTATGCGCTTAACTATGTCAATATCGCGGTATAGCTCATACAGCTCATAGTTCCACATAATTCGATAGTCGTCGCCAACGCGTAAGGGACCATAGATCTTCTGAAGAATTTTTCTCTCGAATACTCCCAACGCCTTCTCGTCACTGTTGGTAATTGTCCAAGCTTCTGCACCATACATCAGGACAGGCATGATAAGAGATTTGTAGAGTGTGGTTTTTGTTTGTTGAAAGATGGCTTTATTTATCAAGTGCTTACTTTGGCTTAAGTAACATCTATTGGCAAGATTGATTTTGCGTTGAATATATAGGCTGACATCATTTTTAGTGTTTACACTGGTCCCTAAATAAACAAAGTCTTTCACAACTTCTAACGTAGAATCCTCAGAATCCTCGTAGGTCCCAAGACACTCAGAAAATTTGTTTGTTGACAGAAAAAATTTTGTTTTATCATTATTTACCACAAAATTCATTTGCTTCGCTTGTAATTCTAAGTTGAAAAATAACGCACTCACGACACGGGTGTTCAGGCCAATGATATCCATATCATCGGCATACGCAAGCAGCATTACACTTTTGTAGAATATTGTGTCAGTGCTGTTTCAATCTGCTGCTCGAATTATCGTTTCTAACATTAGGTTAAAATAGTCATACGAAAAAGAGTCACTCTGTCAGAAACCTCGTTGGGTATCAAGCTACTCGGAGAGGTTCTTCCCGATTCTAATAGAGTGTTGCTCATCGTCATTTTACATAGCTGTATCAGTTTTGCCAAATTCAGACATAACGGCATAGAGAGTTCTTCTAGTCGTTGTATCAAACGCGGCTTTGAAGTTGACAAATAGGTGGTGTGTGTTCATTTGTTTCTCTTGGGTCTTCTCCAGTATTTGACGCACTGCGAATATCTGGTCTGGGGTAGATTTGCCAAGTCTGAAACCACTCTGATAAGAGTCAATGAGTTGGTTGACTTCAACCAACTTCAGTCTTTCACATAGTACGTTTGACAGAACCTTGTATGCTATATTTAAAATACTGATCCTGCGATAGTTGGCGCAGTGTGCAGAATCACCTTTTTTCTGGATTGGGCAAAGCATATTTAAATTCCAATTGTTAGGCATGTATTCATCCGTACATATGTTGCAAATTAGCTGTAGAATGCATTTTGATAGCTCTTCACTACCAGCTATGAACGGTTCAGTCGGTAAATTATCGACGCCTGCAGGTTTGTTGTTTTCGAGCCGCATTTAACTTCAGTATATTCGGAAAGCGTAAAAAATAGCCTAACTGATTAATGACGTATGTTTTTGAGATTTTTCAAATATAAAGGGTTTAATGATTGTAGTTTTTAGCAACGATACTCATTCATCGGCTTCACGATTCCAATTGAATTGGTCAAACCAACAGAAAAACTGTGTATAGACTATGCATTCATTAAGCACCGGAGAGAGAATATTGTGGAATCTTTCATTAGCATTAAAAGAAATTTTAGATAAAATTTAGAAGATTTATTTATTTCTATTTCTATTTTCCGGTTATAAAAAATATTAGAATGGGGTGAAGTATCATTGAGTAATATACAACGTGTCTTACATTCGCTCACAAGATGAAGTTGGTTCTTGTATAACAAAAATCAACTACTAAGCTTTCCAGATTCAAATCGAACACATTCAATTCTAATCCATTGTAAAACTCTTAAATAACATTCAAAGCTTACCGTCTAACGTTTTGTCTGGGACAAATTCACTGTAATCTGTTACCAATAATTTGCAAAAAACCATCAGCACTATCACTTTTGTCGTTTCCACCAAAAATTATTTTAAGAATCGCAAAGATCTTAATACAATTCGAAGATTAGTCAGTTCTTCACAAAAATCTGTTTTCAAGTTTTTGTTTTTGTAATACAAACGCTAGGAACTGTAATGATGACGTGATAATGAAAAAAAATTAACAGGTCTAATCTTTGTTTTTATTAATTATAATGAATATTTGAAATATATACATATATATATTTTATTTAATATTTTGTGTGATATATTGTTGAGTGTAATTTTTCTTAACAAACAGAAGCTCTTTTAAAAGTTTCAAGGAACTTTTAAGAATTTTTGTGTATCATCTCTTTCCCATGCAATAAGTAATTTAAACTTACTCAAGTAACTTACTTGATTAAGTAGTGGAAACATACTATTAACTTAGTTAAAAAGTCCGAAAGCATTTGTATGAAAGATATAATGCCAAGACCACCGATAATGGGTACTTAGCAATATTCGAAACAGCTGTATGGTCAACCTAAAACTCAATTAATTAATAAATTAATAAAATTTTGTTGTTGTAATTCTGGACTGTCCACACCAGATGCGGTCGCAGTTCAAGACAAATTTCGGTACAGATTGGAGGGTCGCAGAAAGAAATACATACGTTCGTAGCTGTTATTATAAATATATTATAACATTATAAATACGGTTGTAATGTTAAATTTAGTTTTCTTAATTTATCAAATTAAATTCATACATTTGGTAAACCGTAAAAATAAAATAATATAATTTTACCAGTAAACCAAAAGAAAATTTGCGTAATCGTAGTAGATTAAAAACACGTCGCGGGCCGCACAAACATTTCGCCAGCCCTGTTGTAATTTATTACCATTAAACTTAATTAAATAAGTATAAGGTGTTTTACTGTTATATATGGTGAGAAAGATACAATAAAAATACAATAAAATAGTATTTATTTTACTTCTTAAATATGTAATTAAAATTTATTTTAAACAAAAATATTTAATGAATAAACGGACTTACCGAAAAAGCAGCAACAAAATACCAATGTATATAGAGTTATAAAGATGATACGAACATCTGTGCGATCAAAAATATATTCACTTTTTTCTTCCGTAGACTCATTAGCAGCATTAACTCTAACAACACCATTCACGCCAATGCTTACGGATAACCCATCAACATCGGAAATGCCATTTAATGAATTTAAATCCCATAAATTGGCGCTCATATTAGTACTAAGCGAATCATTAAAGCCAGCGCTATTATTTCCACTTAAAATAACAACGCCCAACAAATTATCTGGTGTGGCTGTTATTGTTGTTGCTAGTGAAGCTGTTGCTGCTGTTGCTGCTGTGGTTGTTATTGTTGTTGTTATTGCTGCAACTGCAAACGCCGCTGACGTCGTATTAGTTGCTGCTGATAACAATGTTAAACTCACAAGGAAGAGCGTTAGAATCCTTGCACTTGTACGCATTGCAACGGAAGTAATGAAGGAAGTAAAGAAGGAAGTAGAGCAACTTAACTTCAAGCAATATTTTTTCCTGCTTTTTTTGCTATTATTATTATTGTTGTATGTGTAGGCGTCGATGCTGATATTGGAGTTAGTGGAGTTAGTGGAGTCGCTCCGCTCATTGCTATAGAGTGGTGAGTTAGTGCTATTAATGCTAGTTTCAATGCCTTTATAAGTTCTGCCATATTTGGCGCTTCTGCTAATGACGTTCGTCCTGCAACACATTATTTTGGTAGAAATGCTATTAAATGTTGGCAACTCTGATATTGAATCACGTAAATTTCTATTATATTCTCTGTGATTACTTTTTGTTTTAGAGTTATAGTTGTTGTTGCTCTTATTATTGTTATTATTTACAGTATAATTTTTCCTACTAATATTAAATTTACTGTCAGTAATGCCGTTGCAATTATTGCAGCTGCTGCTATCGTTGCTACTGCTGTTCTTTTCAGCTTCGCCCTTAGCGGTAATGTTGCTATCGTTGCCATTGTACGTATTTGATATTTTGTGTTTATGCATCACGCTTCGATTTTTGTTGCTGCAGCACTTATTGCTGCTGTTGCTGTAGTTGTTGTTACTCCTCTCTAATGTTGTTAAGTTTTTATAGTTCACATTATTGCCGCTGTCAGTTCTGTAGCAATAGTTGTTGACATTTTTTCTACTGTTGCTCCTACTTTCAGTTTTCATTGCAATCTCATATAACCTCAATATCCACAAACTTTCCTATTGTTTCTTGTTGTATTGCAAATGTTGTTGTTGTTCGGTAATAGAAATTACTATATGCACTCTGCTCTATATGCTTCTTATTGTTACTTTATTGTGGGATATATGTTTATATGAATATATATATTTTAATATGTCATTTTGGCTTACGTGCCACTAAATCAAGAAACATTTCTCAAGAAATATTTATTTTATATATACTCGCAATGATGACTGATGTCAGCTGCCAATATAATTCGACACCAGAGAACAGAATGAGCTAAAAAAGATATAAATATTTTAATTTTTACTTATTACTTATTACAATTGCAATTTTTATGAAGCTATCACAATTTGAATTTTTAAACGCAGACGTAAATTTTTTTGATTAAGTACCTGCAGGGCACCCAAGACATTTGAACGAACGAGACATACTCGAACAAAAAATTATACATATAATTTAGTATTGATGTTGAATCTGAAAAGCAGCATCTGCTGTTCTGTATGAGAAAAAATACAGCAACAGTTAAAGGGTAATGATCGGACCATCGCTGATATGTGCAGAGAGTGCTGTGCAGCCATATTTCGAATACAAATATAGTTCTTATATTCCTGTCATTTGACAGAAGTGAACGTCTGGCATTGAAACGCCGGAGTGACAATATAAGATTAAATAGAAAATAAAGTTTAACCATCCTCTCCTCTAGTGTGGGAACATAATGAGGAAGCCAATGAACCAAATGGTCAGACAATGTTGCAGTTGAAAAAGACAAATGTAAAATAGACCAATAGAAACCTGGCAAAAATACAAATCAAAATTAAACGAGATGCGATAGGGTAAACAAAGAAATACCTTAGAAGTGTGGGACTTGGAAATAACTTACACGCAGAACAAATATAGCAAAAAGAAAAAAAGAAGAAAGATTATTTTTAAATAAGACTTGAATTATAAACTGATAATTATTACTGCTATTAAAAAAAAGAAAGGTTTATTCTATTCTCTTTAAAGTAATCACAATAAATTTGGCAAGACTGAAATAAATCTACTGACTCGTTTATAATTTGTACACAAATTTTGATTTTTTTTCTATTCAGAGTGAAACTTTTTTGTAGAATAAATAAAGCTTTGAAAAAAGATTTTGTTTCATAGTTTATACCGTCATCTGCTTGCTATTATCGAGAGCAGAACTACCTGAATATATGTATACGTCTTTAAACTAATATTAGTAGTAGGTGCAGAAGAAACTACCTTCTAAAACTGGAATTGGAGGGAAAAGAATAATGGTCGTCTATAGTCTCATCAGCCTCAAAAGAAATTATTTTTGAGTATGGAATTTAAATAAGAAGTCTAACCACCCTCAGAAGATTATCTTGTTAAACTAGAATTTGAATTAGTAGTATGACAAACCTCCATAGTTTGCTATGTAATATATTTTATATGTTAAGATATTTCTATATTTAAGATTGTTCTCATTGGTCCACTTATAGGACTAATTGGTCATAGCATTGAGTTATTTTATCATATTTTGACTCATTATAATACAGGACCCATATTCTCCGTGACATGAGACCGCAAAATACCTGATGGTTTCCATTTCTTCTAGTAAAAAAAACTTTTTTTTTGAGTATTTATAACCATTACAGAAAACACTGGATTTTACAATAAATATAAAGATTATTTGCTTTAATTTACAAAATTTGGTTTATACATGAAGAACTCAACAAAACTATAAAATCGTATTTAACAAGACAGTATTCTTGTCTTGTAGATATCAACATTAAAATACTTATTCCACCACTCCGAGTATTATAGAAAGCAATGCATATGTGATACTATAATTAATATATTTTCATTAAATTCCGTCTCAAAGTTATTTTTGTTTGAAATCTTTAATATAGTTCACAGAAAACAAACAAAGTGAGAATTATAAACGCGCATATAACAATGTATAAAGCAATAATGATAAAAAAGGCCAAAAAAGATTATAATACGTGCTTATACCACATATATTAATTTTACAGATACAATATGACTTAATTTAACTACGGCTTTTCATAACGTTTTATTTTTCTATTTTAAAATAATACATTTATCAGAGAGAGCAAACACTTTCATTGAGAAAAAACTGAAATTATGATATTTGAAAATTGTTTACACTGCACTAAATGAAGGAAATCATCATTGCCATTGAAATTAACAGTTCCGATTTCTCCAAATACGCACCTAAAACTGACTAAACTCAACATCCTGAACAACCTGCCATTATCTCTGATATTGAATCTAATGTAGAAGTCTACAAATAATTAAAAGTTTTGCTGTTTAAAGACGAGATCTATATTTTCTATATTGAAATTTTACGTAGAATTCGAAAATTATAATGATTTGTTTTTTCTGTGAGCCGTTTTCGAATTATTTTCGAATGACATTTTTTGGTGAAGTTACTGTTGCTATTGTTACTGATAGTAACACTATCAATTGTTCCTATTGTGTTATATATCAAATTAAAGATTAAAGTTGTATGAATATTTTAAACAACATGACGTCATGTGGCTTAATTGGTTTAGCTGCTATAGTTAAGCTTTTTTCAACTCTTTCGATTTTAAATGTGAGGGACTTACTTGATATTGTCAAAAAACCCTATAGAGTCATCAAAATGTAATCAAAAAATACTGAATCTAATTTAAACTTTGCTGTTTATTTTGATTTCTGTTTTTTAAAATTTTGCAAACATGATAATCTAAAAATAAATTAACTACGACTATCTCGTCTTTTTAAATCTGTTGAAATTTTCGATTTAACATACTTTTCTTGACACTTCTTCAGCAATTTTGAGGGAACAAGTGGTTGGCTTGGCATTGCAAAACTGGATACAAGTTACGATTAAACGATTTAGTTAAAGAAATAACTAAACATTGTAATAAACTAATTTTCGAAAAAACAAGGTCTCTATACGTAAAAACTTGTTGATAATGACGGCTTTGAATTTACAACAAGCGCATATAACTTACATACTCCTTTTCTACTTTAGCAGCACTACAAAAATGGACATGTACGTTGAACGGGCAAAGGTCTAATCAGTCACTATGAGACTCCTGTTGCCTTGTGAAACTGCCTTGTTTGATCGATATACATATACTGGAAGTGCTACACACAAAGTTTGAGTATAAATCCTACTTAAAATACAAGCTTAAAATACAAGTTCAATGATCTTAAATAACCGCTGGTGGCTGTATCTTAGGAATAGAGCTCCAAACACTCAGTAAATTTGTTAAAATGCTTTTTTCGAATTAATAGAGAGATTCTACTATATCAGATATCGTTAGTGGCTCATTGGTCTATGAGTAGCTTACAGGCAGTTCGAATTATTCTAACCTAACTTAATTTCGAATACGCTAAAGATCCAAACATTTATAGCCAATGTGAAATAGGTGGTTCTCTTGAATTACTTTTGAAGAGAAAGTTATCACTTTTAAGCATTTGTTGACAGCTACTTTTGAAGCATCTTAGGAAGTTGTTGGTTTATCTGTGTTTTTTATAGTGTTATAAATGAACAAAATATAAAGTAGTGCAAAGTTGCATTTATAAAAAAAATTAATTGGAAATATCCACAATAAAATTGAGTCGTCAAAAATGTACCAGTTTTTGAAAATGAGTACCAAACGAAAAAAAAAAAAGAAAAAGGTACCAATTTTGGTACTAAAGTACCATAAGTGGCAACCGTGCTTATATTCCTGTCATTTGACAGAAGTGAACGTCTGGCATTGAAACGCCGGAGTGACAATATAAGATTAAATAGAAAATAAAGTTTAACCATCCTCTCCTCTAGTGTGGGAACATAATGAGGAAGCCAATGAACCAAATGGTCAGACAATGTTGCAGTTGAAAAAGACAAATGTAAAATAGACCAACAGAAACCTGGCAAAAATACAAATCAAAATTAAACGAGATGCGATAGGGTAAATAAAGAAATACCTTAGAAGTGTGGGACTTGGAAATAACGTACACGCAGAACAAATATGGCAAAAAAAAAGAATAAAGATTATTTTTAAATAAAACTTTTGTATTATAAACTGACAATTTTTATTGCTATTAAAAAAAAGAAAGGTTTATTGTATTCTCTTTAAAATAATCACAAGAAATTTGGCAAGACTGAAATAAATCTACTGACGCGTTTTATAATTTGTACACAAATTTTGATCTTTTTTCTATTCAGAGTGAAACTTTTTTGTAGAATAAATAAAGCTTTGAAAAAAGGTTTTGTTTCATAGTTTATACCGTCATCTGCTTGCTATTATCGAGAGCAGAACTACCTGAATATATGTATACGTCTTTAAATTAATATTAGTAGTAGGTGCAGAAGAAACTACCTTCTAAAACTGGAATTGGAGGGAAACGAATAATGGTCGGCTATAGTCTCATCAGCCTCAAAAGAAATTATTTTTGAGTATGGAATTTAAATAAGAACTCTAACCACCCTCAGAAGATTATCTTGTTAAACTAGAATTTGAATTAGTAGTATGACAAACCTCCATAGTTTGCTATGTAATATATTTTATATGTTAAGATATTTCTATATTTAAGATAGTTCTCATTGGTCCACTTATAGGACTAATTGGTCATAGCATTGAGTTATGTTATCATATTTTGACTCATTATAATACAGGACCCATATTCTCCGTGACATGAGATCGCAAAATACCTGTTGGTTTCCATTTCTTCTAGTAAAAAAAACTTTTTTTTTGCGTATTTATAACCATTACAGAAAACACTGGATTTTACAATAAATATAAAGATTATTTGCTTTAATTTACAAAATTTGGTTTATACATGAAGAACTCAACAAAACTATAAAATCGTATTTAACAAGACAGTATTCTTGTCTTGTAGATATCAACATTAAAATACTTATTCCACCACTCCGAGTATTATAGAAAGCAATGCATATGTGATACTATAATTAATATATTTTCATTAAACTCCGTCTCAAAGTTATTTTTGTTTGAAATCTTTAATATAGTTCACAGAAAACAAACAAAGTGAGAATTATAAACGCGCATATAACAATGTATAAAGCAATAATGATAAAAAAGGCCAAAAAAGATTATAATACGTGCTTATACCACATATATTAATTTTACAGATACAATATGACTTAATTTAACTACGGCTTTTCATAACGTTTTATTTTTCTATTTTAAAATAATACATTTATCAGAGAGAGCAAACACTTTCATTGAGAAAAAACTGAAATTAAGATATTTGAAAATTGTTTACACTGCACTAAATGAAGGAAATCATCATTGCCATTGAAATTAACAGTTCCGATTTCTCCAAATACGCACCTAAAACTGACTAAACTCAACATCCTGAACAACCTGCCATTATCTCTGATATTGAATCTAATGTAGAAGTCTACAAATAATTAAAAGTTTTGCTGTTTAAAGACGAGATCTATATTTTCTATATTGAAATTTTACGTAGAATTCGAAAATTATAATGATTTGTTTTTTCTGTGAGCCGTTTTCGAGTTATTTTCGAATGACATTTTTTGGTGAAGTTACTGTTGCTATTGTTACTGATAGTAACACTATCAATTGTTCCTATTGTGTTATATATCAAATTAAAGATTAAAGTTGTATGAATATTTTAAACAACATGACGTCATGTGGCTTAATTGGTTTAGCTGCTATAGTTAAGCTTTTTTCAACTCTTTCGATTTTAAATGTGAGGGACTTACTTGATATTGTCAAAAAACCCTATAGAGTCATCAAAATGTAATCAAAAAATACTGAATCTAATTTAAACTTTGCTGTTTATTTTGATTTCTGTTTTTTAAAATTTTGCAAACATGATAATCTAAAAATAAATTAACTACGACTATCTCGTCTTTTTAAATCTGTTGAAATTTTCGATTTAACATACTTTTCTTGACACTTCTTCAGCAATTTTGAGGGAACAAGTGGTTGGCTTGGCATTGCAAAACTGGATACAAGTTACGATTAAACGATTTAGTTAAAGAAATAACTAAACATTGTAATAAACTAATTTTCGAAAAAACAAGGTCTCTATACGTAAAAACTTGTTGATAATGACGGCTTTGAATTTACAACAAGCGCATATAACTTACATACTCCTTTTCTACTTTAGCAGCACTACAAAAATGGACATGTACGTTGAACGGGCAAAGGTCTAATCAGTCACTATGAGACTCCTGTTGCCTTGTGAAACTGCCTTGTTTGATCGATATACATATACTGGAAGTGCTACACACAAAGTTTGAGTATAAATCCTACTTAAAATACAAGCTTAAAATACAAGTTCAATGATCTTAAATAACCTCTGGTGGCTGTATCTTAGGAATAGAGCTCCAAACACTCAGTAAATTTGTTAAAATGCTTTTTTCGAATTAATAGAGAGATTCTACTATATCAGATATCGTTAGTGGCTCATTGGTCTATGAGTAGCTTACAGGCAGTTCGAA
>NC_051848.1:51211223-51227603 GCF_002237135.1 Teleopsis dalmanni
TTTTTAAAAGAATATATTAAGATGTTCATGTAAATTAAAATTAAAATTTGGCAAAGGTGTCTGGGAATGCCATTAAAAATTTTAAATTGATAATGTTAAAATATATATTAATTTAAATGATAAAAGACATTTAAAAATCATTTAATAATTTTTGTAATGTAAGTCAACACATAAAAAACTTATAGTTTAAATTGTAATGCATATCAGCATTTTTAATATTCTTTTAAAATATTTTATTATAACATGCATATATTTTTTAATATTGATAAATGATTGATTGAAAAATATTTGAGAATCATTTGACTTTTGTAGTTATATAAGCTAAAACATTAAGAACTTAAAGTCCATATTGTTTTGCCTCTTTCCTATTAAAAATTTTTATAAGAAGTTATATTAAAATATAAGTAAAATACAATTAAATTTTAAATGAGTGTTTAGAGTATACCTAGAAGTTTCGACTTTATATATAATAAAATATATTAGTTTCTTGAAAGATTAAAATATGAAAATATTTTAAAAGATATGAATATTTTTTTAAAAGAATATATTAAGATGTTCATGTAAATTAAAATTAAAATTTGTCAAAGGTGTCTGGGAATGCCATTAAAAATTTTAAATTGATAATGTTAAAATATATATTAATTTAAATGATAAAAGACATTTAAAAATCATTTAATAATTTTTGTAATGTAAGTCAACACATAAAAAACTTATAGTTTAAATTGTAATGCATATCAGCATTTTTAATATTCTTTTAAAATATTTTATTATAACATGCACATATTTTTTAATATTGATAAATAATTGATTTAAAGATATTTAAAAATCATTTGACTTTTGTATTTATATAAGCAAATACATTAAGAACTTAAAGTCCATATTGTTTTGCCTCTTTCATATTAAAAATTTTTATAAGAAGTTATATTAAAATATAAGTAAAATACAATTAAATATTTATATGAGTGTTTAGGCAATAATTAGAAATTTCGACTTTATATTTAATAAAATATATTAGTTTCTTGAAAGATTAAAATATGAAAATATTTTAAAAGATATGAATATTTTTTTAAAAGAATATATTAAGATGTTCATGTAAATTAAAATTAAAATTTGTCAAAGGTGTCTGGGAATGCCATTAAAAATTTTAAATTGATAATGTTAAAATATTTATTAATTTAAATGATAAAAGACATTTAAAAATCATTTAATAATTTTTGTAATGTAAGTCAATACATAAAATACTTATAGTTAAAATTGCAATGCATATCAGCATTTTTAATATTCTTTTAAAATATTTTATTATAACATGCACATATTTTTTAATATTGATAAATGATTGATTGAAAAATATTTGAGAATCATTTGACTTTTGTAGTTATATAAGCTAATACATTAAGAACTTAAAGTCCATATTGTTTTGCCTCTTTCCTATTAAAAATTTTTATAAGAAGTTATATTAAAATATAAGTAAAATACAATTAAATATTTATATGAGTGTTTAGGCAATAATTAGAAGTTTCGAATTTATATATAATAAAATATTTTAGTTTGTTGAAAGATTAAAATATGAAAAATTTTTAAAAGATATGAATATTTTTTTAAAAGAATATATTAAGATGTTCATGTAAATTAAAATTAAAATTTGTCAAAGGTGTCTGGGAATGCCATTAAAAATTTTAAATTGATAATGTTAAAATATTTATTAATTTAAATGATAAAAGACATTTAAAAATCATTTAATAATTTTTGTAATGTAAGTCAACACATAAAAAACTTATAGTTTAAATTGTAATGCATATCAGCATTTTTAATATTCTTTTAAAATATTTTATTATAACATGCACATATTTTTTAATATTGATAAATAATTGATTTAAAGATATTTAAAAATCATTTGACTTTAGTATTTATATAAGCTAATACATTAAGAACTTAAAGTCCATATTGTTTTGCCTCTTTCCTATTAAAAATTTTTATAAGAAGTTATATTAAAATATAAGTAAACTACAATTAAATATTTATATGAGTGTTTAGGCAATAATTAGAAGTTTCGAATTTATATATAATAAAATATATTAGTTTCTTGAAAGATTAAAATATGAAAAAATTTTAAAAGATATGAATATTTTTTTAAAACACTATATTAAGATATTTAAGTAAATTAGAATTAAATTTTGACAAAGGTGTCTGGGAATGCCATTAAAAATTTTGAATTTATAATATTAAAATATATATTAATTTAAATGATAAAAAGAAATTTAAAAATCATTTAATAATTTTTGTTAATGTAAGTCAACACATAAAATACTTATAGTTTAAATTGCAATGCATATCAGCATTTTTAATATTCTTTTAAAATATTATATTATAACATGCACATATTTTTTAATATTGATAAATAATTGATTTAAAGATATTTAAAAATCATTTGACTTTAGTATTTATATAAGCAAATACATTAAGAACTTAAAGTCCATATTGTTTTGCCTCTTTCCTATTAAAATTTTTTATAAGAAGTTATATTAAAATATAAGTAAAATACAATTAAATATTTATATGAGTGTTTAGACAATAATTAAAAGTTTCGAATTTATATATAATAAAATATATTAGTTTCTTGAAAGATTAAAATATGAAAAAATATTTTAAAAGATATGAAATATTTTTTAAAATAATATATTAAGTATGTTCCATGTAAATTAAAATTAAAATTTGTCAAAGGTGTCTGGGAATGCCATTAATTTTAAATTGATAAATGGTTAAAATCTATATTAATTTAAATGATAAGCATTAAAAATCATTTATAATTTTGTAATGTTAAGTCAATACATAAAATACTTATAGTTTAAATTGCAATGCCATATCAGCATTTTTATATTCTTTTTAAAATATTTTATTATAACATGCACATTTTTTTAATAATAATAAATGATTTGATTGAAAAATATTGAGAATCATTTTGGACTTTTGTGTTATATAAGCTAATACATTAAGAACTTAAAGTCCATATTGTTTTGCCTCTTTCCTATTAAAAATTTTTATAAGAAGTTATATTAAAATATAAGTAAAATACAATTAAATATTTATATGAGTGTTTAGGCAATAATTAGAAGTTTCGAATTTATATATAATAAAATATTTTAGTTTGTTGAAAGATTAAAATATGAAAAATTTTTAAAAGATATGAATATTTTTTTAAAAGAATATATTAAGATGTTCATGTAAATTAAAATTAAAATTTGTCAAAGGTGTCTGGGAATGCCATTAAAAATTTTAAATTGATAATGTTAAAATATTTATTAATTTAAATGATAAAAGACATTTAAAAATCATTTAATAATTTTTGTAATGTAAGTCAACACATAAAAAACTTATAGTTTAAATTGTAATGCATATCAGCATTTTTAATATTCTTTTAAAATATTTTATTATAACATGCACATATTTTTTAATAATAATAAATAATTGATTGAAAAATATTTAAAAATCATTTGACTTTTGTAGTTATATAAGCAAATACATTAAGAACTTAAAGTCCATATTGTTTTGCCTCTTTCACATTAAAAATTTTTATAAGAAGTTATATTAAAATATAAGTAAAATACAATTAAATATTTATATGAGTGTTTAGGCAATAATTAGAAATTTCGACTTTATATATAATAAAATATATTAGTTTCTTGAAAGATTAAAATATGAAAATATTTTAAAAGATATGAATATTTTTTTAAAAGAATATATTAAGATGTTCATGTAAATTAAAATTAAAATTTGTCAAAGGTGTCTGGGAATGCCATTAAAAATTTTAAATTGATAATGTTAAAATATATATTAATTTAAATGATAAAAGACATTTAAAAATCATTTAATAATTTTTGTAATGTAAGGCAACACATAAAAAACTTATAGTTTAAATTGTAATGCATATCAGCATTTTTAATATTCTTTTAAAATATTTTATTATAACATGCATATATTTTTTAATATTGATAAATGATTGATTGAAAAATATTTGAGAATCATTTGACTTTTGTAGTTATATAAGCTAAAACATTAATAACTTAAAGTCCATATTGTTTTGCCTCTTTCCTATTAAAAATTTTTATAAGAAGTTATATTAAAATATAAGTAAAATACAATTAAATTTTAAATGAGTGTTTAGAGTATACCTAGAAGTTTCGACTTTATATATAATAAAATATATTAGTTTCTTGAAAGATTAAAATATGAAAATATTTTAAAAGATATGAATATTTTTTTAAAAGAATATATTAAGATGTTCATGTAAATTAAAATTAAAATTTGTCAAAGGTGTCTGGGAATGCCATTAAAAATTTTAAATTGATAATGTTAAAATATATATTAATTTAAATGATAAAAGACATTTAAAAATCATTTAATAATTTTTGTAATGTAAGTCAACACATAAAAAACTTATAGTTTAAATTGTAATGCATATCAGCATTTTTAATATTCTTTTAAAATATTTTATTATAACATGCACATATTTTTTAATAATAATAAATGATTGATTGAAAAATATTTGAGAATCATTTGACTTTTGTAGTTATATAAGCTAATACATTAAGAACTTAAAGTCCATATTGTTTTGCCTCTTTCCCATTAAAAATTTTTATAAGAAGTTATATTAAAATATAAGTAAAATACAATTAAATTTTAAATGAGTGTTTAGACAATAACTAGAAGTTTCGACTTTATATATAATAAAATATATTAGTTTCTTGAAAGATTAAAATATGAAAATATTTTAAAAGATATGAATATTTTTTTAAAAGAATATATTAAGATGTTCATGTAAATTAAAATTAAAATTTGTCAAAGGTGTCTGGGAATGCCATTAAAAATTTTAAATTGATAATGTTAAAATATTTATTAATTTAAATGATAAAAATCATTTAAAAATCATTTGATCATTTTTGTAATGTAAGTCAACACATAAAAAACTTATAGTTTAAAAAATTTTTGTTAACTTTCGCGGGGCTCTCAGCATCTTTTTAATATTCTTTTAAAATATTATACTATAACATGCACATATTTTTTAATATTGATAAATAATTGATTTAAAGATATTTAAAAGTCATTTGACTTTTGTATTTATATAAGCTAATACATTAAGAACTTAAAGTCCATATTGTTTTGCCTCTTTCCTATTAAAAATTTTTATAAGTAGTTATATTAAAATATAAGTAAACTACAATTAAATATTTATATGAGTGTTTAGAGTATAACTAGAAGTTTCGAATTTATATATAATAAAATATATTAGTTTTTTGAAAGATTAAAATATGAAAATATTTTAAAAGATATGAATATTTTTTTAAAAGAATATATTAAGATGTTCATGTAAATTAAAATTACAATTTGGCAAAGGTGTCTGGGAATGCCATTAAAAATTTTAAATTGATAATGTTAAAATATATATTAATTTAAATGATAAAAGACATTTAAAAATCATTTAATAATTTTTGTAATGTAAGTCAACACATAAAAAACTTATAGTTTAAATTGCAATGCATATCAGCATTTTTAATATTCTTTTAAAATATTTTATTATAACATGCACATATTTTTTAATATTGATAAATAATTGATTTAAAGATATTTAAAAATCATTTGACTTTTGTATTTATATAAGCTAATACATTAAGAACTTACAGTCCATATTGTTTTGTCTCTTTCCTATTAAAAATTTTTATAAGTAGTTATATTAAAATATAAGTAAACTACAATTAAATTTTAAATGAGTGTTTAGAGTATACCTAGAAGTTTCGAATTTATATATAATAAAATATATTAGTTTCTTGAAAGATTAAAATATGAAAAAATTTTAAAAGATATGAACATTTTCTTAAAACAATATATAAAGATATTCATGTAAATTAAAATTAAAATTTGGCAAAGGTGTCTGAGAATGCCATTAAAAGTTTTGAATTGGTAATGTTAAAATATATATTAATTTAAATGATAAAAATCATTTAATAATTCTTGTAATGTAAGTCAATACATAAAATACTTATAGTTTAAATTGCAATGCATATCAGCATTTTTAATATTCTTTTAAAATATTATATTATAACATGCACATATTTTTTAATATTGATAAATAATTGATTTAAAGATATTTAAAAATCATTTGACTTTAGTATTTATATAAGCTAATACATTAAGAACTTAAAGTCCATATTGTTTTGCCTCTTTCCTATTAAAAATTTTTATAAGAAGTTATATTAAAATATAAGTAAAATACAATTAAATATTTATATGAGTGTTTAGACAATAATTAGAAGTTTCGAATTTATATATAATAAAATATATTAGTTTCTTGAAAGATTAAAATATGAAAAAATTTTAAAAGATATGAATATCTTTTTAAAACAATATATTAAGATATTCAAGTAAATTAAAATTAAAATTTGACAAAGGTGTCTGGGAATGCCATTAAAAATTTTAAATTGATAATGTTAAAATATATATTAATTTAAATGATAAAAAACATTTAAAAATCATTTAATAATTTTTGTAATGTAAGTCAACACATAAAAAACTTATAGTTTAAATTGCAATGCATATCAGCATTTTTAATATTCTTTTAAAATATTATATTATAACATGCACATATTTTTTAATATTGATAAATAATTGATTTAAAGATATTTAAAAATCATTTGACTTTAGTATTTATATAAGCTAATACATTAAGAACTAAAAGTCCATATTGTTTTGCCTCTTTCCTATTAAAAATTTTTATAAGAAGTTATATTAAAATATAAGTAAACTACAATTAAATATTTATATGAGTGTTTAGGCAATAGAAGTTTCGAATTTATATATAATAAAATATATTAGTTTCTTGAAAGATTAAAATATGAAAAAATTTTAAAAGATATGAACATCTTCTTAAAACAATATATTAAGATGTTCATGTAAATTAAAATTAAAATTTGTCAAAGGTGTCTGGGAATGCCATTAAAAATTTTAAATTGATAATGTTAAAATATATATTAATTTAAATGATAAAAGACATATAAAAATCATTTAATAATTCTTGTAATATAAGTCAACACATAAAAAACTTATAGTTTAAATTGCAATGCATATCAGCATTTTTAATATTCTTTTAAAATATTATACTATAACATGCACATATTTTTTAATATTGATAAATAATTGATTTAAAGATATTTAAAAATCATTTGACTTTTGTATTTATATAAGCTAATACATTAAGAACTTACAGTCCATATTGTTTTGCCTCTTTCCTATTAAAAATTTTTATAAGTAGTTATATTAAAATATAAGTAAACTACAATTAAATATTTATATGAGTGTTTAGAGTATAACTAGAAGTTTCGAATTTATATATAATAAAATATATTAGTTTTTTGAAAGATTAAAATATGAAAATATTTTAAAAGATATGAATATTTTTTTAAAAGAATATATTAAGATGTTCATGTAAATTAAAATTTGTCAAAGGTGTCTGGGAATGCCATTAAAAATTTTAAATTGATAATGTTAAAATATATATTAATTTAAATGATAAAAGACATTTAAAAATCATTTAATAATTTTTGTAATGTTAGTCAACACATAAAAAACTTATAGTTTAAATTGCAATGCATATCAGCATTTTTAATATTCTTTTAAAATATTTTATTATAACATGCACATATTTTTGAATATTGATAAATAATTGATTTAAAGATATTTAAAAATCATTTGACTTTTGTATTTATATAAGCTAATACATTAAGAACTTACAGTCCATATTGTTTTGCCTCTTTCCTATTAAAAATTTTTATAAGTAGTTATATTAAAATATAAGTAAACTACAATTAAATATTTATATGAGTGTTTAGAGTATAACTAGAAGTTTCGAATTTATATATAATAAAATATATTAGTTTTTTGAAAGATTAAAATATGAAAATATTTTAAAAGATATGAATATTTTTTTAAAAGAATATATTAAGATGTTCATGTAAATTAAAATTAAAATTTGGCAAAGGTGTCTGGGAATGCCATTAAAAATTTTAAATTGATAATGTTAAAATATATATTAATTTAAATGATAAAAGACATTTAAAAATCATTTAATAATTTTTGTAATGTAAGTCAACACATAAAAAACTTATAGTTTAAATTGCAATGCATATCAGCATTTTTAATATTCTTTTAAAATATTATATTATAACATGCACATATTTTTTAATATTGATAAATAATTGATTTAAAGATATTTAAAAGTCATTTGACTTTTGTATTTATATAAGCTAATACATTAAGAACTTAAAGTCCATATTGTTTTGCCTCTTTCCTATTAAAAATTTTTATAAGTAGTTATATTAAAATATAAGTAAACTACAATTAAATATTTATATGAGTGTTTAGAGTATAACTAGAAGTTTCGAATTTATATATAATAAAATATATTAGTTTTTTGAAAGATTAAAATATGAAAATATTTTAAAAGATATGAATATTTTTTTAAAAGAATATATTAAGATGTTCATGTAAATTAAAATTACAATTTGGCAAAGGTGTCTGGGAATGCCATTAAAAATTTTAAATTGATAATGTTAAAATATATATTAATTTAAATGATAAAAGACATTTAAAAATCATTTAATAATTTTTGTAATGTAAGTCAACACATAAAAAACTTATAGTTTAAATTGCAATGCATATCAGCATTTTTAATATTCTTTTAAAATATTTTATTATAACATGCACATATTTTTTAATATTGATAAATAATTGATTTAAAGATATTTAAAAATCATTTGACTTTTGTATTTATATAAGCTAATACATTAAGAACTTACAGTCCATATTGTTTTGTCTCTTTCCTATTAAAAATTTTTATAAGTAGTTATATTAAAATATAAGTAAACTACAATTAAATTTTAAATGAGTGTTTAGAGTATACCTAGAAGTTTCGACTTTATATATAATAAAATATATTAGTTTTTTGAAAGATTAAAATATGAAAATATTTTAAAAGATATGAATATTTTTTTAAAAGAATATATTAAGATGTTCATGTAAATTAAAATTAAAATTTGGCAAAGGTGTCTGGGAATGCCATTAAAAATTTTAAATTGATAATGTTAAAATATATATTAATTTAAATGATAAAAGACATTTAAAAATCATTTAATAATTTTTGTAATGTTAGTCAACACATAAAAAACTTATAGTTTAAATTGCAATGCATATCAGCATTTTTAATATTCTTTTAAAATATTATACTATAACATGCACATATTTTTTAATATTGATAAATAATTGATTTAAAGATATTTAAAAGTCATTTGACTTTTGTATTTATATAAGCTAATACATTAAGAACTTAAAGTCCATATTGTTTTGCCTCTTTCCTATTAAAAATTTTTATAAGTAGTTATATTAAAATATAAGTAAACTACAATTAAATATTTATATGAGTGTTTAGAGTATAACTAGAAGTTTCGAATTTATATATAATAAAATATATTAGTTTTTTGAAAGATTAAAATATGAAAATATTTTAAAAGATATGAATATCTTTTTAAAAGAATATATTAAGATGTTCATGTAAATTAAAATTAAAATTTGGCAAAGGTGTCTGGGAATGCCATTAAAAATTTTAAATTGATAATGTTAAAATATATATTAATTTAAATGATAAAAGACATTTAAAAATCATTTAATAATTTTTGTAATGTAAGTCAACACATGAAAAACTTATAGTTTAAATTGCAATGCATATCAGCATTTTTAATATTCTTTTAAAATATTTTATTATAACATGCACATATTTTTTAATATTGATAAATAATTGATTTAAAGATATTTAAAAATCATTTGACTTTTGTATTTATATAAGCTAATACATTAAGAACTTACAGTCCATATTGTTTTGCCTCTTTCCTATTAAAAATTTTTATAAGTAGTTATATTAAAATATAAGTAAACTACAATTAAATATTTATATGAGTGTTTAGGCAATAGAAGTTTCGAATTTATATATAATAAAATATTTTAGTTTGTTGAAAGATTAAAATATGAAAAATTTTTAAAAGATATGAATATCTTTTTAAAAGAATATATTAAGATGTTCATGTAAATTAAAATTAAAATTTGTCAAAGGTGTCTGGGAATGCCATTAAAAATTTTAAATTGATAATGTTAAAATATATATTAATTTAAATGATAAAAGACATTTAAAAATCATTTAATAATTTTTGTAATATAAGTCAACACATAAAAAACTTATAGTTTAAATTGCAATGCATATCAGCATTTTTAATATTCTTTTAAAATATTATACTATACATGCACATATTTTTTAATATTGATAAATAATTGATTTAAAGATATTTAAAAATCATTTGACTTTTGTATTTATATAAGCTAATACATTAAGAACTTACAGTCCATATTGTTTTGCCTCTTTCCTATTAAAAATTTTTATAAGAAGTTATATTAAAATATAAGTAAAATACAATTAAATATTTATATGAGTGTTTAGACAATAATTAGAAGTTTCGAATTTATATATAATAAAATATATTAGTTTCTTGAAAGATTAAAATATGAAAATATCGTAAGGGATATGAATATCTTTTTAAAACATTATATTAAGATATTCATGTATATTAGAATTAAATTTTGACAAAGGTGTCTGAGAATGCCATTAAAAGTTTTGAATTGATAATGTAAAATATTTATTAATTTAAATGATAAAAATCATTTAAAAATCATTTGATAATTTTTGTAATGTAAGTCAATACATAAAATACTTATAGTTTAAATTGCAATCAATATCAGCATTTTTAATATTCTTTTAAAATATTATACTATACATGCACATATTTTTTAATATTGATAAATAATTGATTTAAAGATATTTAAAAATCATTTGACTTTTGTATTTATATAAGCTAATACATTAAGAACTTACAGTCCATATTGTTTTGCCTCTTTCCTATTAAAAATTTTTATAAGAAGTTATATTAAAATATAAGTAAAATACAATTAAATATTTATATGAGTGTTTAGACAATAATTAGAAGTTTCGAATTTATATATAATAAAATATATTAGTTTCTTGAAAGATTAAAATATGAAAATATCGTAAGGGATATGAATATCTTTTTAAAACATTATATTAAGATATTCATGTATATTAGAATTAAATTTTGACAAAGGTGTCTGAGAATGCCATTAAAAGTTTTGAATTGATAATGTAAAATATTTATTAATTTAAATGATAAAAATCATTTAAAAATCATTTGATAATTTTTGTAATGTAAGTCAATACATAAAATACTTATAGTTTAAATTGCAATCAATATCAGCATTTTTAATATTCTTTTAAAATATTTTATTATAATGTGCACATATTCATTTATTCAAATTTTTATAACGGTTTGCGGAAAAATGTCTAAAAATTTTGAATTATTAAATATTGACATATTTATTTTTTAAAAAATTATTTTACTAAATACATAAAAGGCTTAAAGTTCAACAATATGAACGCGTATTGGTATACTAAACATTTTTGTAAGATTATATTAATAATAATTAGTGAGAAGTATAATTTAATTTAACAACAGATTTTAAGACTGTATTAAAATATCATTTTACTATGTTCAACCAAATTGGGGTTTTAAGTGTTTTAAATATTCATTAAAAGTCATTAGATTATTTCATAATATACGTAAATATATAAAAGAACTAAACTTCACATTGCATTGCCTGTTAGCATAGTAAATATTTTTCAAAGATATTGTGTTAACATATATATAAAATATAAAGAAATTATGTCTGAGAATATGATTAAAAATATTTAACGAACGTAAAAACATTATGAATTGCGGATATACATAATAAATGTATTATTTAAATATTTTTTTAAGCTATTCATATAAACTAAAATTAATTTTTTTTAATGGTGTCTGGAAAAATATAAAATAAATCAATATATATAATAATAATATAATATAAATATAAATACTTATAATAATAAATACTGTTTAATTGATAAGCTGAATTATAAAAGGCTTAAAGTTCAAGTTTTATCTTGGCATTTTAAAGATAATTTAAATTCATTATGTTTAAATATAAATATAAAATACAATTACATTTTTATAAGAGTATCTAGGAATATAATTAAAAATATTAAATTTATAAATAATTAATTAATAATTAATTTAGTAATTAATCAAAGAAAGAATAAACCATACTGGAGTTACATTGCGTCTTTGCCTATTGTATATTCAATTAAAATGTTATACTAAATACACAAGTATTTACAATCAAATTATTAGAAGAATGTTTGAAAATAAGTACGAATTTTAAAATAATTTAACATTTTTGAAAAATTTTATAGTTATATCAAAAATAATATTAATCTCAAGAATTTATAACTTTGAATATGTTTTGTGAATGAACGATGTACTTTGCATTTTCAGTATAATTTTTTAAATTTCAGAGACAAATGATTGTAAATGATATCTAATAATCCATATAAATATTATAGATTCTGTGGCATAATTAACCACTTTAAAACATATAGTAAAACTTTTTTGTATATTATTTATCATAAATACTATATACTTTTATACTAAATTTTATTGCGCTACAATTAAAATTTTTTAATATAATTCGATATTTTTTGAATTGGTTAAATCTTTTACTTATTGAAGTTTCAATAACTTTAATTTAATTGAAAACGAAGTAATTTTTTAAGTACTTATAATTCAACTATATTTAATCAAATTAAAATTACGTTTGTCAATCATAGTTGATATCTAATATAGTAAACACAGATATTAATATTATTATTAATAATATTATAATATTATTTAATACTTGCTTAAATATCATAATGAAAACTAAGAAATTAATAAATATAATTAATATAAATAAATCACAAATTCAGAATCTAATATTATGTTTATAGTAAGATATCCATATATTTATATGATTGTAAAATACAAAATACATTGTCAAATATATTTTATTCCATCCAAACTTGTATAAATAAATAATCTTGTGCTAAACTTTAAATCTGTATTTTATTTATTAATTTTTATTTTTTTAGTGAGAAGGAATGCTTTAACCATCGTCAAACCGATTGTCGCATGAATGATGTGTCCGACCTATTCCCATTTTCCTGCAGGACTTCTCCCCCAGGACCGCATTCGCATTATTTCAGGGCGGATCCCATATAAGTTGGCGAACCATGCCATATGCTTCTCGTAAGACCTGTGTCGAGACTCCCACTCCTGATCCGAATTGAGAAGTTGTCAAATTCCTCTTCGTTTTAGATTAGTTTGCGTCTAGACCTTTCTTCTTTTCCCGTAGCAAAAGGGAAAATTATTATTTTCCTTATTTTTGACTGTAAAGTTACCTACATATTTTGCAAGTAGTGTTATTTTTCCATGCCATCTTTCGCAGTTGGAGAAAGTATGGGCAGCATTGTCCTCGACTGATCCGCCGTATATACAGTTGGGCTGCTTTGCTTTTTGCATTCCTTACAGATATTTTCGAAAATATCCATGACCACATAGAAACTCTGTGACAAAATAATCAATCTCGCCGAATTCTTATTTCTTAATAATTCAGAGTCAAGTATTGATATCAAAAGTTTATTTATAGTATAAGAAAAATTAGAACAGTTTAACAAAATATGTAAATTTTATTACGAACGTGCGGTTTACTCAAAAATCGTCATATACTTATTCATCATTTAATCTATATTTAAAAATGTGTGCCAATATCAGCGAATTACAATGAAATAAATATAATTATTTAATGCAAACTAAATGTACATGGTAAATTTATATCGCGAACTGATTTGCAAGGCAAGTACATGAACAACTAATATCTGTCTTTAAAGTATTGCCAAATCCTTATCTTTGTCTTTGATATGTATTAAGTGGAATATCATGCTGTCCTCCAAGATGCAGAAGAGGTCTGCCTCGTCAGTTTTTGACTGCATGAGCCCGAAAATAATGGAAATTTATTAGCGACAAATTGTTCTATTCGTTATGGGCAGCAAACGGTAGGTTACTATTATGACAAGTATAATTTATTGCATAATTAGTGCTGTTATCACAGCTACGTTTTTGGATTTTTACCAATGGCCATTTGCCCCGCATTGGCATAACCTAAAAGAAAAGCAGTTCAAACATCGTATGTTATATGCATTTGACAGCATTGAAGATAAAGAATTCAAATTAAATGAAATGATAATTAAACTATTAAGTTTACAAAAAAAAATGCATTGTTGGAGAATCAAACCAAAATTCTTTGAAGAATTACTGTTCGTAGAATTGTTATATGGAAACTAAAATCACTCTTACAATTATATTATACAAAAGATTTAAATGAATGCGAAAACACTTTAAGATCCATTTACTTTAAATTAGTAGATTTTAGGTTCATTACTGTGAAGTATCGTATTCTTTCTTAAGATATGTTGAATTTATTACATACGGTAATATATCGCGGTTGTGACTCTCTATGCCTCACCGATTCTATCAGTCAACAGTCGTTTAATTTTGCTGTTGTGTCTATTTTGAAGATTATGTAGACCGAACCAAGATTTCATAGTGATCCTTTTTACTAGTCCCTTTAATTGTATTTTAACATTAAAATGTTTTTAACTAAATGTTATCTGCTCTTCTCCGAAAAACTATATATAGTTTCATTATCAAACATAACGAACATCATAGCTTTTCTAATTATTCTTGTGTTATTCTTGAATAAAAATGTTGCGACATAATCGTTTTAAAATTTAATGTCCCATATATTTGAAACTAATTGCATCGACTTTGGTTTTTCACATTTAGATAATAAGATAGTTTTAATAAATAATAAAAAGATAGTTTTGGTATTTTACACCCTTTTCTACGGTTGGCTTAATCTTTAAATGATAGCCATTGAATATAAAACTTTAAACATATTCTTACTAATTGAGAATTCCGAATTTATTTAAGAATTCTTAAATTATTCGTCAAACCGTGTGTTTATGAATATTGTTTTTATAAATGATTAGTGATAAATATAAGCAGTTAGAGGTTAAATTAGTTGTTTATTATTATTCGAAATAAAATAATACATCATAATTTAGAATACATATTGAAAACATAATATATAGCGTTTTCAGAACTTAAAAAACTTTTATTATTATTCATATTAATTAACCTCGTCCTTCATGATGTCTTCATCTTCCTCAATGATGTCATTGGTGAACTCGACCTCTTTGACCCTATCAACTTCGTTCACATTTTCGTCCGCACATATATTGCGAATGTTCTTATAACCGGCATCATTTAAAACGTCAATCCTTTTTTCTCCATCTGATTTGTATCGCTTTCCTTTATGCTCGTCCAAACTTGTATATTCATCATCATTCTCAGAATCACCGGTTAGATCCACAATCATATTATAATCCGATACAACCTGTTCTTCACCTGATTCGTATTGTTTAACATCTTCTTCTAAATTTATGCATGCAATATCATTTTTAGAAGCAGTGCTTACATCCACAATCATTTTAACCTCCGATATGATCTGGTGGCTATCTAATTCATCTTGCTTAATATCCTTGTCCAAACTTATACAAGCATTATCATTTTTCGAATCATCGGTTAAATCCACAATCATTTCGTCAATTAATATAATCTGCTGACCATGTTCGTTCAAATCAATGAAAAGGTCGTCACTATCAGAGTCATCACTATTAATTAATAGCTTACTTGACTTATCTGATTCATCAGTAATCGACGCTGATTCCTCTGACGACTGGTCCTCTTTATCACTCGCCCTGTCACATAATGCTGTGAGTTCCGTAATAAGGCCCCTTATAGGCACGGTACGATTGCCGAAATATTCCTTTGAATCAAAAGGTTTATCATCGTTGTTATCTTTATCCTTAAATTTAAAATAATATTAATCAAATTTGTTTTTAACAAAAAAAGCAAAAGTCACGTACACCATCTTTCTTCGAATCCATTGTTTATTGTTCTTTTTATTTGATTGAAATATTTAAATAATATATTGTAGTTCTGCAATAACAATTAAATACAAGATAAATTTTTTATTGACGTTTATTGAATTTGAAATACCTATTTTCTTCGGTAGTAATCTTCGTATCCACTATTGAGAACAATTTCAAGTTAAACAACAATCTCGCAATATTTTCTTATATTTCAATGATTAAAACTTAAAGAAATATACCAACCAATAAGAGAAGAAAATTGTTCGGAAATAAATAGATTTTTAAGTAATTATGGAGTTGCCATAACACAAAAATGCTTAAGAAGTTTTTTTAAGATATGATAAAAAGAAGTTAAAAGAAGTTAA